>NC_053027.1:140753285-141074703 GCF_003073215.2 Triticum urartu | reverse complement strand
AATGCTTTTTGAATTTAAAATATTACTTTCTGTGCGGTACTTTATCAAATTTGAGAGATGGCGAGTCATCGGCTTCTGCCCCCATGGCACGAGTGTTGGGGTGTTCGGGATAAACATGAGCGCTCTTTTTCCCATTCTTGGGTCCTTCGAGGGAGGCGCTCAACACGACGAACAAGGCAATCAGACTATAATGCTTGAACACTCTCACTTAGCCATAGAATTCTATAATTTTAAATTTCGGTGAAGCCCCTAGTGTTCGGAAGACCGAGTTCGGGGCACTATCCACGCCTTGGCCGGACAAAGCCGACTCCTCGCTCTAAGCGGCATAAGTCTTTAGGGACTCGAAAACCTCTCGAACAGCGACCAGCTCTCGCCTCATCATGACGGTCAGTTTTAGCTTTCTCTACTGAGGTGCTTAGCCCAGCTCAACTAGGGCACAATCGCAGTAGTTCCCCTAGTGCTACCTTAGCCGATATAACGGAACGTAAGGTACCAACACATAGGAGCCGGGCAAACCCAACTATTGACCCAAGACATGATTCGGAGCCGATGCATATAATGATATAAGCTCGGGGTGCCGCACTTGTGAAAGTGTTCGGACTTCTCACACCGTATTGTGGGGTACTTAAGCCCCTGGCGTATTGGCCGTACCAAAGTGTACGGGTGCAACATGTCATTAATGAACATATATTCGTAAAAAAGAGTAATGCAATAATAGGCGGAAGCTATGCATTGTTTATTTAAAAAAGCTGCGATTAGAGCAGAATGATACAAATACTGCAATAAGCAAAAGAGGGGACAATTTCGCATGTCCTTTCTAGGGGCAAGCTGCGGAATGTTATGTGAAACGGGTATACTGCTCGTTATAGAGACCACCTTAGTGTTCCATTGTGCGGCGTAGTTTTCTGCTTCCCTGGTTGTATCGTTTGTGCAGCAATTGTACTGTCGGACAAGCCTTCCGAAGAATGGAGTCCTGAAAATAAGAGAAAATTAAGAAATCGGCAGCCCCTAGTGCGGTTTAAGCCACGTTTCGGGCGTGCCATGATGGTGCCCCTCCCCCTGTGCCCACGGTATTTCCAGAGCGTAGTTATGTACGTGCAACACTGGTTTCGCAAGTTCGCGAGGGCTGGGGTTGGGGCCGCATTGCTACGCTTGCTCGGAACGTGTCCGGCGGTCTTGTTGTAGGTTACTCCGGGCGTGCTTGACGGTGTCCCACTAGTAGAAAAAGGGTCAAATGTGAAGCACATTAGTGCCGGTTTGAATTTGAGCCGGCACTAATGGTCACATTAGTGCCGGTTCCAACGGCTAGGCAGGCGGGCATCATTAGTACCGGTTCGTGGGTAACCTTTAGTACCGGTTCATGCCATGAACCGGTACTAATGAGGCTATGTCAGGCTATGGTCAGTCTGGGGCCTCCACGAAGACCTTTAGTACCGGTTCATCCCATGAACCGGTAATAGAGTTTCTTTGTAAGCTGATTTTTAGTCCCACCTCGCCAAGAGAGAGGCAGTATGAGCGGTTTATAAGCCATGAGTGCATAGACAATGACGAAGAGTTGCAATGCTCACCTACATGTTGATTAGCTTCAAGCCTTGCGGAATAGCATAGATTGCACTGAGCTATGTGCAGTGCAGTCTACACTATTCCGAATGGCTTGAAGCAAATTAACCAGCATTGCACCTCTTTTTTCTTTTTAATAAATTATTTGAACTCCGGACTTCTTTTGTGTTCAATATGCAGCATTCAAAGCGACATCATCAATTTCCAACATGTTCTGACATCATTTTTTGTTTTTCGGTCATTTACCTAATTGTTTAGAGAGCTAAATGACCGTGAAATTGAAAATCACTACAAAATGAATCCTGAAAATGTTGAAACTTGGCATGGTATCATCATATCACCCGCATAGCATGCACGAAAGAGTAGAGAGGGTCACGGCAAAAACTGGATGCACTTCGTGTACAAACTGGACAAACTCTTTCAGAGTATCAGGGTTTCGGACCAGAACTCATCTGTTACATGGCCACTTCAATGTTTTTTAAACTTATTTGAACTCCAGACTTCTTTTGTGTTCAGTATGCAGCATTCAAAGCGACGTCATTAATTTCCAACATGTTCTGACATCATTTGTTATTTTTCGGTCATTTACCTAATTGTTTAGAGAGCTAAATGACCGTGAAATTGAAAATCACTACAAAATGAATCCTGAAAATGTTGAAACTTGGCATGGTATCATCATATCACCCGCATAGCATGCGCGAAAGAGTAGAGAGGGTCACGGCAAAAACTGGACGCACTTCGTGTACAAACTGGACATACTCTTTCGGAGTATCATGGTTTCGGACGAGAACTCATCTGTTACACGGCCACTTCAATGTTTTTTAAACTTATTTGAACTCCAGACTTCTTTTGTGTTCAGTATGCAGCATTCAAAGCGACGTCATCAATTTCCAACATGTTCTGACATCATTTGTTTTTCGGTCATTTACCTAATTGTTTAGAGAGCTAAATGACCGTGAAATTGAAAATCACTACAAAATGAATCCTGAAAATGTTGAAACTTGGCATGGTATCATCATATCACCCGCATAGCATGCACGAAAGAGTAGAGAGGGTCACGGCAAAAACTGGACGCACTTCGTGTACAAACTGGACAAACTCTTTCAGAGTATCAGGGTTTCGGACCAGAACTCATCTGTTACACGGCCACTTCAATGTTTTTTAAACTTATTTGAACTCCGGACTTCTTTTGTGTTCAGTATGCAGCATTCAAAGCGACGTCATCAATTTCCAACATGTTCTGACATCATTTGTTGTTTTTCGGTCATTTACCTAATTGTTTAGAGAGCTAAATGACCGTGAAATTGAAAATCACTACAAAAAGAATCCTGAAAATGTTGAAACTTGGCATGGTATCATCATATCACCCGCATAGCATGTGCGAAAGAGTAGAGAGGGTCACGGCAAAAACTGGACGCACTTCGTGTACAAACTAGACATACTCTTTCGGAGTATCAGGGTTTCGGACGAGAACTCATCTGTTACACGGCCACTTCAATGTTTTTTAAACTTATTTGAACTCCGGACTTCTTTTGTGTTCAGTATGCAGCATTCAAAGCGACGTCATCAATTTCCAACATGTTCTGACATCATTTGTTGTTTTTCGGTCATTTACCTAATTGTTCAGTATGCAGCATTCAATTTCCAGAAGAAAATAAATAGAAGAAAAGAAATAATGCAGAAAATAAAAAAACTATACAAAAAAATTACTCAAAAATAAATAGAAGAAAATAAATAATGCAGAAAAGAAAAAACTATATAAAAACTACTCAAAAATAAATAGAAGAAAATAAATAATGCAGAAAAGAAAAAACTATATAAAAAATTTGTTGGCGCGCTGCCCAGTGGGCCTGCCAGACCTAGGGTGTGCAAATGCAGGCCCAGAAGGGCCAGCAGGCTCACAGGGCAGCGCGCCCTAATTAATTAGGCCCAGAAGCCTGCTATATAGAGGAGTTCGAAGAGGTAGCCGCGGCTGGGTTTATAAACTAGTGCGGCTGCCCTTCGCCCGGCGAGGTTGGACTAAACTTTGGGGTGGCAGTGCGAGGCCTTTAATACCGGTTGGTGGCTCCAGCCGGTACTAAAGACCACCCTTTAGTACCGGTTGGAACCACCAACCGGTACTAAAGGCCTGCTCTTCCCGCCTCTTGGCCCAGCCAAAGTTGGCCTTTAGTACCGGTTGGTGGCTCCAACCGGTACTAAAGGCCTCTCCTATATATACAACACTTACGAAAATTCAGTTAGATCTCCCACTTCTTTCGTCTCCAACCTCTCGCGCGCCGCTCGAACCCGTCCTCGCCGCCCGTCGCCCGTCGTCCGTCGTCGTCGTCGCTGTCCCCGCCGCCGCCCGTCGTCATCGCCGTCTCGTGCCGCCGCCCCGAACGCCGCGCGCCGCCATACGTCGTCATCCCGCCACGGTCCCGTACGTCTCTCGCTCTCGCGTATACCCGCCGCGCCGCCGTCCGTCGTCGTCGCACCCGGCCCGTATGGCGGCGCCCCCGCCCGTACGTACGCCTCCGCCCCCGCCCTGTGCGCCAGCGTCCCGCTCGTACGTACGGGGCAGCGGCGTACGGGGCCGCACACATACACACATACACACACATGCATATATACATACACACTACACACACATACGCACACACACACACATTTTTTTACTTATTTTCTGTTTTTTAGAAAAGTTAATTAGATGATCGAATGTTTGATTAATGTCGAATGTTAGATGAATTAGCTAGATAGAAAATTGTCGAACTAGAGATTTGAACTAGTTGAATAATTAATATAACTAGTTTATTTTTAGTAAGAAAATTATCGAACTAGTTTATTTAGGTATATGAGATTTGAACTAGTTCAATAATTAATATAGCTAGGTTATTTTTAGTAAGAAAATTGTCGAACTAGTTTATTTAGGTATATGAGATTTGAACTAGTTTAATAATTAATATAACTAGTTTATTTAGGTATATGAGATTTGAACTAGTTCAATAATTAATATAACTAGTTTATTTTTAGTAAGAAAATGTAGGTATCTGAGATTTGATGATCTAATTAAAATATTATTTGTTAATGAGTTTTTCTGTTTATTTAATTTTTATATATTTTGAGTTTATATAAATGTTAGATTAATGTCGAATGTTAGATGAATTAGATAGAAAAGTTAAATATATAGTAATGTTAATTGTTAGAGATGAATATAGTTAGATATATTAATGTCAAATGTTAGATGAATATATATTTGGCTAGATATTAATTAATGTTAGATAGTAATAGGTGTTTAATGTTTCACCTATATGAACATAGGAAATGTCATCTGACGACGAAAAAGATTTCATTATGTGCGAACACTATGAAGACCAACGCGGCCTGTGCGACAGAAATTTCCTTATTGATGGTAGGCGCTTCAGCATCAAGCTGGATGAGACATTCGAAGTTGATACAGTAAGTCACTTTGTCATTTATTATTTGAATGCAAAACTTATGCTTCATTTTCTTCAACTTATAATTTTAAATTTTCACTATTCTACTAGCGCATCCCCTGCCATGCAAGAATTTTTGTCTTGGATAAGATAGGTTTTAGTGCTATAGATGATATGGAGGTAAAGAGAGTTTACTTGAAGACGGAGCATGGGTATACTTTCAACGTCAAATTATATAATGGAGACACATACACCCATTTTGAATGCAAAACTTGGCAAGCACTATGCAAGGCTTATGCATTTGAGCCTGGTATGGTTGTCACCTTTGATATTCGTCCGAAAGATGATATTGAAGGTAATATAGACATCTGGGTCGATGTGCAAACGCCTCCAGTTCTACCATTATGTGAGTTTTTCTCAACCATGCATGCATATGTTTATGTCTTTGATACAGTTTATTCAAAAATAGTTGACAACTAATTTGTATTGTCAGCTTATTTCGGTTCAAGAAAACATGTCCGGCGCTTGGTAGACAGGACCTACTACTGCCCCGGTGCTCAACTAAACTGCGAGGAGATAAGTCATTATGTTTCATCGCTTGAGGATCTTAATACTGTCAAGACAAATTTTTTTCCTGAACTTAGAAGTGTTAGTACTCAAAACGTGCGACCAATGGTGATCGTATTGAACTACGGTCACATCTATAATTGAAAGATGGTAAGATTTTAACTATTTGTCCTTAATTAGTGCATCTTTTGCATACAATACTTGGAAAAATTGTTAACGATCGCAGAGAAGTACTAGGGGGACGCAAGGAGAAGTGCAACCCAAGATTAGGAGACGGATTCATCTGCATGCTCTAGTATGATGAATCAGGAGAGCTATACATGTTCTATGCTATTCTACCTGAGAGGGAGCAGCACTAGTTCATGCTCTTAATTAGTGTCTCAGGTCCGTGTCCTGAACTTCGATGTTGGTGATGATTATGTTGAACTCGATGATATCTTTGCTTCTGTTACAAAGTGAATGTTTCCTCTTTAAGCTAGCCAGTGTTGGTGATGATTAGATAGCTAGCGGTAATGACTATGATGATTAAATAGTGGTAATTAGACGACTACGATGATTTTTAGCTAGCTAGAGTTTATTTATTTATTAATATGCGATGATGATGATGATGATGATGATGATGATGATGACGACTACAACTCATTATAACGTAAAACAATCCTAAATTAAATTGATAACACAAATTTAATTGAAAAATACAAAATAAAACAAAAACCAACAAACATTTAGTACCAGTTGGTGTTACCAACCGGTACTAAAGGGGTCCCGCCCCCCGGAGCTGGCTCGTGCCATGTGGTTTCCCTTTAGCACCGGTTCGTGCTGAACGGTTACTAAAGGGGGGGGCCTTTAGTGACCACACTTTAGTGCCGGTTATGGAACCGGCACTAAAGGGCCTTACGAACCGGTGCTATTGCCCGGTTCTACACTAGTGTCCAGACGTTTAATGGCCGGACTGGAGAACTGCCTTGAGAGGCTGCTTTGTACTTCCGCCGCGATAGCTGCCGTATGCTCCTCCGTCTGGAGAGAGCGTTCAGTGTTTCCATTGACCGTGATAACTCCTCGAGGGCCTGGCATTTTGAGCTTGAGGTATGCGTAGTGCGGCACCGCATTGAACTTGGCAAATGCGGTTCGCCCGAGCAGTGCGTGATAGCCACTCCGGAACGGGACTATGTCGAAGATTAACTCCTCGCTTCGGAAATTATCCAAAGATCCGAAGACCACTTCAAGTGTAACTGAGCCTGTACAGTTGGCCTCTACACCTGGTATGACGCCTTTAAAGGTCGTTTTAGTGGGTTTAATCCTCGAGGGATCGATGCTTATTTTCCACACTGTATCCTGGTAAAGCAGGTTCAGGCTGCTGCCGCCATCCATAAGGACTCTAGTGAGGTGAAATCCGTCAATAATTGGGTCTAGAACCAATGCGGCGAATCCGCCATGACGGGTGCTAGTGGGGTGGTCCCTTCGATCAAAAGTGATCGGGCAGGAAGACCATGGGTTGAACTATGGGGCGACTGGCTCCATCGCGTATACGTCCCTTAGCGCACGCTTCCACTCCCTCTTGGGGACGTGGGTTGCGTATATCATGTTCACCGTCCGCACTTGTGGGGGAAAACCTTTCTGTCCACTGTTGTTCGGCGGCCGGGGCTCCTCCTCGTCATCGCTATGCAGCCCCTTGTCTCTGCTTTCGGCATTTAACTTGCATGCCTACTTGAACACCCAACAATCCCTGTTGGTGTGATTGGCTGGTTTTTCGGGGGTGCCATGTATCTGGCATGAGCGGTCGAGTATTCGGTCCAAACTGGACGGGCCCGGAGTATTTCTTTTGAATGGCTTTTTCCGCTGACCGGGTTTAGAGCCTCTGAATCTGGCATTAACTATCGTATCCTTAGCATTGTCGCCGTTAATGCGGCGCTTTTGCTTGTTGCGATGCGACCTGCCACTGCTGTCCTTGGTATCCGAATTACTAGGGCTCTTGGTCATGTTGTTGCTGCGAGCTAGCCAGCTGTCTTCTCCCGCGCAAAAGCGGGTCATAAGTGTCATGAGGGCTGCCATAGATTTTGGCTTTTCCTGTCCTAGGTGCCGTGCAAGCCACTCGTCGCGGATGTTATGCTTGAAGGCTGCTAGGGCCTCTGCGTCCGGACAGTCGACGATTTGATTTTTTTTAGTTAGGAATCTTGTCCAGAATTGTCTGGCCAATTCTTCTGGCTGCTGAATTATGTGGCTAAGGTCATCGGCGTCTGGTGGTCGCACATAAGTGCCCTGGAAATTGTCGAGGAATGCGGTTTCCAGGTCCACCCAACAACCAATTGATTCTGCTGGCAAGCTGTTAAGAGAATGCCAAGCTGGTCCTTTAAGCTTGAGTGGGAGGTATTTGATGGCGTGTAGGTCATCACCGCAGGCCATGTGGATATGAAGGAGATAGTCCTCGATCCATACCGCAGGATCTGTTGTGCCATCGTATGATTCGATGTTTACGGGTTTGAAACCCTCGAGGATTTGATGATCCATTACTTCATCTGTGAAGCATAGTGGGTGTGCGGCACCTCTGTATTGGGCTATGTCATGATGCAGCTCAAACGAGCTTTGTCTACTGTGTTCGGCCCAGCCGGATTTACTGTATCCGGAGTGACGATTACCGTCTCGTACCGTGGGGCTCCCACACGATCCGTAGATCGATCTTGATTGCCTTGCCTTGTCCTCCAATATATCTCGCAGGTCTGGCGCGTTTTCCCGTGCCTTAGTATTTTTTGAGCGGCACCGGGGTGCGGCTTGAGCGGAGGGCCAAGAGGCCTCTCTGTCACGGCCACGGGGTGGCTGGTCAGCCGCATCATGCGCTGGTGATTTAGGTTTAGGTGCTTCCTCCTCTAATCGGGGTGGCAACCTGCGCTTTGGGTAGCTCTTGGAGGGGCGTTCGAGTTCATACTCTTCGGCCGCAAGGACTTCAGTCCATCTGTCGGCTAGCAAATCTTGATCAGCTCTAAGCTGTTGCTGTTTTTTCTTGAGGCTGCTCGCCGTGGCCATAAGCCTGCGTTTAAAATTCTCTTGTTCGACGGGATCCTCCGGCACGACAAATTCATCGTCGTCGAGGCTTGCCTCGTCTTCGGAGGGAGGCATATAATTGTCGTCCTCGACCTCTCTGTCTGCCGCTCTCTCATGAGGGCTGGCTTCTCCATCCTCCTATGTTGAATCTTGCTGGAGGTGGTTGTCTTCGGCACTGTCCAGGGTGTTATTATCGCCCATGCCAGAATCACCGTTTTTGCTTTGGCGGGATTTAGAGCGGCGCCGCTGACGCCGGCGCTTAGGCTGCTTCTTGGAGGGTTCATCCTCCGCTGTTCCATCGTCATTGCCTTCTTTTGGGGTGTCCACCATGTATATATCATATGACGAGGTGGCTTTCCAGTGCCCTATAGGCGCTGGTTCTTGATCGTCTCCTGCATTGGCGTCCATACCGTCGATGTCTTCGGAGTCGAAGTCGAGCATGTCGGTTAAATCATCGACAGTGGCTACGAAGTGGGTGGTGGGTGGGCTTTGAATTTCTTCATCATCCGCATCCAAACCTTGCTGACCATAGTCCGGCCAGGGCTCTCCTGATAAAGAGAGAGACTTTAGTGAATTCAGAATATCGCCGAAGGGCGAGTGCTGAAAGATGTCCGCGGCGGTGAACTCCATGATCGGCGCCCAATCGGGTTCGATCGGTAGGGGCGCAGAGGGCTCGGAGTCTGGAGAGGAGTCCGGCTCCTTGGAGTCACGGGCTTCGTAGATAATAGGGCTAGTGTTCGGCTCGATCGCCGTAGAGATTGCAGCCCCCGAGGCAGTGTCCAACCACCCATCCTCGATTGGCGCAGTTGGCTCCGAATTAAGGGTCGGAGCTGATGTGGGTGTGGCCTCCAGGGCACTGTTCGGCGGCAGAGCTAGATCATGCCCGTCGTGACAGTGCGGCACGCTCAGCTGTGGCTTGAATCCGTCAAAGATCAAGTCTCCGCGGATGTCGGCCGTGTAGTTCAAACTTCCAAATCTGACCTGATGGCTAGGGGCGTAGCTTTCGATCTGCTCTAGATGGCCAAGCGAATTGGCCCGCAGTGCAAAGCCGCCAAATACGAAGATCTGTCCGGGGAGAAAAGTCTCACCCTGGATCGCATCGTCGTTGATGATCGGAGGAGCCAACGGGCCTAAAAATGACGACACAGAGGAACTCTCAATGAAAGCACCAATGTCGGTGTCAAAAACGGCAGATCTCGGGTAGGGGGTCCCGAACTGTGCGTCTAGGTAGATGGTAACAGGAGGCAGGGGACACGATGTTTTACCCAGGTTCTGGCCCTCTTGATGAAGGTAAAACCCTACGTCCTGCTTGATTAATATTGATGATATGGGTAGTACAAGAGTAGATCTACCACGAGATCAAGGAGGCTAAACCCTAGAAGCTAGCCTATGGTATGATTGTTGTTTGTCCTACGGACTAAAACCCTCCCGCTTATATAGACACCGGAGAGGGCTAGGGTTACACAGAGTCAGTTACAATGGTAGGAGATCTACATATCCGTATCGCCAAGCTTGCCTTCCACACCAAGGAAAGTCCCTTCCGGACACGGGACGAAGTCTTCAATCTTGTATCTTCATAGTCCAGGAGTCCGGCCGAAGGTATAGTCCGGCTATTCGGACACCCCCTAATCCAGGACTCCCTCAAGTGCTGTATTCCAGAAGACTTCACCTCGATCTCTGGGATGGAATATGGGGCGTTCCAGTTTCTCTGAGCCGGGGTGCCACACCCACTTCGGAGAAGCAAAGGGGAATCCTACCAGGATTAGGAGTCCTAGTAGGACTGCCCCCATGGCACACCCCTCTTGGCAGGCTGCCTCCTCCCCTCCTCCTTTATATACGGGGGCAGGGGGCACCCCAAACCACAATAGTTCTTCTCTTAGTCGTGTGCGGTTCCCCCTCCATAGTTTACTCCTCCGGTCATAGCGTCGTAGTGCTTAGGCGAAGCCCTGCGTGGATCACATCACCATCACCGTCACCACACCATCGTGCTAACGAAATTCTCCCTCGACCCTTTGCTAGATCAAGAGTTCGAGGGACGTCATCGAGCTAAACGTGTGCTAAACTCGGAGGTGTCGTACGTTCGGTACTAGATCAGTTGGATCGTGAAGACGTTCGACTACATCAACCGCGTTAACCTAACACTTCCACTTTCGGTCTACGAGGGTACATGGACACACTCTCCCCCTCTCGTTGCTATGCATCTCCTAGATATATCTCGCGTGATCATAGGATTTTTTTTCGAAATTGCATGCTATGTTCCCCAACACTTTTCTTGTAGTTGCGGATGCTTGCAAGGGGGTTAATCATAAGTAGGAGATTTTTTCAAGTAAGAACAACACCTAAGCACCGGCCCACCCACATATCAAATTATCAAAGTAGTGAACACGAATCGAATGAACATGATGAAAGTGACTAGATGAAATCCGCGTGTACCCTCAAGACCGCTTTGCTTATTATAAGAGACCGTTTGTCCCGTCCTTTGCCTCAAAAGGATTGGGCTACCTTGCTGCACTTTTGTTACTACTATTGTTACTTGCTCGTTACAAATTATCATGCTATCAAACTACTTTGTTACTTACAATTCCAGGGCTTCCAGACATTGGTCACAGCGAAGAATATAGGGGATATCAAATCGCTCCTAAACCATTGGTTTCCTTGTAATGATGTTATTAGTTGAGTCGAGAATGATCTTGAACGAACCTGCCATGCTAGCCGAGGTGATGATGTCGCACGGATCAATGAGTTCCTCCACCGCGTCATCATTCAGATTGGGGCAAGAACAACAGGGTCGTTTCCGGCTTGTTCCCTCCATGGAGAAGACGATTAAACAATGGCAGAAAGAAGGGTGAAGGCAAATGGAGGAGGGAGGAAGAGCTAGCATGCGACAGCAGTTCCAAAATCGAGGGGGAAAGGTGAAGAGTCGGTGGACGATTGCCACGGTACACGAAGAGGCTCCTGGGGAGCGAACGGTTTCCACAGAGGTCACACACTGATGACAAGGGCCGACTGAACCGCATGCAATCCCATCGCACAACACACACGTCTTGTTAAGTTGAACCGTTTATGTACTCTTGTGTCAACGCAAACAGTTCATTCGAGTGAACTGCATGCCGTATATCCCACACACCTTGATCTGGTCGGCCGTTTCTTTTGTGTTGCCTAATCACAAATAGTTCATCCGAGTGAACCGCATGCCGTATATCGCACACACCTTTGATCTGGCTCATCATTTCTTTTCTGATGCCTAATCACAAACAGTTCATCCGAGTGAACCGCTGTGTACTACACACGCCTTCATCTGGCTGCCCGTTTATTTTGTTCCTCCTCATCGCAAACAGTTCATTGAACTGAACCATATGCCCTTCATCGCACATGCAAATAAAACTTGAACCGTGTTTGATGCATCCGTCATCGCAAATGTTTTATACATTTCTGACGGTTTTCATACAGCATCGTTTGCGATTATGGCATCGCACATAGTTTCTCGAAAGGTCTCTAATTATAGTGTCGCGTTAGCAGCATCCTAAAGTAGTGACTGTCTGTTCGTTTTACTATTGCTGTCGTTATTTTGGTTATGCTTATGGATCGGTGGTTACCATCATGCCATGTTTTCTTGCACTCTGTTATTATGTTCTTCTTACTAGTATTACTTTAATATTGGCCATGCTGGGTAATAGTACATGTTGGTGCACGACTATCGTCTGTTCCGAGTACCGTGGTTGTGCATGTTCGTTTGCACCAAGTTGGTTAAATGCTAGCATGGTAGTTTTATAGTTATGTTATGTTATTGCATGGTATTTATTGTTGATGCTAGTGGTCATGTTATGCTATGAGTACTGTTCTATTTGTGATTTTCATGCTCATCTGGATAAATCGTTAAATGTTGTTTTATGCTCGTTGATTGTGATGCACCCCCATGCTTATGTTGATATCATGTTCATGCATTATAGTTGCATCATGTTATTTTTATCATGGCTCAACATATTGCATTCAAGTTTAACCTGATAATAATGAACTTGAACAACTGTTGGCTGAGTCATGGTGCCACCAAATCGGGCTGACCAATGCAACCACACTTGCCTTATGGGGGGGGGTCCTAAATGGGTCTATTGTCATGCCTCTCGCCGGTGCCTCCAACGAGGGAAGGTTATGCGCGGGCGCTACATTGGCCGGGTAGGACGGCATAAGCCTTGTGTGCCCGAGTTGTTTTGCACGCTTTTGTCCCCGTTTGGGACCGTTTATGTTTTGCCACGATGGTGGCCGTTGATGCCTTTGGTAGGCACGGGGCCACCCATGACTTAGCCCAAAGGGGAGTTGGTCAGAGTGGCCCGGAGAGTGTCATGGCAGTAGATCAGTTTTGTCGGAACGCTATTGGTCCACCCGAATGGGAGTGTGAGGCCATGGGTTCGGTGGTGTGGGTATAGTGTGCTAACCTCTACAGAGTGTGTATTAAATCCATCAATAGCCGCGCCCGCGGATAAGGGCCCAGTTCGTAGTCGGTCACACTATGGGTCAACAGTAATAATAATAATGTGCTTAATAACAACCCTAGTTCGGTGACAAGAAAGAGATTGTTTGTGATCGAGTAAGGATCACTGTGGTATCGAGGATAGAGAGTTGTTGAATATTTGTGGTATTATGCGAGAGTTAAGGGTAAAGGTCAAGCTCCTTGTGGTCGTATAATGATTACTACGGTATTGTAATACCAAGCTTGATTGGATCCTGAGATGATCGTGTGATGTCCGTGATGGTAAGTGATGCATGTGATGGTTACGAGGTAACCCGAGCAGAGTAAGTTGGTGCATGACAGATTCATCCTGTTGCATGCTAGTATTACCATGTTCATATGTTCATGCCATGCTCATATTGTTCTAGCTGTATCATATTGCTCATGCTATGTTGTTCTGATAGCGTCATGTTAATCCTTGTTAACCTATAATTTCCATGCTATTGTCTGTCTTGATTGCTCTTGGTTGCTGTGAGCTTGCAAGTACATTCAATGTACTGACCTGGCGTGTCATGCCAGTTTTCAGGTCATGTCGGATTTGATTGCTTGTTTTCCGTGGATTCCTTGTTTGCGAGCTAGGATAAGCGTTCCAGCCAGAGTCCTTGTAGACTGGAGTTCACCACCACCGTCGTTGTTCCACTGCTAGTAGCCATTCCGCTGCTTCGTGTTGTTCTGCTGCTTGCATCGAGCAACCGTGGCACGCGTCGTTTCGCTGTGCCGATGTAACCCCCTTGTACCCATATAGATTGTAATAAAGACTGATTTGTTCTATGCTAAGCAGTGCTGTCGGTGTCAAAACCGGCGGATCTCGGGTAGGGGGTCCCGAACTGTGCGTCTAGGCGGATGGTAACAGGAGGCAGGGGACACGATGTTTTACCCAGGTTCGGGCCCTCTTCATGGAGGTAAAACCCTACATCCTGCTTGATTAATATTGATGATATGGGTAGTACGTGAGTAGATCTACCACGAGATCAAGGAGGCTAAACCCTAGAAGCTAGCCTATGGTATGATTGTTGTTTGTCCTACGGACTAAAACCCTCCGGCTTATATAGACATCGGAGAGGGCTAGGGTTACACAGAGTCGGTTACAATGGTAGAAGATCTACATATCCGTATCGCCAAGCTTGCCTTCCACACGCCAAGGAAAGTCCCTTCCGGACACAGGACGAAGTCTTCAATCTTGTATCTTCATAGTCCAGGAGTCCGGCCGAAGGAATAGTCCAGCTATCCGGACACCCCCTAATCCAGGACTCCCTCAGTAGCCCCTAAACTAGGCTTCAATGACGACGAGTCCGGCGTGGAGATTGTCTTCGGCATTGCAAGGTGGGTTCCTCCTCCAAGTACTTCGTAGAAGATTTTGAACACAAAGGTAGTGTCCGGCTCTGCAAAATAAGTTTCCACATATTGCCATAGAGAGAATAATATTTACACAAATCTAATCTGCTGACGTATTCCGTAGCGTGACATCACACCACGGCCAGGTCTTTATTCGAATCATTTTACTGTTCCACCTCAGCGCGTTCAGCGAGGCGGTTTCCTTGGCACGTCTTGTCAAAGCAGAGATCGTGTCCCCTTATTCCGGGATTCTCATCAATACGGGCATGGGTAACCCAACCGCACCATTGATTACGGTGCTTGGGAGATAAGCGAGTTTTACCAGGCTAGTGGGGATGCATAGTCGCGTCCGCCCATATAAGGGAATAAGGATCTACCTTTTCATCCACGCCTTCTTCCTCCTTTGCCTATCCATTTCCGCGCACTCTAGCTCCAGCGCCCAAGTCCGCACACCCCACCTCAACCTTCTCCAGCCATGTCCGGAGCGGGAGGCAAGTGGATGGTCTCCTCCGTCATGGAGGGACACATCAAAAAACTGAGGAAGGCCGGATACTTGTCTAACGACATTGCGCACCGGCTTCCGAAGAGGGGCAGCTCATCCCCACCCCCAGGCCCCATGAGAGGGTGGTGTTCCTCCCCCATTTCCTCCGCGGACTGGGCTTCCCTCTCCACCCATTTGTTTGGGGGCTCATGTTCTACTATGGCCTGGATTTCCACGATCTGGCCCCGAACTTTGTCCTCAACATCTCGGTGTTTATCGTCGTGTGCGAGGCTTTCATCCGCATCCGCCCCCATTTCGGCCTATGGCTCAAGACTTTCAACGTCAAGCCGAAGGTGGTGCGCGGCACCCAGGCGGAGTGCGGAGGTGCCATGGTGGGCAAGATGCCCAATGTCCTATGGCTCGAGGGCTCCTTCGTGGAGTCCCTAAAGGGGTGGTAATCGGGGTGGTTTTACATCACCGAGCCGCGCGACCCTGAATGGGTCGCAGCCCCTGAGTTCCGATCCGTACCCCCTACGCGGCTAGCCTCCTGGAAAGAGACGGGCCTGTCGTGGGGTAAAAAAGGAGAGTTGACCGGACTCCAAACATGCGTCCAAACCTTGGTGGACAGGAAGCTCAAACTTTTCAACGTAGTCCAGGTTATGCTCATCCGCCGGATCCTCCCGTGTCAACAACGGGCTTTCAACCTGTGAAAAGGTAGTGGGCCGGCCTACGAAAAGCCTGTTAATGGCCTGTTCGCATATAGCCCATTTACAGCCCGCTAACTCACGACCCATTACGGCCTATCCGAATTAGGCCCAGTAGCGTCATTTGGGCCATCTAATATTATTCCAGCCCATTGTAACTTCTAGCCCTTGACGTCTTTAGACCCATACGAGGCCCTTTGTAACTCTTGGCCCATTAACGGCCCGTGGTGAAACTGGCCCGTAATGAACAGTGTATCACTTTATAACCATTAACGGCCCCTTATTCCATTGGGCCGTTTCCATCCCATGTTATCTTTCGGCCTTCTCAGGGCCCATTTATTCTTGGGCTCATTTCTAGCATTCGGTTACTTATGGCCCATTACAAGCCTTTTCTGCTTGTGGGCCAAATTCAGCCCGTGGTTACAGTTGGCCCGTTTGTGGCCCGTTAATCTGTTGGGCCATTTTCATAGCGTCATCAAATACGGCCGATTAAGGACGGCCCGTTATGGTCGGCCCATGAACGGAAGATTCCAACTCTAGCCCATTTACGACCCATAATGCAGTCTGTTATTGGCCCATGTTTCGCCAATTCATCATATGGCCCGTAGAAGGCCCATTGATGCTACGCCCCGTAGAAGGCCCATTGTTTCTATGGCCCGTAGAAGGTCCATTGTTTCTACGTTCTGTAGAAGGCCCATTGATGCTATGCCCCGTAGAAGGCCCATTGTTTCTACGGCCCGTAGAAGGCCCATTGTTTTTACAGCCCGTAGGAGGCCCAGGGTCACTGCAGTAAATATGTAGCCCGTGGTTATTGTGGCCTAGTTTAAAAAAAGGTTATTGCGTCCACTAGCAAACTAAAAAAGAACTGCACTGACTACAAGCAAACAAATAAACAAGACAACAAGGAAATAAATAAGCAAGCAACTTACGCTAGGCTATCACGGCTATTACACATATTACATCCATTGGGCATCAAAGTTCGCCACCAGTGCAAATATAGGGAACAAAGCAGCATATCACATACACTGGTTGTCAAAGTTGGCGACCAGTGCAAATAAACGCCGCAGCAAAACAAGTCCATAACTGAAACCACTGCAGAAGAGCTCAAGAAACAATATCCTGGGTACCCATAATGCCGACAAGATGCTTAGCAAGCTTATTAACTTTCTCTTATTTGGCACTTAAATCCTCCAGTGCTTGCTGTTACACCAGAAAGTATGCATCTGAATTCT
The DNA here is from genome assembly GCF_003073215.2 of Triticum urartu. Taxonomy (NCBI): domain Eukaryota; kingdom Viridiplantae; phylum Streptophyta; class Magnoliopsida; order Poales; family Poaceae; genus Triticum; species Triticum urartu. The sequence goes on along the minus strand of NC_053027.1, from coordinate 141,057,865 downwards.
GCAAGGACTACCTTAGTCTTTCGGCTTCTTGCCGCAGCACAGATGACTGATGCATTTCATCTTGTAGCTGAGATTGTAGAAGCCGAAGTGATTCTGGCAGCGAGTTTGAAGAGCTTGTGCCAGTGGTACTGGCCAGTAACTCGAACACTACATCAACGCAGGACTGTGGGATTGTCTCAGTGTCTACAAGATCGTTTTTATCACCTTTCTTGGAGACTAACAGGGTTGTCTCACTATCTAGAACCTTATCTGCATTACTTTCTCTACCATTGCATAGTGGGGTGCTCTTCTCCAATATTCTGTTCTCATTCTACAAGAGAAACAAGCAGGCACATCACAAGTTTAGCATGTAGTATACAAAACTCATTTTGGTAAACCGGTTCAGTAGTAAGGTGGACATGATAACATCATGGAACAAACATATATCTATGTACTATGGTCACCGTATTATCCATATCATTCTAGTTTATGTTGCCAAATCAAGATAGAGACATGATAACCCACAAGTATAGGGGATCGCAATAGTTTTCGAGTGTAGAGTATTCAACACAAATTTATAGATTCGACACAAGGGGAGCCAAAGAATATTTGAAGGTATTAGCAGCTGAGTTGTCTATTCAACCACACCTGGAGATTAATTATCTGCAGCAAAGTGATCAGTAGAAAAGTAGTATGATAGTTTTGATAGTAGTGACAGCAGCAATAGTAACAGTAACAGTGATAGCAGTAATTTTGTAGCAAGCGTAATAGTGATGATAGCAGTAGTAACTTAGCAGAAACAATATAAGATAAATTCATAGGCATTGGATCAGTGACTTGTTGGATGATTTTCATCATGTGACAGTTATAACCTAGGGCAATACAGCACTAGCTAGCTCCAGTTCATCGATATAATGTAGGCATGTATTCTGTAAATAGTCATACGTGCTTTATTAAAAGAACTTGCATGGCATCTTTTGTCCTACCCTCCCGTGGCAGCGGGGTCCATATTGGAACTAAGGGATATTAAGGTCTCCTTTTAATAGAGAACCGGAACAAAGCATTGACAAATAGTGAATACATGAACTCCTCAAACTACAGTCATCACCGGGAGTGGGCCCGGTTGTTGTCACTCCGGGGTTGCCGGATCATAACACGTACTGGGTGACTATAACTTGCAAGATCGGATCTAGAACATGGATATAATGATGAATTCATAAATGGTTCAGATCTGAAATCATGGCACCCGGGCCCAAAGTGACATGCATTAAGCTTGGCAAAGTCATAGCAACATCAATCTAATAACATAGTGGATACTAGGGATCAACCCCTAACAAAACTAACTCGATTACATGATGAATCTCATCCAACTCCTCACCGACCAGCGAGCCTACAAAGGAATTACTCACTCCCAGTGGGGAGCATCATGGAATTGGTGATGGAGAAGGGTTGGTGATGATGAAGAACGAAGTTCCCACTCTCCGGAGCCCCAAACGGACTCCAGATCTGCCGTCCCATAGAAGAACATCGATTGGCGGCGGCTCCGTCTCATGGATTGCGATAATTCTTTCTCTCTGATTTTTTTCTAGAAATATGTGATTTTTTAGTATCAGAGGGTCATCTGCGAGGCCACCAGGTGGGTACAACCCACCTGGGCATGCCAGGAGAGGGGGCGCGCCCTGGTGGGTTGTGCCCACCCAGGGGCCCCTCTCTGGTGGGTCTTGGCTCTAGAAATTCTTATTATTAATATAAAAAATCCTCGCAAAGTTTTGTTCCATTTCGAGAACTTTTATTTCTGCACAAAAACAACATCATGGTAGTTCTGCTGAAAACAACGTCAGTCCAGGGTTAGTTTCATCCAAATCATGCAAATTAGAGTCCAAAACAAGAGGAAAACCATGAGAAAAAGTAGATACGTTGGAGACGTATCAACTACCCCAAGCTTAAACCTTTGCTTGTCCTCAAGCAATTTAGTTGATAAACTGAAAGTAAGAAAGAAAAACTTTTATGAACTCTTTTGCTCTTGTTTGCATAAATAAGTTTAAACAGCACCTAGGTTTTCAGCTAGCATTATAACAAACCATGTCAACAATAACTTTTAAAGATTATAATGACTCAAGCAATAATAAGTTATCTCAAACGCCAACACGTTGTCAAAACAACCATGATATAATATGACAATAGTGGTATCTCGCTAGCCCTTTCTGAGACCGAAAAACATAAATGCAGAGCACCTCCAAAGTTCAGCGACTAAACATTGTAATTCATGGTAGAAAAGATCCAGTCATGATGCACCCAACATTAGCTACACACAATGCATAAATCATGACAGCTATGCTCTACTCAGTTTCTGGCGCTTGTTTTCTTAGAAGGTGATGACACAACATAAAAGTAAATAGAAAGTCCCTTCGCAGACGGAGGCACTGATTTGCAGAGGTGCCAGATCTTAGTTTTTAAAATAGAGATAAATGATATTTTGAGACATTCACCCTTCTTATTCACTTCACGACCATCAGTTATCAACATCTTCCATGCTAAGCATGCTAGTGGCGGTTCCCAAGCGGTAAAAGTAAAGGTTTTGACTCCATTGGACTTTTTGTTTAATTATTTCAGAGATGAACTCTTTTTCATGTTTGCAGTTTGGGACTGGGCATCCCTATTACCGCCCATTTTCTCGTGCGATGGTGAGTGAATAAACACTCGACCTGAGAATAACCCGCTTAGCACGGAAGATATCGACCACCTCCTGTCGTTCCATGAACGTTCCAGCCACACAAAACAGATAATTTTTAGAAGTTTTTAGAGGTGGCACATACAAATTTACTTAGGACGGCAGGGTAATACCGCATATAGGTAGGTATGGTGGACTCATCTGGAATAACTTTGGGTTCAAGGTTTTTGATGTAGAATTCCCACTTAGTACAGGCGAAGGCTAGCAATTAAGATTGAGAATCGGCTAGCTAGAGAGCAACCATGATCATAACCATGCATTATGCGTAAGTAACATTGGACACTAGCATGAGTAGGATATGAACACCAAGAACATAAACATTATAGAGGCTATGTTGGTTTTGATTCAACTACATGCATGAACATGTACCAAGTCAAGCCACTTGAACATTCAGAGGAGGATACCATATCATCATACTACATCACAATCATCTTAACGCTATGTTGATATCCAAGATAAATCATTATTAACTCCCAGCTACTTGGCATGAGAAACTATAATCTCTAATTGTCATTACAAACATGTTTAATCATAACGGGTTGAAGCCGGGACACTAGGTTAAACATATTTACACAAACAGAACAAGTCGAGTTCATACCAATTTCTCTTTGCCACGGCCAGTTCATCAAATGTCGCCATTATTGCCTTTCACTTGCACGACCGAATGATATGAAAATAATAATAGTGCAAGGCTGCTATGGACTAAGCTAAAATCTGCAAACATTTTATTCAGCAGGAGAAGACAAGGTAAAATGGGCTCTTTATTAGTTCAACAGTTATACATATGAGAGCCACTCAACATTTTTATCGTGGTCTTCTCCTTGGTACAACTCGAATAAAAAGAAAAATATTCAGAGAAACACATTTAAATATTTTTGGAGTTTTTGGTTTTCTTTAGCAAGCAAGTAAAAGGGAAAACAAAAAAACAAGAAAAACTATTTACACGGGAAAGCTCCCAACAAGCAAAAGAAGAACAAGGAAATCTTTTTGGATTTTTTTAGTACTACTACTAAGTATGCATAGAAAGTAAATTAACTACAACTATGTTTTTTGGTTTTTCTAAAGTTTTTCAAACACACAGAGGAAAGCAAGAAAATAAATCTAAGCATGGATGATACAAAGAAGAAGTGCGAACACCGGCAAAATGGAATAAATAGACATGAATGTAAAGTCGGTGGAAACACGTACTCCCTCAAGCTTAGGCTTTTGGCCTCACTTGGTAATCGGTCAGTAGCCTGGAGGGTAGTAGGGATCCTGAGGAGCGGGAATCCACTCATCCCACTACGGAGGTGCCTGGTGTGCTGCCTCAGCAGCAGCCTCAGCGTTCCGGTAGGCGATAATGTCTGCAGGCATAATCCTATATCCGCCCCTGGCAACAGAATCAAACAAAGGAGTGGGCAATGGAATAACATCGCAAGTCCTAACACTAAAAACCAGGTTATTCGGAATAGGGATGTGAGGGGATTCGATATCAGTAAAATGGTGGTGATCCATGGCTATACGGTCTTGGTAAACTGTGGTAAGAGGGAAATCATGAGGGCGTATCTCAACCTCAAAATGAGCCACCAAACGAGTAGCATAAATCCCACCATGTATTTTGCTCTGAGATTTATTAAGATGGAGGCGATGAGCCACAATAGCTCCCAAGCTATAAGTGTTGTCGCCCTCTAAAGCACGACGTAAAACAACAAGGTCTGGTGAACTAAGTGCACCCACCTTCTCCCTAGCAAGCAAGCATTTGGTAATAAAAAGTGCAAAGTAACGAACAGCAGGAAAATGTAAGCCAGCGGCAGTGATGGCTGACACTCATCTCTCATCACCCATTGTCAGAGTGCGATAAAAGGCCTCAAACTCATGTGGCCTAGGCTCAGCTAAGCTCCCATCAGACGGGATCATGCATATGTCACAAAACTCAGTAAGTGGTATCTGATGGTTTTCAGCATATAAATCAAGGCTCACTTCAGGAGGATTATTTCTAGGCAAGAAAGTAAAGCTCTGAACAAAGATGCTTGTGAGGATGTGGTGCTGGTCACACTCATCTGCAATGAAGTCGGTGAGGCCGGCATTGGCAATATATTGTGTGAACTCCTCAAGAATTCTTGCCTCTTGCATGAATGGGGTGTGCAGACATTCGCACGGCCGTACCTCCACCAACCTCCGAGGCTGGAGATCAGTGTCAGAAGACTCCCCAATAACACCCTTGGAGTTCTTCTTCGACCCAAACTTCCTGAAGATATTCATGTCCGCGTACAATTTTCTGAAAAATAAAAAAAATTGGAGTGACAAAAATTTGTCAACAAAACTTTGTAAGATTGAGAGCAACTACTCATAGGGATACATAGAGACCATAGCAAGCATTCAAAATACTTAGAACACTAAGAATTCAACATGCAAGCACATCTACAGCAGCACCAAGAGTAGCTAATTATTCAAAGTATAAGCCACTAAAACGAAAACTAATTGGACAAATGGTGGAGTAACATACCAAGCAACAATCCCCCGAAATAGTTTCGGAAACGAAGCTTCGAGCAAAGAGATCGAAATCCGCGGGTTTGAGCTCAAGAACATGGGAGAGAGAGCAATGGAGATTTTTTCTGGAGGTAAGTGATCATGTGGGCTAAAGAGCTAAGTGAGGGGGCCCACGTGGGGACCATAACCCACCAGGGCGTGCGTGGGGGTGCTGCCGTGCCCAGGTGGGTTGTGCCCACCTGGTGCACCTCCTTTTGATGTTTATTCCACCAAAAATTCTCAAATATTCAGAAAAAAATCATATTAATTTTTTAGGGCATTCTGATAACTTTTATTTTTGGGTTATTTTTTATTGCATGGGAAATTCAGAAAAACAGGCAAAACATGGCATTTTATTTTATTTAACTAATAAAAACAGAGAGTAAAAAGTAGCGACAGAAAATAGTGCTTACTAAATTCATCAACTTCATACCGCTCAAAAATGATTCATTAATAAGGTTGAGCAGGTCTTATTAACAACCACTTTTGATTAGCATGAAACCGAAGAACTTTCATAAATCACTAAGTTACCTCAACGGGGATATGCATTTCCCCAACAATAAGCATTTCATGTTACTTTTTGACAGTAGGTAGAGGTATTTGAAAACTTCCAATAGTGATTGTCGGAGATTTTTCAATAACATTAATACCATTCACTTGGAATTGTTTCTGCGGAAAGTGCACCGTATGCTCATTACCATTGATATGAAAAGTGACCTTGCTTTTATTGCAATCAATAATAGCCCCTGTAGTATTCAAGAAGGGTCTACCAAGGATAATTGAGATGTTGTCGTCCTCGGGCATCTCAAGTATAACAAAGTCAGTCAAAATAGTAACATTAGCAACAATTATGGGCACATCCTCACTGATACCGATAGGCATGTCAGTTGACTTGTTAGCCATTTGCAAAGATATTTCAGTAGGTGTGAGTTTATCAAAATCAAGTCATTTATATAAAGAGAAAGGCATAACACTAACACTAGCTCCTAAATCACACAACACAGTTTTCACATAATTCTTTTTGATAGAACAAGGTATAGTTGGTATTCCCGGATCTCCATGTTTTTGGGTACTCCATCTTTAAAAGTGTAATCATCAAGCATAGTGGAGATTTCAGCTTCCGGTATTTTTCTCTTATTTGTGATGATGTCTTTCATATACTTTGCATAAGGAGGCATTTTCAAGATATCAGTCAAGCGAGTACGCAAAAAGACTGGCCTCAGCATTTCAGCAAAGCGTTCAAATTCTTCACCATCATTCTTTTTAGTTAACTTGGGTGGAAAAGGCATAGGTTTTTGAACCCACGGTTCTCTTTCTTTACTGTGTTTTCTAGCAATAAAGTCTCTTTTGTCATATCTTTTATTCTTAGGTTGTGGGTTATCAAGATCAACAGGTGGTGCTATCTCAACATCATTATCTGGTTCTTTATTATTTGGTTGAGAGTCTTCATGAACCTCATCATTAACTTTTTCATTATCAGTAGGTGAGTGTTCATTACCAGACCGAGTTTCAGCATCAGAGATAGAAATTTCATTATCTTTATCAGGAGGTTTTTCTATTTCAGGTTCACTAGGAGCATGTGAATTCCTATCATTCTTCTTTTTCCTTTTCTTTTTAGAAGAACTAGGTGCACTAGTGTTAGCTCTTTGTGAATCTTGTTCAATTCTTTTAGGGTGTCCCTCGGGATAAAGTGGTTCCTGGGTCATTTTACCTCCTCTAGTTGCAACTCTAACAACAAAGTCATGCATATTATGATTCATTTCATCAAGCAATTCTCTTTGAGATTTAGCAACTTGTTCTAACTGAGTTTGTACCATAGAAGAATGTTTTCCAACACCTCTAACTTCATTTGATATTCTAAATAACTAGTCACTCAAGCAAGCAATCATATCAGAATTATATTTCAATTGTTTCATAACATTTGCATTGAAGTGATCTTGTTTTCTAATGTAGTTTTCAAACTCATAAATGCATTGACTAGGATGCATATTGTGAGGATTACCATTATCATTAAACATCATAGGAGAATTACCTCTACCACCTTAGGCAGTGGTGGTGTATTAAGCCCATGTATTTCTTCAATATGAGGTAAATTTTTAACATCCTCAACTTTAATACCTTTTTCCATCATAGATTTCTTTGCCTCTTGCATATCTTCGGGACTGAGATATAATATACCCCTCTTCTTAGGAGTGGGTTTAGGCGGTGGTTCAGGAATAGTCCAATCATCATAATTTTTTAATATGTTATTCAATAATTCTTCAGCTTTTCCAATAGTTCGTTCCCTGAAAACACAACCAGCACAACTATCTAGGAAGTCCCTAGAAGCATCAGTTCGTCCATTATAGAAGATATCAAGTATTTCATTTTTCTTAAGTAGATGATCAGGAAAATCATTAAGTAATTGGAAAAGCCTCCCCCAAGCTTGTGGGAGACTCTCTTCTTTAGTTTGCACAAATTTAAATATTTCCTGTAAGGCAGCTTGTTTCATATGAGCAGGAAAATATATTTCAAAGAAGTAATAAATCATATCTGGGGGACTAAGCACATAACCAGGAGCAAGAGTATTGTACCAAGATTTAGCATCACCCTTTAATGAGAAAGGAAATTGTTTGAGAATAAAGTAATAACGAGTTTTCTCATCATGAGTAAAAAGGGTGGCTATGTCATTCAACTTAGTAATAACAGTTTTAGTTTCAGTTTCATAACCATGAAAAGGATCAGATTCAACCAGAGTAATTAGCTCTGGGTCGATAGAGAATTCATAATCCTTGTCATCAACAAATATAGGTGAAGTAGCAAACTTAGGATCACATTTCATTCTAGCATTCAGAGATTTTTCTTTATACTTGTGTGGTAATTTCTCTAGATCATCTCTATCATTGTAAGCAAGAATATCTATAGTTCACTCATAACATAGCCTTCCGGTACCTTAGACAATTCATATCTAGGAAGGCTAGTTCTAGCAGGTGTTTCAGGAGATTCAGTTTCAAGCTCATCATCAGATTCAACAACATCGTGTTGTATAACTTTAGCAATTTGTTTATCAAGAAATTCACCAAGTGGCACATCATCATTATCAAGCAAGGTACTAGCAACATCATAAGCATCATTCATAGTACAAGTAACATCATCAATAACTTGCGACATATCAGAATTAATAGCATGTGGTGGTGTTGCAAGTTTACTCATAAAAGAAGGTGAATCTAAAGCAGAACTGGATGGCAGTTCCTTACCTCCCCTCGTCTTTGAGGAAAAAATCTTAGTCTTAGCATCCTTCAGATTCTTCATAGTGATAATATGACAATCATCCCAAGTGACTCAACAAAGATAGCTATGCTCCCCGGTAACGGTGCCAGAAAAAGGTCTTGATAACCCACAAGTATAGGGGATCGCAACAGTTTCGAGGGTAGAGTATTCGACCCAAATTTATAGATTCGACACAAGGGGAGCCAAAGAATATTTGAAGGTATTACAAGCTGAGTTGTCAATTCAACCACACCTAGAGATTAATTATCTGTAGCGAAGTGATCATTAGCAAAGTAGTATGATAGTTTTGATAGTAGTGACAGCATCAATAGTAACAGTAACAGTGATAGTAGTAATTTTGTAGCAAATGTAACAGTGATGACAGCAGTAGTAACTTAGCAGAAACAATATAAGATAAATTCGTAGGCATTGGATCGGTGACTTGTTGGATGATATTCATCATGTGACAGTTATAACCTAGGGCGATACAGCACTAGCTCCAGTTCATCAATATAATGTAGGCATGTATTCCATAAATAGTCATACATGCTTTATTAAAAGAACTTGCATGACATCTTTTGTCCTACCCTCCCGTGGCAGTGGGGTCCATATTGGAAACTAAGGGATATTAAGGTCCCATTTTAATAGAGAACCGGAACAATGCATTAACACATAGTGAATACATGAACTCCTCAAACTGCGGTCATCACCGGGAGTGTGCCCGGTTGTTGTCACTCCGGGGTTGCTAGATCATAAAACGTAGTAGGTGACTATAACTTGCAAGATCAGATCTAGAACATGGATATAATGAGGAATTCATAAACGGTTCAGATTTGAAAATCATGGCACCCGGGCCCAAAGTGACAAGCATTAAGCATGGCAAAGTCATAGCAACATCAATCTAAGAACATAGTGGATAGTAGGGATCAAGCACTAACAAAACCAACTCGATTACATGATGAATCTCATCCAACTCCTCACTGACCAGTGAGCCTGCGAAGGAATTACTCACTCCCGGTGGGGACCATCATGGAATTGGCGATGGAGAAGGGTTGGTGATGACGAAGAACAAAGATCCCCTTCTCCGGAGCCCCAAACGGACTCCAGATCTGCCTTGGCGGCGGCTTTGTCTCGTGGATCACGATAATTCTTTCTTCCTGATTTTTTTGTGAATATGTAATTTTATAGCATCAGGGGGGTCGTCTGCGGGGCCACCAGGTGGGTACAACCCACCTGGGCATGCCAGGAGATGGGGGCGCACCCTGGTAGGTTGTGCCCACCCAGGGGCCCCTCTCTGGTGGGTCTTGGCTCTAGAAATTCTTATTATTGATATAAAAAATCCTCACAAAGTTTTGTTCCATTCCAGAACATCTATTTCTGCACAAAAACAACACCATGGTAGTTCTGCTAAAAACAGCATCAGTCCAGGGTTAGTTTCATCCAAATCATGCAAATTATAGTCCAAAACAAGAGGAAAAGCGTGAGAAAAAGTAGATACATTGGAGACGTATCAAGACATAGTTCTAATCATATATTTTTAAGACACAACAGCATAGACAGAATATAAGTGTGAGAAACTACATAGCACTGGTAACACTTGTAATGTGCATCACATGAGAACATAATTGTTTATAAAACTAAAACTAAAACCAACATCGAGCAAGAAGTTAGAACAACAATCCAATTAAAGAAATAGGTTTAAAACATACCTGTTGCGCCATTGGAGTTCCAATTGGATCCTTCAAATTTGTTAGTAGTTGGTATGAGTAAATATAGTGATGCAATAGCAAAGGAGTATGGACCATAGCTTCAGAATCTAACCTGAGAATAGTTGCTCTTCTGCTTTGTACATGGAGTTTGGGTTCGCTGTGGTGGTCTTCGTGCTTTGGGCATTGCAGTTGCTTTACAAACTGCTCGTGTGGGGGTACTCTGTGGTGGACATGGGGCTATGTCAACTAGAAGTGGGTTACTCTGTGTTGGGGTTGGGGTTAGATGGGTTGTAGCTGGTTCTTTGTGAAACAGTGTAAGTGTGCAATCTGGAAGAGTCTCGATTATGTGTGGTGGGGTTGGTTCGTGGGCCAATACAACCATGGTTCTATCTGCATCGACGGGTAGCATCGTCTTTTGTAAAGAACGGGTTTTTTTCTCCCTTAGATACTGCCATCACCCCCTCCAATTCATATGGCTGATAAAGAAGAAAAGCAATTGAACGTACAGACATTGTATGAGAGACATATGTGGTAATTCACATATATGTTGTCTAACCAAACAGGACAACATGACACAATTTCACATATATGATGGCTAACTAAACAGGATAGCATGACACAGTTTCAGATATATGATGGATAACTTAAAAGGATATAATGGCATAATTCAACATATGATGAGTATCTAAACAAGATGACATGACAAAACTATATCATGACTTTCTAAAATAGGTTGGGATGAAATAATTCGCATACATGTTGTCTAAGTATACAACATGGCATGATATAATTGACATAATTGATTCATATACTTAGCAGCTGGCACTCGCATGTATGATCCCTAAACTAAGCAGATGGAATTGAATATTGTGCATATGATGTCTAAACTAAGCACTGCAAGACACCATATGCATGATATGAGAAATGTAAACATTGCAAATTAGAGCATACACCTCAGGTGGGATATAGGACTGGTCATCTGTCTCTGAATCCTCCTCTAAGGAGCTAGCTGTAACCATCGAGATATATGCTTCAATAGGTATCATTGCCTACTCCGAAGACCTTGTTTTCTTGCCTAATTTTTCCATAATTGGCTCAAATGGCTGATACACATGAAGAGTAGTTCGATATACACAGATTGTCGACAGATGGAATATGTAATGAAAAAAAGGATGGCATGAGATAATTCACATATATGATGCCCGGCTACATGGCGGTGCATGATTCACATATATGATAACTGGCTGAAAAACATGGCATTGCATAACTCACATATCTGATATAGAGAGCAAACATGAGGCATTCACACAAAGCATGTCTAATCTTAGTAGATGGCATAGCAATGCAAGACACCATATGCTTGATATGAGCAATATAACCTTGCCAAGTTAGATCATGCACCTCGGGGGGGGGATATGAATGGTCATCTGTCTCTCAATCCTTGTCTGAGGAGCTATTTGTAACCAGCAAGAAATCTACATCGACAGGTAGCACTGACTGCTCATAAGACCTTGTTTTCACTCCAGATTTTCCCATGACTGACTCAAATGGATGATGCACAGGAAGAGTAGATGAATGTATAAACATTGTTGACAAATGGAATACATTATGAAAAAATATGGCATGATACTATTCACATATACGATGACTGGCTAAACAGGATGGCATTGCATGATTCACGTATATGATGCCTGGCTAAAGAAGATGGCATTGCATAATTCCCATATACTCCCTCCGTTCCTAAATATTTGTCTTTTTAGAGATTTCAAATGGACTACCACATACGGATCTCTGTAGACATATTTTAGAGTGCAGATTCACTCATTTTGCTCTGTATGTAGTCACTTGTTGAAATCTCTAAAAAGACAACTATTTAGGAATGGTGGGAGTATGATATAGAAACCAAATAGGTGGCATTCACACAAAGCAAATCTAAACTAAGCTGATGACATATAACACTACAAAAAAGAGACACATCCTTGACATTTTGGGCCGAACGAAAAAAAAATTCTGTCATACATATGACACTTCTATGACGATAATTGTGACAAAACCCGGTATCATCATAGATGTGGTGGGCTCCTAATTATATGACAAAAAATCATGACAGAAAATGGGCCTTTCGTCCTGGGCGGGCCGGAGACGCACTTGCATGACATTCTTTGGGCCGTCCGTGACGGAAAAAACCGTGGTAGAAGCGAGGGGGAGGAAAATTTCGGGGAGTTCCCGGTTACGGTGGGAGGTCGGGGGCCGAGCGATGCGCGTTTCTCTCGTACACGTATGCGCATGTGTGCGAGGCGTTGGCTCTAACTGAACCCGAGCGAGGCGTTGGGCTCTAACTGAACCCGAGCGATTGCACTGCAGGCTACGCGTTACTGAACCCGAGCGATCGATCGATGGCTGTTAACTGAACCCGATCGAGCGATTACTTCGCTACTGCTGCTAACAGAAGCCGATCGATTGGATGAACAGTGAGCGTTGCGGGGGGTGGATGAACAGTGAGCGGTGGTGTTGCCTTTGGATGAACGGGACCCCGTGGTGTGGAGGGCTGGATGAACAGTAGACGGTGGAGGGGTGCCTGTGGAGGGGTGGTTGAATAGGACCCCGTGGTGTGGAGGGATGGACGAACCGTAGATGGTGGAGGGGTGCCCGTGGAGGGGTGGTTGAACAGTAGCCGGTGGAGTAGCGCGCGGTGGAGGCCGGATGAACAGGAGCCCGTGAAGGCTGGAGGAGGTCGACGGTAGCCCGTGGAGGATGGAGGAGGTCGACCGTGGAGATGAACGGTATCCCATGGAGTCCCATTTTGCGGTACGCCAAACCCCTCCCGATGAACAAGACTCCCGTTTCGACCGTAGGAGGTCTGTTTCGTCAGTTTTGCGGTACACCACACCCCTCCCGATCAACAGGACCCCCGTTTCGAACGTAGGAGGTATGTTTCGTCCGTTTTGCGGTACGCCACACCCCTCCCGATCAACAGGACCCCGTTTCAATCGTCGGAGGTCCGTTTCCTCCGTTTTGCAGTACGCCACACCCCTCCCGATCAACAGGACCCCGTTCCGAACGTAGGAGATCCGTTTCCTCTGTTTTGTGGTATGCCAGGCCTCGTTTCCATCGCATGTTCCGTCCAAGCCCTCCCGATGCACACGACCACGCATTCCGTTTCGACCCAGTCGGTTGGATCCCACGCGTTTCGTTGCCTCCCAATGAACACGACGCATTCCATTGCCTCCCCATGAACACGACGCATTCTGTTGCCTCTCCATGAACACGACGACGACGTTGTTTCTCCGTTCCGACCCAGCCTTGCACACGAGCCCTGGCTGTACGTATGCGCGAGTAGGCGTTCGAGACTCCGCCCGTACGTACACATACGTGGCCGTATTTTCTTTCTTGCACCCTGGCCGCTGTACGTACGTGTACATGCTACGTGCGCGCCTCTACTATGACACGTGTGCGCCTCTACATCCACCAGTTTATATGTACGTACACGTTCGTGACCAGAATGACAACGCTACATACGCTTCGACCAAGTGGGTCCCGACTGTCAGGCACTTCCTTGCGTGCAAAGATGTAGCTGGTGGGTCCCAGCAGTCAGGGGGGAAACGTTTTTTCGCGAAATACGGTGGCCCGTTCAGAGGGTCCCTGCTGTCAAGTGGAGGAATAATTATTTTGCACGTAATAAGGAGGCACTTCCTTGCTGCGGCCGTGGACCCAGCTGTCAGCCTTTCCACGTACAGTCCACATCCGATGGAAGCCGTTCCTTGACCACATTGACCACGCCGCGCCGAGAGCACCAGGGCGGTGGACGACGGCGAGGCCTAGGAAGGGGATGACGCGGAGCCGGGGAAGACGCGACAGTGGATGCCCACGCATAGAGGAGTACGAGGGTTCACTGGTTTACTGCGGTGTGAGGCTGCCGTCACCGCAGAATAACAGGGGGTGTGGGTGAGTAGAGGGATAGCCTAGCCAGCGGTGGGAGTAGTAGGGGCGGTGAGGCCTCCGCCGCATCGTAGCCGGCCACGGGAGGCAGGAGCACGAGGCACGACCGGCGCTGGTTTCGGCGGCTGGAGCAAGAAGACCAGAGGTTGAAGAAGCACTACAGCCATTGGATGGACATCGTACGGTCACTGGAGCTAGAATCGTGCATATTGACTAAGTTAACAAAGCCCTCCGTCCCTGTCAACTTAGTAGGCCCACAAGTCAGACTGTCACTATACTGGATCCCTGCTAACAGGGGGAGTATTCATTTTTTGTGCGTAATAAGGAGGCACTTCCTTGCGTGCGAAGTTATAGCTGGTGGGTCTAAGCTGTCAGCGGCGGTAACATTTTTTCACGAAATGCAGAGGCCCTTTCAGTGGGTCCCTGATGTCAGGTGGAGGAATCATTAATTTGCGCGTAATAAGGAGGCATTTCCTTGCATGCGGCCATGGACCCAGCTGTCGGCCTCTCCACGTACAGTCCACTTCAGATGCATGTCGGTCGTTGACCACGTTGACCAGGCCGCGCCGAGAGCACCAGGGCGGTGGACGACAACGAGGCCTAGGAAGGGAATGACACGGAGGCAGGGAAGACTTGGCAGTTGTTTCCCACGCGGAGGGGAGTACGACTGTACGAGGGTTTACTGGTTCGTCTGCCATCGCCGGAGAATAACAGCAGGTGTGGGTGAGTAGAGGGATGGCTAGGCCAGCGATGCGAGTACGGTGGGGCGGTGAGTCCTGCGTGGCAGCAGAGCCGGCCGCGGGGAGGAGGGAGCAGGCAGTCCCGCCGGCGCTTGTTTGAGTGGCTGGAGCAGGAAGAGTAGAGATTAAATAAGCATGACGGCCGTTGGATGGCCATCCAACAGTCACTTCTTCTGCGTCAACCTTTTTTTAGGAAAGTCTCAAATATGTGGAAAACAGCATACATCCCATCTGCCATTATCTATACCTATACTAATTCTTGACTTCCTAGAAATTCCCACGTTAATTAGTAATTAGGGGCCATTAATCTGGTGGGGCCGAATTATTATGGTGTAGATTGACCCATCTAATTATCAGTTAAAAAACACTCGGAATTATACCCGCATACTAATTATAGGCTGTGATCAGGGTTGTTGGCTATGCTTACTCTCCGAGCACTAAAGCTATCGAGAAGTGATGCAACAAAGGTTGTTGAAGGTAAAAACCGTCAAACAGAGAAATCTTAATCGTCAGAACAACAGTGAACCTAACTTGTTTCTAATAATTTACAACCCATTTGCTAATTATTAAGGTTTTTTTGGATCCCACATTCTTTTTGTTAGCATTACATCCCATATTGTGGCCACGGTTAAAAAATTATATGAAAGTTTGCATATTTCGGTGCGGTCCGAACTGTTTTTAATACCAAAATTTCGACTCACATTCAAACTGATTTTAAAAATAAATGTATATCAATATAAAATCCAACAAATTCTCCATGCATAAAAATTAATGTAATTTAAAATCTCGAAATGAAAAAAAGATATTTGAAACTAATTGCCGGTTTGATGTGTTTTAAAAATGTACAACCCATTTCTCATTACTGATGGGCCATTTTCTCGGCGAGCCGAATGAAAGCTCTCCTCGTCTTGAAAGATTTGTAGACCAACAGGCCTGATAAAGCGACTTACTTGGCAAATCACAAAAAAACTGGGTTGTGGCCGTGGACCCAGCTGTCAGCCTCTCCACGTACAGTACTCTTCCGACGGAATGTCGTTGACCACGTTGACCATGCCGCACCGAGAGTACCAAGGTGGTGGATGACGGCAAGGCCTAGGAAGGGGACGACGCAGAGCCGGGGAAGACGTGGCAGTGGATGCCCACGCGGAGAGGAGTACGAGGGTTCACTGGTTCGGCTGCGGTGTGAGGCTGCCGTCGCCGCAGGTCCTAGCTAGCGGTGGGATTAGTAGGGGGCGATGAGGCCTCAACGGCAGCACAAGCGGCCACTGGAGGCAGGAGCAGGCGGTCTCCCCGGCGCTGGTTTGGGCGGCTGGTGCAAGAAGAGCAGCGATTGAAGAAGCAGCAGGACCGTTCGATTCAAATCCAATGGTTACTACTGCTAGAATCGTTTGTTGACTAAGTTGACAAGCCCTGCGTACGCGTCAACTTATTAGGCCGACAGATGTCAGTGGGAGGAATCATTTTTTTCCCGTAATAAGGAGGCAGTTGATTGCATGCGGCCAGGCCAGCGGAGGGAGTAGGGTGGGCCGGGGAAGCCTGCGTGGCATCACAGTGGGCCACAAGAGGAGGGAGCAGGCAGTCCCGCCGGCGCTAGTTTAGGCGGCTGGAGCAGGAAGATCATAGATTGAAGAAGCACGTTGGCCGTTGGATGGACATCCAACAGTCACTGCTGCTAGAATCGTGTGTTCACTAACAAAGCCTTGCGTAAACAAGTCAGCCTCGAAATCTGTGGCGTGTATAGCCCATTTGCTATTATTTTTATAACTTTTACTCATTTTCTAATTCATATGGAATTTATTGCAGCCCGTTTTCCATTTTTAGAATTGCTGGCCATTTTCTGGTCAGTACCAGGGTCAAAAAATTAACTAAATATGTGGGAAATTTTGAAAATTCACAAATTTTTGCTGGGAATGAAATATTCTTAATCCAAAAATTAATAGCCATACTAAAACAAATTTAAAAATAAAATAGTACTATGTCATGTTAAATCCAATGAAATACGTATAAGATATCAGTGAAGAACAAAAACAAGAAAAAGAAACTTATATCCCATTTGCTATAATTTTTTTCAAATTTTCAACCCCTTTTGATATTACTTTTAACAGACATTGACCATACTCTTAAGCCAGGCCGGAATGCATCCCTCCTCGTCTTGAAAGATTTGCAGCCCAGTAATTCGGAGAAAACAAATAGGCCTAGCTTGGGTATTCTTCAAAAAGAAATACTGGGCTACCTATTTTCCCAAAGAACTGGTGCATCAGCATTTAGCTTTATTTATTTATTTATTTACTTATTTATGTTTAGGGGACCATGAGCATGTACCTGGGCCGGATTCATGTGAGAGCCTCCCTTCCAGTTAATTATGGGCTTCTCTATTGGGCCTTCATCAGTGGGTTGCATGTTATGAAGAAGTGGAAAATGAGTTCCGTACGAAAAATAGTATGCGCTACGTACGGTACGGGGCACTAAAGGATTGAACCATGCAACGACTTCCAAAACATTGTGTTTTTCGTTCTAACAACACATTTATTCAACCAACAGACGAAATATACTACTGATTGTACATTGAAAAAAGCTGCTGCAGCAACCAGGGCTGGGGGTGCAACAGAAGCAGTAAGCAGGCCAGAAGAGTGAAGGCGCAGCTCTCTCTTCCAGACCAAACATCAGCCATCATTACAAAAGGGCTACCAAAAAAGAACAAGTGTATGCATCATACTAAGTAAAGATCCTACTACACCAAGTGCATGCATCTAACTAACTGGCTCAGTTAGACATTACTATTTATTAAGCTGTGGAGATTGGCTGACGGCTTGAACCAGATGGGTGCCTGACGAGGGAAGCTCCAGCCAACAAGTCGAAGTCTGATACTTGCGACCCTCTCTCCTACTTTGGGCTGCAGAGCGTGGCGGCACATACCAGGGTATGGTGCATGCAAAGACGCATGGTACGTTGTGTACACACAGTTTTGCCTGATGAACGAAACCGTGCTGCCATCATGATCCTTGCCAACCAGTGAGATACAGGGTGTAGGAAGCGGTTTGGAAATTTGCATGCCTTTCCAACCAGTGAGATACTCCATACAAAGTACGACAGAGAAATAACCACAGAGAAGGAAGCTAAAAGTAAACAATCAAACGAGCATTTTTGCATTTGTTTTGCATTGAATTGTTAACAATCTTGACTAGTGTTGTTTTTCTACTTTTACAAAAACCGCATCGTAATGTTAAAACATGCATTTGCACATACATAAGTAATAGTACTACTCCCTCCATTTAGGTGTATAAGTCTTCCATCCTTCTTGGTCATGGTGCACAACCAAAGATGACTTATTGACCTAGACGGAGGGAGTAGCACAGTCTGCAAGCATATATCGAGAGAGACGTGTAGTGCGATAGTATATAGTAAATTTTGTGCTATATGCACGTACTTGCAAAATGTGTACGAATACACAAGGTTTCCAAACTTTCCCTTTTACATACTTAACTAAGGACGCTAAAAATTCCTGAATCTTCGGGATTTATCATTTGCGTCCCAAAACTAATGAGATCGCCTTACGAAACAAAAATTATACTCCTCCTAAAAGCCACGACTATAACGCCCTCGATGCAGCTATATCTCCCACGTGTCGAAGCACGACTTAGAGGCATAACCGCATTGAAAGCAATGTCGCAAGTGAGGTAATCTTCACACAACCCATGTAATACATAAGGGAAGAGATACATAGTTGGCTTACAATCGCCACTTCACACAATACATGAATAAAGCATTACATCATCCAGATACAATCAAGGTCCGACTACGGAACCAAAATAAAAGAAGACTACCCCAAATGCTACACAGATCCCCGATCGTCCCAACTGGGCTCCACTACTGATCAACTGGAAACGGAACAACATAACAAACACTATCTTCATCGAGCTCCTCCTTGAGCTCGGTTACGTCACCTGCACGGTTCCATCGGCACCTGCAAACTGGTTTTGGAAGTATCTGTGAGTCACGGGGACTCAGCAATCTCACACCCTCGCGATCAAGACTATTTAAGCTTATGGGTAGGATAAAAGGTATGAGGTGGAAGTGCAGCAAGCGACTAGCATATTTGATGGCTAACATACTCAAATGAGAGCGAGAAGAGAAGGCAAAGCACGTTCGAGAATCTATGATCAAGGAGTGATCCTAGAACAACCTACGTCAAGCATAACTCCAACACCGTGTTCACTTCCCGGACTCCGCCGAGAAGAGACCATCACGGTTACACACGAGGTTGATGTATTTTAATTAAGGTCAACTTCAGGTTTTCTACAACTGGACATTAACAAATTCCCATCTGCCCATAACCGTAGGCACGACTTTCGAAAGTTCAAATCCCTGCAGGGGTGTCCCAACTTAGCCCATCACAAGCTCTCACGGTCAACGAAGGATATTCCTTCTCCCAAGACAATCCGATCAGACTCGGCATCCCGGTTACAAGACATCCTCGACAATGGTAAAACAAGACCAGCAAAGCCACCCAGATGTGCTGACAAATCCCGATAAGAGCTGCACATATCTCGTTCTCAGGGCACACCGGATGAGCCAGACGTTGGGTGGGCCAGCCCAGAGTTGCCCCTGGTAGCTCCGGACATCGCTCAGTTTGGACCAACGCTTAGAGAAGCACTGGCCCGGGGGGGTTAAAATAAAGATGACCCTTGGGCTGGCCTAACCCAAGGGAAAAAAGGCTAGGTGGCGAATGGTAAAACCAATGTTGGGCCTTGCTGGAGGAGTTTTATTCAAAGCGAACTGTCAAGGGGTTCCCATTATAACCCAACCGTGTAAGGAACGCAAAATCTGGGAACACAACACCGATATGACGGAAACTAGGGCGGCAAGAGTGGAACAAAACACCAGGCATAATGCCGGGCCTTCCACCCTTTACCAAGTGTATAGATGCATTAATTAAATTAGAGATATTGTGATATCCCAACAAAATATCCATGTTCCAACATGGAACAAACTCCGATCTTCACCTGCAACTAACAACGCTATGAGAGGGGCTGAGCAAAGCGGTAACATGGCCAAACAACGGTTTGCTCGGACAAGGTGGGTTAGAGGCTTGGCTTAACAATATGGGAGGCATGATAAGCAAGTGGTAGGTATCGCAACATGGGCATAGCAAAAGAGAGAGCAACTAGCAAGAAAGATAGACGTGATTTCGAGGGTATGGTCATCTTGCCTGAAATTCCGCAAGGAAGAAGAACGAGTCCATAAAGAAGACAAACGGACGTAGTCGAACGGGTCCTCACAAACGCGACGTTTTCGTAACCAAACCGAAGAAACAACACCATAGATATGCGGGATGCGGTATGTGATGCATATGCATGATTTGGAAAGGAATGATTGAATCTGACCTCCACTTGGAAAACCAAGAGTGTCACTGGAAAGGTGAGTTGATTTCGGTTGAAATCGATATAAAGATCACCGGAATCGGATGCACAGTTTGGAAATGGCAAGCAAAACAAATATGGCACCGGTGTGCGATAAACAGCAAGTAGCCAACTAAATGCATCAAGATAAATATGCTACAGCACTCAAACATGGCAACCAAATAATTATCATGGATCCACTCATGATGCTTAACAAAAGATGAACACTGAGCTACGGCTAAATCACTCATTAGAAGGTTCATAAAAGCATGGCAAAAGTGCAAAAGATAACAGGTTTCAGACTTAGTGAAATTAACACAAGTCTGGAATTTATCATCAGGAAGCAATGTTTAGAGCACGATAACTATATGCTACAGGAACATATCATGGCAAAGAAAGGCATGGAATGAAGCAACTCAAAGCATATAACAAAAGTCTCTTAGTGACCATGAGCCAAAAGGGATCAGAAAATACAATTGCAAGCATGTGAACATAGCAAAAACATAAACAGATTCAGACTTAGTGAAAAACTGGAGCATGGCAAAACAGTTAACAAGTAGGCATGTTTACGAGCTCGACCCACTCACTACAGAGCATGGCATGACAAACTAAGCATACACCCATCAAGAAGACATGGCATAGAAGCTATACATGGCAATAAAAACAACATAGCATGCACGGATCAACAACAACAAGCTCGGCAAAATCGCTAAACATGTTAACAATCTACCAGGATCATTTTATAGCAAAAGTACAACTCGATTGACTCAAGCTAGGGTGCTCCATAATCGCAAAAAAATACATGGATGGATATAGCACAACATTATCTACAAAACATCCTTACTGATCATGCTCAAAAGAGGCACGGATCACTAGGAAACAACATGAACATATGGCATAAAAATAATAACAGGTCAAGGACTTAGTGAAATTCTAAGTCCCTGAAATCAGCATCATTGAGTAAGCTACTTTGCACGCTTGTGCTAGTCACCACAAAGATCACAAAAAGACATGGCATACACCCCTGTAAAGATGGCATGCCATATAACAAAACACATGTAGAGCTCAGGATCATAGCATGCACACATTAATCATGGCAAAAATGACAAAAGTGCATTTGCTGAAACAGATCTGACATAATCATCACATAGTCCTCTTCCAACAGCATTTCGGGTACCAAGATGAGCTCAAAGTAGAATGATGCAATGAGATGAAATGATGTACTCGTCGAGACGAACATTTTGATATGCTACACGCACGAATCGGAGCAACGGGTGATGAGTTATGACCTGATGAACATGGCATAAAATTACTGAGATCTAAGGGAAAAGTCAACGGGCGGACGAGGTGGTGCGGGATGGCGATATCCGGGATGCGGGGAGGCGTTTGGATGGCGGGTTTGGTGGATCTGGTCCACCCCGGTCAAGATCTGGCCGGATCGAACTCCGGTGAGGTAGCGCGGACTCCGGCGATCCTGAACGCTGGCGAGGAAGAAGCGGCGGGCGACGGAGCTCGGGGCGGAGCACGGTCAACGGTAGCGAGCTCCCGGCGAGGCGGCGGCACCATGGGGAACGGCGGCGAGCCCTGGCGAAGAACGGGGTCCGGCGAGGAAGAAACGGCTGGGGCGCCGGCGAACTGATGCACGGCAGCGCCGGTGAACCCGAGGCGGCGGCGGGCGGCTGTGCTAGCGATGGTGGCGGCGGCGTACGGAGGCGCGCGAGGCGCGGGCATGTCGGGGCGGCGGTGCTGGCGTCCGGGCCGGGTTGGCCCGCGGTGGGCTGCGCGGGCTGTGGCGGAGACGAGGGAGAGGCGTGGCTGAGGTGGCGTGCCGTGATTGGCTGTGGCGGCGGGGAAGGCGACGTGGCGAGCTCTGATTCGCCGGGGTGAGGTGGCGGTGGGGGTGGACATTGTCTGGCGCGGAGAAGAAATGTCCGGCGGCGCGCGGAGGAGGAAGTTAGGGTTTCATCTGCGCGAAAATTCCGGGAGGGACACATATTTATATGTAGAGGGAGCTAGGCAACTCCAAATGAGGTGTGGTTTGCGGCCACGCGATCGTGATCGAACACTCTAGATGATGGAACAGGTTT
Organism: Triticum urartu; assembly: GCF_003073215.2. Lineage (NCBI taxonomy): Eukaryota > Viridiplantae > Streptophyta > Magnoliopsida > Poales > Poaceae > Triticum > Triticum urartu. The sequence goes on along the minus strand of NC_053027.1, from coordinate 141,035,524 downwards.
AGGTGGGTTTTGGGCCACTTTGGAGGGGTGTTGGGCTGCAACACACACGAGGCCTTTACGGTCCCTTGGTTAACCATTGGAGTATCAAACAAAGTCCAAATGGCACGAAACTTGACAGGCGGTCTACCGGTAGTAAACCAAGGCCGCATGACAAGTCCTCGGTCCAATCCGGAAACGTTTAACACCCGCACATGAAAATAGGTAGAAAGGGACACCGGGTGACATAGGAGCGCCGGATTGCAAAACGGACAACGGGGAAAATGCTCGGATGCATGAGACAAACATGTATGCAAATGAAATGCACATGATGACATGATATGCAATGCATGACACACAAGCAATGACAAGGCAACAACAGCGAATAACTGGAGGACACCTGGCTCATCGGTCTCGGGGCGTTACAACACTCCGCCACTATGAGAGGATCTCGTCCCGAGATCTAGAATGGCACCGGAGGGAAAAAAATGGAAGAGAAAGAGAAGAGGTAAAACTAAGTTGCTTCTTTGACAAACGAGTGAAACCAAAGAACCTTGCAAGGTTGAGCAAATTGAAAAGAAAGAAAGCAACGGAGATGAACAAAATTGGAAGCACTCCGTTAGGAAAAGAGGAACAAGGAAGAACAAATTCGGATAGCACTCCGTTTGAAAAGAGATATGAAACTTGATTAGATGAAAATATTTGAGCAGAAGGGCACAACACTCCGGTTAAATGGATAGGCACAAAAATAACATGATCTTTGACAAAATGGGATGATGGGAGAGAAATCAACATCACAAGGCCTCCGGAAGAAAAATAATAGAAGATAGATCATTTAAATAAAAGAATGGAGAAGAAAATGCCAACTTCTGTCACAAAAGAGTTTGAGAAGGCATCCTTAGGAGAAGGGTCGAACGGAGTTGTTGGAACACCAACAACGAAAAGAATAAGCTTGATATGGTCTTATAGGGACATCTCAAAATTATGAGGTGACAACTTGCCACTCACGGAAAAGATTTGATTGGGAGCTAGAACAAGATAGCAATCTTCTTCCACCAAGGTGAAAAGGATAAAACTTTGGATCATAGATAATCACCACAAAGAGCAACATTCCCAATGGAAGGCTTTGGTAAAATTTATACCAATATAACTCCATGGAAGAAAGTGATGGGTTTAAATACCTCATTCTTGACAACTTTTGAATCAGGAAACATGAAGGTTAATTGTCAAGAAAGACATAACACCATCTCAAAAGATAAGGGAGAACAATTGCACTCCGGATTGCAAGATGAAGAATACTTGAGCTCTTCTGAAAAGAATCTCGATGAAAACTTGGAGAAGGAATAAACCCTTTATGAACAATCATGTAGAGCCTCCATGAAGAACTCCGGTAAGAAAAGAATGATCAAACGAAAGGAAAGAGAAGTTGAAAACACAAGGTGAATCCTTGCAATGATTAGATGGATCTTCGCGATGAAATAATTGAGAGAACTTGGAACTCCGGGAAAAGAAAGATGAATGAAGTGAAACCGAGAATTTGATGAACCTCCGGAATTTGGAATTAAACATTTGGGTGAATCAAGAATAAGAATTACATTATGCTTATCCTTCACCAATTTAAATTGATGACAAGCAACGGATTTGGCATACTACTTATTCTTTTAGAAAGAAATGGTTAAAATAGATATAGCATAAACTTGAGAAAGGTCTTCGACGATCCACCGGTAGGATGAAAGAACGAATGAATTGATATGAAATGAAGGAAGAGAAATCTTGAACGAAAACCGTAAGAATTGAAAAAACGATTAAAGAAAAGATAAAGAAACACCAGGAAGAATTAGAGAACAAATGAAGATACCTGCTAGGATTTAGATACTAGAGAACAAAAAGATCACGAGCTGATTAGAGATCACTTGAATGATGCACCTGTAAGATTGGAGAATGATAACTGAAAGCTGAGAATGAATAAACATGAATTGTTGGACTCCGGATAATCAAACTGAGAAGACTCTTGAATTGCTCCGGATGGGTGAAAAGAATTCTCACAATCGAAAAAAACACAATTATGAGATGATGGTAGCAAGCTAGAACCACGAATCTCTGAGAGAGCGGATAAGATATGGAGGAAAAACTCTTCTTCGGTCTTCAAAATCTGATAATGACGACGGGAAAACACCACCAATAATTGTTTAGACACTTCGGAATGAAGAATGGAAAGGTTGAACCAATGATGAAAATAATTTAACCGATCTTGGAGAAGGCATTTTACTGATGATAATTCATTCTTACGACAAACTTGGAAAAGAATTTGAGAATAGCTCCGGGAAAAATTTAGAAGAGTGAGGTAAGATCATGGGAAAAAACCTGTGGGTTAGGGCCCACTCAAAAGATACATCGTAGAACGATTTAAAAGAGGGAAAGCACCAGTTGAATTAAATGGATAGAATGAGATAACAACCTCGAAATAGGTTGAACTGATCTTGAATTACAAGGCGAGTCTTCTGAGATGTCTTCAGCACTCCGGAATAAGTGAATAGCAAGACATGAATGAATATAAGAAACACCGGCATGGGAAGGTATTTGAAATAAGGAAAAGAATATGATCAACACCAAAGCTTGATTTGAATCCACCTGAGAAGAAAATGAGTGAAGAGTGACGAACGTGAAGCTCCGTTAGAATCTTCATGAGAATCACCGGATAAGAACATTGGCGGAAAGAACGAAGAAACTTTACAACCATAAGATGGATACTTGATTTAGAAATCTGAGCCCTTGAAAAAAAAGGGGGGGGGGGGGGGAAAAACAAAGGCAACTTGAAGACGGATGAAGCAAACACCATTGAGAAGAACTGATAATTGATCTTGTGAATGTTGACAAGATTGGATTCACTTAAAGAGAAACACACCGGTTGAAAAGGATTGACAAGACAATCTCAATAAACGAGAAAGATTAGTATTCACATAGGAATATGAGAACACCGTTTAGGAAAAGGTATGGAATCAACATTTGACTTCGAAGCAACTCGAATACCACTATTCAAAACAAAACAAAGGATTGGCTTGTAGAATAAGCCGGAACAAACATATGATAGAGATTTCGTCCGAAGTTTTTGTGGTGGGGCCTACACGGGCTCGATCGTACAGCACCATCATGTACAAGGCAGTGCACATGACATACGAAGCGTCCCCGAGTCAGCATAGCCAAGGACTCTTTAAGACACAACGAGACCACTATAAAACCAACCGTGAATAGGCGGACCACTAGACGTCGAACCCCAATTTCATATCATAAATCTATTGGAAAGATATCCTAAGAGCTACTTGAATTCCCACTTATAAACTCCCGAAACTTTCCGGTTATGCAATCAGGTGTTGGGGATACAGGGGAAGCATAATATCTCACCCAAAACTACCAAATCCTACATCCAGCTGTATCCATCCTTCAACACATAACCAAGAAACCTTCGGAAATCGTTTACCTCAACCTTCGAAAAGCATCCGTTATACGAGTTATGGCAATACTCCCGAACTCCCGCACCAGTACTGGGTGGTGTCGAGGTTATCTCACCAACAACTGCATAAAAGAGATTTTCGATGTCGGCGAAACTCAGGTATTCCAAAACTGCAACGATAAAATTGTGACGACAACACCTCGGAGCTCACCTCCCCGGGACACTGCCACAACCCCTAAATGTCAGGAGGAACCAAGAACAATGTTCTCATCACAAAACCATCGAAACGATTCCAAGATACCCGCGTGATCCTAAAATTTTTTTAGTGAAATTTGAGAAGAGAAGAGTCAAAACTCTACGGCAGGATGCCTCACCAGAGCGACGAAGGGACTGAGGAGTAAAAATAATTCCTAACTCTCTGATATAATATTCCTAAAAGACTCAAAACATTTTCTAGACGCAACAACGCCAATGATTCGATCAAGCAGGAGGCTCCTAAGGTTGGGGAAGGCTCTGATACCAACTTGTAACGCCCTCGATGCGGCTATATCTCCCACGTGTCGAAGCACGACTTAGAGGCATAACCGCATTGAAAGCAATGTCGCAAGTGAGGTAATCTTCACACAACCCATGTAATACATAAGGGAAGAGATACATAGTTGGCTTACAATCGCCACTTCACACAATACATTAATAAAGCATTACATCATCCAGATACAATCAAGGTCCGACTAAGGAACCAAAATAAAAGAAGACTACCCCAAATGCTACACAGATACCCGATCGTCCCAACTGGGCTCCACTACTGATCAATTGGAAACGGAACAACATAACGAACACTATCTTCATCGAGATCCTCCTTGAGATCAGTTGCGTCACCTGCACGGTTTCATCGACACCTGCAAACTGGTTTTGGAAGTATCTGTGAGTCACGGGGACTCAGCAATCTCACACGCTCGCGATCAAGACTATTTAAGCTTATGGGTAGGGTAAAAGGTATGAGGTGGAACTGCAGCAGGCGATTAGCATATTTGATGGCTAACATACTCAAATGAGAACGAGAAGAGAAGGCAAAGCACGGTCGAGAATCTATGATCAAGAAGTGATCCTAGAACAACCTACGTCAAGCATAACTCCAACACCGTGTTCACTTCCCGGACTCCGCCGAGAAGAGACCATCACGGTTACACACGCGGTTGATGTATTTTAATTAAGGTCATATTCAGGTTTTCTAGAACCGGACATTAAAAATTCCCATATGCCCATAACCGTGGGCACGGCTTTCGAAAGTTCAAATCCCTGTAGGGGTGTCCCAACTTAGCCCATCACAAGCTCTCACGGTCAACGAAGGATATTCCTTCTCCCAAGACAATCCAATCAGACTCGGCATCCCGGTTACAAGACATCCTCGACAATGGAAAAACAAGACCAGCAAAGCCACCCAGATGTGCCAACAAATCCCGATAGGAGCTGCACATATCTCGTTCTCAGGGCACACCGGATGAGCCAGACGTCGGGTGGGCCAGCCCAGAGTTGCCCCTTGTAGCTCCAGACATCGCTCAGTTTGGACCAACGCTTAGAGAAGCACTGGCCTGGGGGGGTTAAAATAAAAATGACCCTTGGGCTGGCCTAACCCAAGGGAAAAAAGGATAGGTGGCGAATGGTAAAACCAATGTTGGGCCTTGCTGGAGGAGTTTTATTCAAAGCAAACTGTCAAGGGGTTCCCATTATAACCCAACCGTGTAAGGAACGCAAAATCCAGGAACATGACACCGATATGACGGAAACTAGGGCGACAAGAGTGGAACAAAACACCAGGCATAATGCCGGGCCTTCCACCCTTTACCAAGTGTATAGATGCATTAATTAAATAAGAGATATTGTGATATCCCAACAAAATATCCATGTTCCAACATGGAACAAACTCCGATCTTCACCTGCAACTAACAACGCTATAAGAGGGGCTGAGCAAAGCGGTAACATAGCCAAACAACGGTTTGCTAGGACAAGGTGGGTTAGAGGATTGGCTTAACAATATGGGAGGCATGATAAGAAAGTGGTAGGTATCGCAATATGGGCATAGCAAAAGAGCAAGCAACTAGCAAGCAAAGATAGAAGTGATTTCGAAGGTATGGTCATCTTGCCAGAAATTCCGCAAGGAAGAAGAACGAGTCCATGAAGAAGATAAATGGACGTAGTCGAACAGGTCCTCACAAACGCGACGTTATCGGAACCAACCCAAAGAGCAACACCGGAAAGAAGCACACAATATAATAAACAACCAACACATGAACATGGCACGATATGCGGGATGCGGTATGCGACGCATATGCATGATTTGGAAAGGAATGATTGAATCTGACCTCAACTTGGAAAACCAAGAGTGCCACTGGAAAAGGTGAGATTTTGGTTGAAATCAATATAAAGATCACCAGAATCGGATGCACGGTTTGGAAATGGCAAGCAAAACAAATATGGCACCGATGTGCGATAAACAACAAGTAGCCAACTAAATGCATCAAGATAAATATGCTACAGCACTCAAACATGGCAACAAAATACATGGCAGGGATCCAGTCATGATGCTTGACAAAAGATGAACAGTGAGCTATGGCTAAATCACTCATTTGAAGGTTCAAACAAGCATGGCAAAAGTGCAAAAGATAACAGGTTTCAGACTTAGTGAAATTAACACAAATCTGGAATTTACCATCAGGAAGCAATGTTTAGAGCACGATAACTATATGCTACAGGAACATATCATGGCAAAGCAAGGCATGGCATGAAGCTACTCAAAGCATATAACAAAAGTACCTTAGTTACCATGAGCCAAAAGGGATCAGAAAATACAATTGCAAGCATGTGAACATAGCAAAAACATAAACAGATTCAGACTTAGTGAAAAACTGGAGCATGGCAAAACAGTTAACAAGTAGGCATGTTTACGAGCTCGATGCACTCACTACAGAGCATGGCATGACAAACTAAGCATACACCCATCAAGAAGACATGGCATAGAAGCTAGACATGGCAAGAACAACAACATAGCATGCATGGATCAACAACAACAAGATCGACAAAATCACTAAACATGTTAACAATCTACCAGGAACATTTTATAGCAAAAGTACAGCTCGATTGACTCAAGCTAGGGTGCTCCATAATAGCAAAAAAAGACATGGATGGATATAGCAAAACATTATCTACAAAACATCCTTACTGATCATGCTCAAAAGAGGCACAGAGCACTAGGAAACAACATGAACATATGGCATAAAAATAATAACAGGTCAACGACTTAGTGAAATTCTAAGTCCCTGAAATCAGCATCATTGAGTAAGCTACTTTGCATGCTTGTGCACCACAAAGATCACAAAAATACATGGCATACACCCCTGTAAAGATGGCATGGCATATAACAAAACACATGTAGAACTCAGGGTCATAGCATGCACACATTAATCATGGAAAAAATGACAAAAGTGCATTTGTTGAAACAGATCTAACATAATCATCACATAGCCCTCTTCCAACAGCATTTCGAGCACCAAGATGAGCTCAAATGAGAATGATGCAATGAGATGAAATGATGTACTCGCCGAGACGATAAATTTGATATGCTACACGCATGAATCGGAGCAACGGGTGATGAGTTATGACCTGATGAACATGGCATAAAATTTCTGAGATCTGAGGACTTAGCCTTATCACCTCACGAAAAAGTCAACGGGCGGACGAGGTGGTGCGGGATGGCGATATCCGGGACGCGGGGAGGCGTTTGGATGGCAGGGTTGGTGGATCTGGTCCACCCCGGTCCAGATCTGGCCGGATCGAACTCCGGCGAGGTGGCGCGAACTCCGGCGAGCCTAAACACCGGCGAGGAAGAAGCGGCGGGCGACGGAGCTCGGGGCGGAGCACGATCGATGGCAGTGAGCTCCCGGCGAGGCGGTGGCACCACGGGGAACGACGGCGAGGCCCGACGAAGAACGGGGTCCGGTGAGGAAGAAACGGCTGCGGCACCGGCGAACTGATGCAGGGCGGCACCAGCGAACCCGAGGCAGCGGCAGGCGGCTGTGCCGGCGATGTTGGCGGCGGCGAACGGAGGCGCGCGAGGTGCGGGCGCGTCGGGGCGGCGGTGTTGGCGTCCGGGCCGGGCAGGCCCGCGGTGGGCTGCGCGGGCCGTGGCGGAGAGGAGGGAGAGGCGCGGCTGAGGTGGCGTGCCACGATTGGCTGTGGCAGAGGGGAAGGCTATGTGGCGAGCTCCGATTCGCCGGAGTGAGGTGGCGGTGGGGGTGGACATTGTCCGGCACGGAGAAGAAATGTCTGGCGGCGCGCGGAGGAAGTTAGGGTTTCATCTGCGCGAAAATTCTGGGAGGGACACATATTTATAGGTAGAGGGAGCTAGGAAACTCCAAATGAGGTGCGGTTTGCGGCCACGCGATCGTAATCGAACGCTCTAGATGATGGAACAGGTTTAGGTGGGTTTTGGGCCACTTTGGAGGGGTGTTGGGCTGCAACACACACGAGGCCTTTACGGTCCCTCGGTTAACCGTTGGAGTATCAAATGAAGTCCAAATGGCACGAAACTTGACAGGCGGTCTACCGGTAGTAAACCAAGGCCGCATGACAAGTCCTCGGTCCAATCCGGAAACGTTTAACACCCGCACACGAAAAGAGGTAGAAAGGGACACCGGGTGACATAGGAGCGCCGGATTGCAAAATGGACAACGGGGAAAATGCTCGGATGCATGAGACGAACATGTATGCAAATGAAATGCACATGATGACATGATATTCAATGCATGACACACAAGCAATGACAAGGCAACAACAGCGAATAACTAGAGGACACCTGGCTCATCGGTCTCGGGGCGTTACAACGACGCTCGCAGGAGCGCTTGCGGCGCGCCACGAGTGCCCTGGTGCGTGGCCGTTTCCCAGCGCGCCGACACAATGCCTATTCCTCAGCCTCGCAACTCGTGAGGTGCTGATTGGCGGCTTGCCGGCGGGCGAGCGTGATCTCACCGGTGTGGTGATCCGGCGCCAACAGGTACTCCTCCTCGCTGGAAGCGTGCACCCGGTCCACGTACCACCAAGTGTAGATGAGGCGCTTGGGCCTGACTGCACTCAGGGCGTCGGCACGGGCGTCCTCCGCCACCCTCACGGCCCTCGCACGAGCCTTCTGCCAAAGAGCCAATTGCAAGACTCTCTCGGGCGCGACATAGGCCTCCTAGGCAGCTTGTTCCGCGGTGTGCTTCTCTTCCTCGGCCTTCTTCTCCGCCTCTATTTTGGCGCGCTATGCTAGAGGTAAAGCCTCCCACAAGGCGACATCCATTTCATTCCAAAGCTCCTCAAGGCTGGGGGGCTCAGCGGGCGGCACGACATTCTCCTCGTAGAGGGTTGCCGACGCATCCTCCGGCGCGTGTGCTGGCGAGATTGGGAACGCCGACGCGTCCACCTCGACGCGTCATGGTGAGGAGTGGAACACCGACGCGTCCTCCTCGACTAGTGGCGGCGAGGAATGGAATGGCGATGCATCACGTCGCGGCGAGCTACGGAACACCGATGCGTCCTCCTCGACTAGTAGCAGCGAGGAACGGAACAGCGACACGTCACATAGCGGCGAGGAGCGGAACACCGACGTGTCCTCCTCGACTAGTGGCGGCGAGGAACGGAACGGCGACGCGTGACCGTCCGCGCGGTGCAGCGAGGGGCTCCTAGGGCTTGGGAGGGGCGATGCCATGGTGGTCGACGTGAGAGGGAGGGGGAGGAGATAGCGATGAACATGAACGTGAGGGGGGGAGATAGCGATGTCGTGGGAGGCGCGGTATTTATAGTGAGCAATGGCACACCTACGTAAGATATGGACTGAGCTGCACTGACTTAACTGCAGGTCCAGTTGCGTCACTGACATGTGGGCCAGACCCCTGTTGGGCCCATATGTCAGTGACCCAATGCACCTGTAGTTAAGTAACAGCTACGCGGGCATATTTGTTGGAGTAAATTACGGGGGAGCGAAGGGGTGGAAATATTGCTGGTCACAACGGATTGGAGTGTGGCGGGAGGAGAGTCATGCATGCAGATTTTTTCACACGGGGTGGAGTGGTGGGACCGCCGGAGGGAGAAGGAGAGTTTGGCAAGCATATTGTTTCCACACATGGAGAGTAAAAGATTTGGAGACGAACGGGCTTCCTGTAGGTATGGGGAACGGTGCATAATATGTCATCTTGCATGCCGGGCTAGGTATAGTCTCAAGTCATTAAAAACATACACACCCCACACATGTTCATATTTCAAGGTGCACTAAATTATTGCATGCGATGATTAAGGCTGGCCATAATGTTGGTATCTTAGCTGGTATCATGCACACAGGAATAGCAAACATGCTGATGTGGCAGAGAATTAAAGAAGAGAGGGGGGGTTAGAGTAACTAGTGTTCATGCATGCATTGGTAAACACATTTTTTTTGTGAAGAACGACAGCACTAGTTGAGTACTTTTGCATACTTTAGAAACTATTCCACCGCCTCTACTATCTTGCTAAGAGTAGGTGAAAATTTTGAATCGAGCCCTTTAAACTAGAAGGGAGGTAGTGGTACTGTAATAGCTAACCTTGTTGTGATGACAAGATAGGACATGTCACGCACCTGGATGGAGGAACTAGTCTGCATTGTGCATTTAAGTTTTGTCTGAAGTCAATGTACCTCTACTTTCACCAGACTTATAGAAAAATGTGCCAACATTCACAATGTCAAATCAATATTTTTACACTCATTATAAAACGTAGTTCTTATACTCATTATAATCAGTATTGTAGATATTAATATTTTTAGTATAAATTTGGTCATGGGATTTCATTGATGCCTGTCAAAGCATGGAGGAAGCGGAGCTTAGGGCTTGCATTGCCGGTCTCTACATAGGTATTTCTCTTCATAATCCTGTAATTTTAGAGACTGATTGCACTTTTGTGGTAGCGTCTCTTGCATCGGGGGACTATGACAGGTCTGCTATGCGTGACCTGAAGATGAAAGAGTTGAGCATCTCGAAGTTGATCAACAATCTTCAATTGTCAAAGATTAGCCGTTCGGCCAATAAGGTGGCACACTTAATCGCTAAGTATAGCTTTGACAATAGATTAGATGGTATTCTTGTAAATAATGTACCGCCATGTGTGGTGAATATTGTATCGAATGAGTGTACTGGTGTGGCTGGTTAATTAATATAAGGTGGTGTTCAAAAAAAGTATAAATTTGGTCAAACACTTTGCAAACGGTTGACGGGAGTAAAAAGGACCAGAGGGAGTATCATGCATGTGGAGTAGGCAAAAAAATTGCTTGTTTAAAAAAGGCAAAAAAATTGCTCATTTATAGCCGGTCGAAGTCTCAAAGGGCGCGACCGCGCAAGGGAGGCGAAGGTCGTGGGAGGCGTGACGTTTGGCGGAATTAAGTGAAGTTACATCCATGCGCCGGCATGGCGTGCGAACAGGCAGAAGCTATACCATCAGGCCTACGATATGGGTCTAGTAGACATGACATCTAGTGGGTCCCGCATAGTTCTCGAGAACTCTTTGGGGGCTTGCAGCCGTTTATCCACCGGGCAAGCCAGCAATCCCACGCCGTTTGCACGCCCTACTCGTCCCCGTCTTCTACCTTACAACAGTTCGCTCCCAGTCGTCCCGTCCTTTCACATTAGTTCGCTCCCAGTTTTTTTGCAGGGTACAATAGTTCAACTTCTCCTAACCCTCCTCCAAAATCCATGGCCTCCCAAATCTCCATGGTCGCCACTGAGTACCAGGTTAGAGCCATCACCGGCGATCAGTTCATCGTCGTCTACACACATGGATCCGAGACGGTGAAAGCATGGCTTGCTCGCTTCCTATGCATGTTCAATAGTTCAACAGGTGAGTGGGTCGCTGGGCTAGATGTTGAGTACACCATACTCCTGGGACGAGAGAAGGATCTAAAGGATGAAGAGAGGAAGAAGCCCGCCATGATCTAGGTTTGCGTACATAACATTTGCTTGGTCTACCACATATGCCGTGCCGACGTTGAGCAATTTTTATTCAGTCAGCATGCCTATTGTGATGTCTGTGCATCTACTGATGTGGCACAAATTTTTTCTTCGGGTCATGTAATAACATCAATTACTTTCCAAACAATAACAGATGAAGCATTGGACATGGTATAGTTGACACGCAAGCCCGACATTCCATGTTCAAATTCCACATCAAACTCATGTTCACAGATATCTGCACATTCATACATAATGTCCACAACCATGATTCACTTCAAAGCCAAAAAAATGTGAGGAGAGTTATAAATAAAGAAAATCCTCTACTAGTTCCTGCTACCAGTGCGAGCACAACAAGTCAAGACCATGCGTAAATTAATTATATTTTAGTCATTTTTTGTGTTCTAAAATGCCTACAGGCTCGTGGAAGGACGTGTTGCCGGCACACGCGTGGATTCAATGAATGCAGGCGGGGCAGTCTTAAGCTGGTTGCCCGCGATGAGGAGGCGTGCTCAGCCGGGCCTGCAGCGAGTGCGGCCCTCTTGGACAGTGCGCCGGTTCAATGCCTGCGCTATGAGAGGTCGCGTCCGTGTCAGAGCAATCACTCCCTCCAGTCCTTTTTTGTTTGGGTATAACAAAATCTCGTTTTCCATTCACATTTTACATGTAAAATTCGTGGACAAACTTTGACCCAAAGTACGATGGGGACTAGTAAACCAAAATGGAGGTAGTAGTTTTTTTAATCAAAGAAGGGTTTCCCCTTCCGATTTTCATTACTAAAAACCAGCATCTAAATCTAAACCATAGTATTTTCCCTAGAACTACTAGGTTCAAAATCTCGCAACATAAACCCATACGACCTCCATCACAAAAAAAACATACAACCATACACCAAGGAGGTACGTAGTACTATGAACTCCATTTTCGCTCCATACCAATCGTTCTAAAAACTACTTACTACTTATAACGCGCCATTGAAAATCGGAACTCTTAACCCCGCTAAAAAATCGATATTTTAAACGTGGCTACTCGATCTGTGGCAATTGGCGAGCCACCGCACTCCAAGTCGTTCACCTGTGGTCCCGACCATCAACTCCTACGGATCAAATTATCACATGAGCTGACTATTCCTACAAAGGTGCTCCACCACGTACCCGGTACCCGCGAATGCAGCAATCATGCACCTAGGGTTTTAGGGTTTATTTGTTAACGTCTCCTTTACATAACACTCATGTGTGCGAGACAGCGAGAGGCTGACTGCGTGCGTGCGCCTCTTCTCTTCGTATATGTACTCCACCATTTGTCTGGTGTCCAAAAAAATATAATAACTACTAGCAATGTGCCAATGCGTTGCCACACGATCAAAGTAGATTAATACATATTCACCGATTTGATAGAAAAAAATCTAGTTTTGAAATACGTATATCACTAAAAATATGTTATGTTTCACTCAAACTATATTCCTTTGGCGGTTTTGATGAGATAAGGGAGGAATGTTGTTGGTTTCAAGATTCGAGAAGTGGTATATGTCTAATTTGTACTCTTACTAGCAAGATGCCCATGCGTTGCATGGAACATCAAGATCTTGTGGGAGAAAATAAGGATGAACGAGGGAAGGCCTTATCTGCAAATGTGGTGAAGAGTGCGGGTAAATTGCCATATTTTCCTTCCTATCCGTCAGATATAAATCGAACGACCTACATTGCAGGATGGCAGGCCCACCATCATCACCAACTCTATTTTTATCCCTACTCTTATAAAAATCATTGTCGGTGATGATCGTGTGCCTGCCATCCTGCAATATAGGCCGTCTGATCTTTATCTGACGGATAGGAAGGAAACTATGGCAATTTTGCAAAAAGATACCGACACCCCTCTCCACATTTGCAAATAAGGCCTTCCCTCGTTCATCCTTTTCCCCCACAAGATAAACTACTCATACAAATGCATCTTGATGTTCGGTGCAATGCATGGGCATCTTGCTAGTTGTTGCAAAAAGCCCATGTGTGTGTGAGAGAGAGGGAGAGTGGAGGAGGACGGAGTGCATGTGTGACAAAGACACAAGGAGTGTGTGTGCGATAGGTATCAACTTAAAATGAGGCGATAGTGTGTGTGTGCACGATCGAGAGGGCATGTCTCCAGAAGGGAAGAAAAATCTACATAGATACAACGAGCGGGAGAGAGACATGTATGCGATGGTGGAAGCACGAGTGTGCGGGTGTATAAACCTATCTAGAGGCTAGCTAGTCAATAAATGTTTGTGAGAGAAATACGAGTCGGGGTGCGAAAGCGAGAGTTTTGTGTGTGTGAGAGAGAGAGAGACGGTAGTCGGGAAGGGGAGTGGAAGTAGGAGTTGTGTGTGTGTGTGTGTCTATGTGAGAGAGAGAGGAGACGGTAGTCGGGATTGTCTAATCGGTAAACAAATGAATAATGTCAGTCTGGGATGGAGACGAAAAGGAGACCTCAACAAATGTTGTGTCTACAGGAGAGAGAGAGAGTAATTTTAGTGGTATGAGTCATATGTAGAGACATATAGGGTGTGTGAGAGAATCCCATAGAGAGAAAGACAAAGTGAAAGACGAGTGGAGACTGTGTGTGTGGCGGTGAAAAAGAAAGCTTAGGTACCGAGTGATACCAGAGAACAGTAGAGACGTGAGAGATAATGAAAACTGTGTAATGTATAATGATAGGGAGAGTGTGACACTTCTCAAGGGAGACGTCGAGAGACCATGTTTGCGAGGATAGGAGAAACATGAAGTGAGCGTGCGGGTGAGCTAGAGAAAATAGAGTGATAGCTACCTGAAGGAGCATCCATGCGAGAGAGATGGGCGTGAAAGGAGTGAAAAAAGGGATTCCAATATTTGAATTCGAGATCATGATACATGTAATCCGTACTCGAACCAAAATTGATCTATCAAACAAGCATACCCATATGAATTCACGCACATGTATGTTATTTAATATGTAGATATTACTGATCCATACATTTTAGTAGAACATAATTTAGTTAAAAAAATTCGAATTCAAACTTAAGATTTCGAGATCGTTGTATTTGTAAATCATATTATACATATAATGGAGCAGAATTCTTTGTTGTGCTTTTGAAAGTATATATAAAAAATGATGTATATAGAATGTAATTCCAATTGAAAATGGATCCTGCCCGAAAAAATAGAATACAAACGGGATTCGAATTGAGTTGGCACGGTAAACGTGCACTCTACAAAATTTGAACGAAGCGGGGAAAGTCGTAGTAACAGCCGAAACCAAAATCTGCGAGATGGAAATCACTACTGCCAATCCCTGCCACACAAAGCCTATCTGCTGGATTTCTATAGGTTTCGATAGGGGTAGGTTTGTAATTTCACCCAAACATGATGTAACCGCCTCTCACCCGGATTCATACACGGTGGGCGCCAAAACAGAGTGTGTCCTCGACCAAAATCGACTTCCTCCCCGATTCATATTTATACACGGTGGGCGCCAAAAACAAACTCTCGTCGGCAAATATTCGGTGTATGCGAGATTACCGTCCTATCCCCAACCGACTAATGTTGCTGTGATGTAGTAGAAATTTGAAACAGGGGCTAAGTTTGTAAATTTCCTTGCATTTGAGACAAGAGCGCCCTGAATACATGGTTCCCCCTTCCTCTCTACCTCCCTTTTCCCCATTTGTACTCCATGGGCGCCAAAACAGCCTCTCCACCCCACCCTCCTCTGTCCGCCGCCGTCCGCCACCCCATCCACCGCCGTCCTCCTCCACCAAGCTGGAGCTGATATCCCGACGCCATCGTCCATTACAAGAGATCGACCTCTCTCATCCACGGCTTCAGACCAGGATCCTAGCATCCCGTTCTCTCGCTTCATCCCCGCTGTCGTCCACCTTGCCGGCGCCGCTCCTATGACCGTCTCGTCCACCGCGCCCCACCGCCACCGTCTACCCTCCTAGATCTGCTTCCACGGCGTCGACAGCCATCGCTACCGCAACACCGTCAAATTCTCAGCAGATGCGTACACGGCGCCGCACCAGAGGCGGTACTCATTCGTATCTGCTCAACTTATTTATCGCAGCAAGAAAATAGATCGCCACTTCTTTACTTGGATTTCTTGTCTTGGTTGAGAAGTTGCCTTCAGATCCGCCATGGCACGCTCAACACTATACTCCCAATGCTTATGGTTTTCCCCTTTTATATTCCACACTAGTTAAATCACAGTAGACTAAATTTCAAAATTGGGTCAATCGATTTTTCAGAGTTCACCGGAGTTTGCCGGTGCGATCGAAGGGGCTCGGGTGGTTGTGGGGCCTCGCCAAACAAAGAAAACTCAACGGGGGGGGGGGGGGGGGGGGGGGGGGGGGGGGGGGGGGGCGGAGGAACACGGGCGGTGGGGGCTGGTGGTCCTGCCGGCGGCTCGTGCGGTGTTTTGTATGGAAAGAATCAAAGACGAGGAAGAAGAAGGGTTAGGAGACGTAGGATCATTATCCAACCGCCTGAAATGGTCGAGAGATAGCTGGGAGTTGCATTCTTAATGCGCTCTGGTTCATCATGTGTGGGCACTGCGCAACCAACATTTTATTATCCAAAATCAGCTTGCTCTTCTTTACCATGTTCCTCTTCCGTTCTTCTTTAATATGTACTCTCTCCGTTCCTAAATACAATTCTTTGTATAGATTCCACCATGGACTACATATGGAGCAAAATGAGTGAATCTACACTCTAAAATGTATCTGGATACATCTGTATGTGATCCATAGTGGAAATCTCTACCAAGACTTATATTTTGGAACGGAGGGAGTATGATAGTAGTACAGTATGTTCCTTGTACTGAAGATGAGCAGGGACATTTGCAGTGTAGAGGTCTATACGGTCGGTTGTGATGGACATGTTGAGCCTCTTTGATTCGTAGGATCTTGTAAACATAGGAATAGGATTTGTAGTGGCCTTCCCACTTGAATCCTATAGGAAGAGCAAGGAAATGCGGGGAGCTGTGTCGCCTTTGAGAGTTACACTGATATTAACAGTACCACACCTTCGCTTGAAGAGAGCTAGTATCCGAAGTCTTTCTAGCCATACGGGCAATACTAGCGCATATATTCCAGCAAGTTCCACTTTGCTGATTTTACTCTGATGCTTAAGGTTTTCCCGTTATATCTACACTATGATCTGTGTAGCTGCTTTGTGTCGCACTAGCAGCATCCACTCTTGAAGCTAAACACTGCAATGACTTACAAAATTGGCACCAAGGCATTGAGTGCCATTCTGGATGCAATGAAACTCATACGCTCCCCACCTGTTGATTCTTGTTTAGAATATGATCCTAATGACTATTCTAACCTATAGGAGTCAAAGGCAGATGGCCTATCCTGTTCACCCATCAAGGTGCCTGTTCTAATTTGGCAATGTTTTATTGATTGCGGGTATCTTGCATATGTTGTCTTGCATTTCTTCTACTTTGTTGCACCGCCATCTGCTTAGTTTACTCATCATATATGTCGAGATGCCATGCCCATCCATTATCAATACATATTCCATCTGTCATCATACCATGTTTTTCCACTCAAATGCTGTTCTTGTGCATTAGACATCAAAAATGAAGAGGGTTATTGCCGAACCTGAAGGAGCACCAGCAAAATCTTTGAAAAACATGGTGGCGCCGGAGAAATTAGATAGCACCCCACTTATATTGGCTGTACAACCAGTGACACAAAATGTAGGACTGACTCCAGAAGACTGTACCCATACTTCACTGGCCACACCACTAGCCCCACCACACAGGACCTGCACTCCAGCAAAAGGTATACTGATTTCATTTGCCATAGCACCAGCTGTACCACAGAAAAATCCCACTCCAACAAAAAGTACAGCAAGTCCACCAGCCGAAGACCTATTCCAACTTCAGAGACGGCCAATTCCTGCAGATTGGAACCCCATTCCATTTATTCCTAGTTTAAAAGATAATGCTTTCAATGTTGTTAGGGACTATGTGCATATATTCCCATCATGGGATTATTATTGTGAAGACAAACACCATTTTCACATCTTCTTGTCCAACTTACGTGTAAGTGCTATTATTCATGGTTATTATTTTCCTGTTTTCTACTGATCGAACACATCAATGATTTACATTACATTGTTGTAACTAGGCGAGGGTCAATCTAGATAGTCATGACGAGCAAAGGTTGCTTGTACTTTTCAAGGAAGCATTGCATCAGTATCGGTGTTACCTGAGGAAATCACACTTTGATGGCAAGTCTATAAACGAATTTCCGGTGAAGTCTCATGTGCTAAATTTAGAAGACATTGAATGGAAAAACCTTGTTATGCACTGGTCTCGTTCCCAGGATGAGGTACTGTCTATGAAATCACATGACAATTTGAACTTCTACTTTTCCGCATGTGCCTTATGGATCTTTTTTGCAGGAAATCTGCTCGAAGAAGAATTCCGGTTTGACAGGAACGACAGGATATCGCAAATATGATGCCCGCTGCTTTGCTCTTGTTAGTACCAGTTGTCCTGTATCACTTTACTTGCATACATACCTGGTTCATTATGTGACAGCAGTATGCATGATAGCTTGCTTATCAATTGTTCGCTCCAAATTATCTGATCTGTTGGAATGGTTACATTAGTGTAGAATATATCCAATGCCAATGTTTTTAGCTCTGCATTGTTCTTGTAAGTACATGCTGTCCTCTATCAGTGTACTTATAATGACTGGTAGTTGTTCATGTACCATCACTCTACAGCTTATTTTCCTTTGCCCTCCATTTTCTACACATCAGATCTATATTTACTCTTACCATAAGGTTGGTACTGAAGAAGTTTAGCTGTGCATTGCTCTTGGATGTACCTTTTGCCTGTATCGCTCCACTTACATTTATAGCTACTTGGTTATGTAGCATCACTCTTCATCTTATCTTAAATATTCTCCATTTTTTCGTATATTATCACATCTATATTTACTCTTAACAAAACGTAGAATAAAGACAATGCTTTCGAAGAAGATTCCGTGGTAAACTTCTTGCATTGCCCCCCCCCCCATCAGCATGGAAAAGGCCTTTATAGAGCCTGTCTTCACCAATAATGTAAGTTTGTCCATCTCAAGCCTTCAAACTTTGTTGTATATATTTGGTTAGGCATGACTGCAACAGCTGTTTATTTTTGGTGTTTGCATCAAATTGCTTGTTTAAAGTTTATTATGTAGTTCATAAACATAAGTTTGTCCTTTCTCAATTTAAGTTTTCAGTTATACAACCAAGTTCCTTCTTCATACCATGTAAATTAAACTATACAGAGCAAGTGATCTTATTTTGCACTGCATGTATGCTTCTGTTCTTCATCCGTAATCTAGTGGTGTGGTAAACCTACCCACTACAGCACAATGTCATATTCTGCAATGTCTTAACTATGAACAATGTCATATCATTCTACTATTATCTAACCGTCTCTTTATTTGCCAATCTGAAATGGTATAAATTGACAGCACACTAACCATTGATATTTATGAGTTCTTAATTTGTAATCCAGTGGTGTCGTGAAGCTGCCAACTCCTTCACAATGTCATTTCCTACCATGTCTTGACCTAAACAATACCATATTGTGTTAATGCAATTTTAAACGGTGTCACTTTATTCATCAGTAAGAAATGTGATGAATTGTCAGCACTGATACTTTCATGTGCAAAACCTGTCATATGTCTGCTTGTTTATCTTTCAGAGTGAGGAAGATATAAGTGTTGAACAAGCGCAGTCTCATCATCTTGCTCAGCTGCTTGCAATGCCGCTCCCCAACAGGGCTAACCTTTCTTGGACTCTATTGAAGTGTTGTCAGTTTTGTATATTATTTTGTCGGCGTGTTTATTTCCACCGGTGGTGATCTTTGATGCCCAGTGTATGTAATCTGCTGTCTGCTTGTGCTTTATTATCATAGTGGCGAACTTTGATGCCCAGTGGATGTAATATGCCGTAATTTCTTTATCGTATAGTCTAGGTTTTTTCTTATTCTTGATGTTGCAGTTATTTTACTTTATATATATCCTGTCTTCGCAGTAAACCGGCCAAACCGTAAAATTATGGTACATAATCGGGCCGTCATGCAATCATGATGTAGGTTGGGCCTGAAACGTGCCGAACAGCTCACGGGCCGGTAGCAGCCCAAAATGAACCCCGGCCCATGATTGTGCGAATCAAATCATGGGCTTTAACAGGCCAAAATTGTCTCGGTCCTTGTTTGGCCCAATCAGATATCGGCTGCGAGCAGGCCGGATGTAAACTAGGCCATAGTTAGGCCCAACTATATGACGGGCTTTTAACAGGCCGAAATTAATATAGGGCCAAAATGTTAAACGGGCCCTTAATAGGCCAAAACTAATATCAGGCCGAATTACTTAGTGGGCCTTTAGCAAGTGGGCCCAAAAGCATAGTGTCCAGTTAACGGGCCGAATCTGATATGGGCCATAATTGAGCCCAAAGCCTCTTAAAGGGCCGAACCTGATCTGGGCCGTAATTTGGCCCAGAACATGGTAGGCTTTTAACGGGCCGGATCTCATATGGGCCACTATTAGGCCCGGAGCGTGGCAGGCCATTAATGGACCGGATCAAATATGGGCCGGCATTTGGCCCAAAACATGGTAGTCAGTTAATGGGCCGGCCTACTAGGGTCCTCAAAATCTTGTGGGCCTACAGCTGGGCCGGCCCATTAATGTCGGTGAAATCTCATGGGCCTTTAGTTGGGCCGACCCATTATGATCTGCAAGAATCTTGTGGGCCTTTACCTGGGCCGGCCCATTATGGCACACAAAAATCTTGTTGGCCTTTACCTGGGCCGGCCCATTATGGCCTACAAAATCTTGTGGGCCTTTAGCTGGGCCAGCCCATTATGGTCCGCAAAATCTCGTGGGCCTTTAGCTAGGCCGGCCCATTATGTTCTGCAAAATCTTGTGGGCCTTCAGTTGGGCCGGCCCATTTAAACTTGATGGGCCGATCCACGTGTCAACATATCATAGGCGCGTCTCGCCCATTGGATGAGTGACACCTGTGCCAACGCGGACCTGACATGTGTCTCCTCTAGCCATTGGTCGGGGCTGTTAACGGGTTATCGGATCCAAAACCCGACCCAATAGCTTAACGGCGTTCCGTTACGGTGGATGCCACATGCCGGTCACCCTTGATGAAAGCACTTCTGTGACACACGATTTATCGTCGTGGAAGTGGACACTTCCGTGATGATAATTTTGGTAATGTCATGGAACACTTCTACGACAGCACAGGTATGACTATCTTGATTCTGTCATAAAATCATCATGGATGAACATGCATGACAGAAAATGCGACCTACTGTGACAAACACGTATCATCACAGAAGTGTATTTTTTCGTAGTGTAAGATGTATAATGTAAGCAATGCGAGGTTCCATATGCATGATATGACTAACATCACCATGTCAGGTTAGAGCAAACACCTCAGGGGTAAATAGGAGTGGTCGGCTCCCTCTGAATCCCCCTCTGAACAGTTGTCTTCCTTTGGAATACAATCTAGAATGTCGGGAGGGGGGCACTTCGCCCACCATGGAGCGGCCTCTGCATGACATTATATTCCCACGCAATGGTCTTCTCTTGTTCTCTACATGTTTAGTATGATTCTATATAATAACTGACATGCATAATAAAAAACATAATTAGATTATGTAAGGCCTAAGGGGTGCATGCAAAAATCAAGACTGATGGTAGCAAACGAGTGGATAGATCCAAAACTAATGATAGCAGGTAGATTATACCTTCAGTTTTAAAAGATAGATCATGGATAATCTACAGGTTGTTGCCCACCCAACATGAACCACATAGAAGACCCCAGATGAACCAGATAGTAGACATATACTATTCGTTGCTGCCTTGATATATGCTCCAAAGTGTCGGTGGAAACGACACCTATGGGGTCACTGGGATCCCTTCTATGGTAGGCGAGCGCGAGATTGTGAAAAGAGCGGGTCTGACAGGAAGCACACAGATCGTTTACGCAGGTTCGGGCCGCGAAGATGTGTAATACCCTAGTCCTGCTTTGGTGGATGTATTTGAGTGTTCTTGTGTTCTTGAGCTAGCTATGGGGTGCAACTTGCCCAAAAGAGCCGAATCCCTCTCCTGGTCGCCTCGGGCCCCTTTTATAGGAAAAAGGGGTCGCCACAGTGGCACACAGGAGGTGGAAAGGTGTAAAGTGGACGGGTCTATCCTCTGGCACGTCGGACAAACGCATTTAATGCGCTGCCGACGTGCCCCTCTCACTTTATCAGGGACGGCAAGGAAGCACGTCCCAGCTATCGCCGCCTCGCCTGGCTTCGACACGCGTTCGAGCTGACGGGGCGCCGGGGCTCCACGTTGGCTGGCTGCTAGGCTGGCGCGGTGGTGGAGCCTTCGGGAACACTTGCATGCCACCATGCAAGAGCTTGTTGGGTCGGTGTAGAGGCCGCACGTCGCCACGCAGGCGCCTGCTCAACTGGTTGAGCTAGCAGCTGCATGGGTACGGCGGTGGAGTCTTGGCAGGTGCGGGCCTGGCTACGGCCCTGCTGACGCCCTCGGCAAGGGCCTTGCTGGGGGTCCGGCAAGGGTCTTGTCGGGGGTCTTGTGGATTTCCTCGGCTAGGATCCTGCGGAGGGTCGCCGTCTTCTGGTTCTCATCTGACCTTCAGTATTAATGGTCTTCACAAAAATCTGCATGCCACTACGGAGGTGCCTCCCGAGCCCTGGTCCCAATTTAGTTGTTGGCGGTGTTTGGAACCCTTGGGCTCAAGGGTGGCTCGCTCTGTTGGCGTTAGGCAAGTTGCCTCAACAAGGTTCTTGCCGGGGCTGCGGAGGCCGCTCCGGCAAGAGTCTTGTCGAGGGAGTCCTCCTCGCCCTTCTGCCCTTCATGTCTCTGGTATCGGTGTTACCCTAGTTGTCTTGTGCTTTGGCTTCTCTCCGGCTTCCCTCCTCTGCCCTACTGAGTGTGGCCATGGCGCGCGGCTCTGATTGCTCGTGCACAAGTAAAGGGGTCAAAAGAAGAGCCCCTACTTTTGTACACCGACAGGAGCCCCCGGGCCTGGGCCACACATAAGTGTGAGACGTTGTTGGGCTAGGCCCAGAAGGGCGTGCGGGCAGGTGGGGCAGATTTTACTGCGGTAACTTGTCATCCGCTGTGCTTCCCCACGACCTGCATTGAACGCATGACGTGGAGGGTCGTGCGTGACATGGGGGTCATGCGTGGGGCGGTTTCTGTCGGGACCCCGATCCTAAGTCACACCGATCTAGCATGTAACGCTTCATATCACTTTGCGGCCGCACGCACGGTATTCCCACGGGTGCCACCTTACCTGGCCCGGGACCGTTTGCGCCTTTTGGCTCACGTATATGATAGTGTCGCTAGCATCCATATGACAGAGAACCCGGGCCGACATGACTAGTCGTGAACCCAAAGTGGCACTAACTTACAGGGACAGGCATACATGAATCAACCACGAGCATGTCGGTCAACAGTGTATGAATTCGGGCTGTAGCACTGGGCTAACAGGACTCCGAGAGCTCGGGCTGTAGCAGACTAGGCAGGACTCCGGATGTCACCGCGTGACATTTCCCCGAAGGGACAGACACTGGAACAAAGTGAATCACATGCCGGCCAGTCAAGTGTTCCGGAGCAGTAGTGCTGGGCTAGGAGGACTCCGGTGAACCGAGCTGTACCGGACTACTATGGCACATGGAAGCACAAGACTACATTTCCCCATAAGAGAGGCCACCAGAGGTAAACAACTAGGTTGACGGATCCCACACATAGCAATACACGTTACACGTACGCATAACATGCAAGTATGTGCTGTACAACATGGCATCACAACATAACTCAAACTCATATAGATAAAGGCCCAGAAGAGCCACATAGCATTCAATACAAACAGGGGTCTCCTGACCCATCATTCAAAGCGTACAAGCAACGGAAGCATTACATGTCTGAGTACAGACAACTACAAAAGGAATAGACTAAGAAGCCTGACTAAACACGACCCTCCCAAGGGTACAAGATCGTAGCTGGGATACAAGCTACTCGTCGAAGTCACTAGTGTAACCAACTGCAAAACATAAATAAGCAAACGTGAGTACGAAGGTACTCAGCAAGTCTTACATCAGAACTATCTACATATGCAACATTATCAACAAAGGGGTGGTGGAGTTTTAACAGCAGCAAGCCAGCTTTGACTCAGTGGCTAACCTATACTACGAGTATTAGGAACTTCTTTGAGGTGAGAAGATGCACACGAGTCCACTTATTCACCATATCAAT
Organism: Triticum urartu; assembly: GCF_003073215.2. NCBI lineage: Eukaryota > Viridiplantae > Streptophyta > Magnoliopsida > Poales > Poaceae > Triticum > Triticum urartu. Next base: position 141,011,787 of record NC_053027.1, on the reverse strand, counting down.
ACTCCATTGTGGATCCGTTCCCGTCTCCCTGCGAGAAGGCCATCCATAGCAATCACGCTTATCTTGCGGATTTTAGAGTATCCACTTCAAGTTGTCTATGTACTACATAAGTCTTCCAAGTTTCCATATCCGAGGAAAACGGCTATTCGAATAGATAATGTTGACCCTGCAGGGGTGTACTTCTTCACACACGCTCTCGCCACTTATAGCCCTGTACACGTCATGTACCTCGGCAACCTTCAAGCGGAAGCCGGGCGAGGGTGGCGGCCACGACCTGACTAACCACACAAGTCTCTTGTCCAGGTTTATCGCCTATTCGGGTTCCATCCGCAAGGAGATCCGGCCGAGGTGTCGCTCACGGCCCCAAACGATGTGTGCAGGGTTCCCAAGCCCACCATCCGGGTGCCACTTGGTACACCGTGCCACGGTGCCTAGTCTGTCCCAAGCCCGTCCCGTCGGACACCACCTGGCAGACAAGTAGCACTACCTACAAACGCCAGATACTAGTTGCAACTCCTGGACAGTGATCAAGTGGATTAATAAGCTGAGAGGGGCTGGATGATCGGAACCCAATGTGTGGTAGTAACTGGACTTGGATAACATACACAGAACTCAGTGCTTAGGGACGGTTCCAATGAGACAACCCACCATGTATTCCTACATGGCCTCTCATCACTACCTTTACCAAAACGTGTTCACACACACTTAGCCTTTATCGGTAGGACATGTTCACCACTCCGATTCATTCCGATGAATCAGACCTGACACAACTCTAAGCATAGCTGGCATAAAGAAATCAAGCATGGATGAGTAGGCACATCAAGGCTCAAGCAGCTCCTACTCATGCTAGTGGGTTTCAACTATTTACTGTGGCAATGACAGGTCATGCAGAGGAATAGGTTCAGCTACCGCAGCAGAAAGTAGCAGTTTGAATCGTTGTTGTCCTAATGTAGTAAAAGGAGCAAGAGCGAGAGAGTGGGATTTATCGAGATGCTCAAGGGGGGTTGCTTGCCTGATAGATCCATGAAGAAGCACTACTCCTCAGACAGGTACTCGGGACACCTTCCAAGGTAGAACCTATCGAGAAGGGACGGTGCCGGCAATCAATAAACAACCATATGCAACAATATGATGCATGAAGATGACATTTCAAAGATGCTATGATTTGCCCTAATGCATCTAGCATCAATTTGGTTGAAGTCCATATGAACCAAGGGTTCATATGCAAACCCCAAATTAAGTATATAACATGCCATTATTACGTTTTCACTTATACAGCAAGTATAAGTTGGTTTTTCATGCATGAAACTGGCATAAATGGATTCCATGCATTTTTCTGATCATTTTTCATATATAAATTATTTCATTCTGAGCTACGGTTTAATTTCTATGATTTTTAGAAGTTTTAACTATTTTCTAGAATTCTCTGAATTATTTAAAATCTAGAAAATCAATTACTGCGTTGGTGTGACGTCACAGAGGCATCAGCAGGGCTGACCAGGTCAAACCTGACGTGTGGGGGCCACATGTCAGTGACACTGGGGTTAACCCCGGGTCAAACCCGCACTGACCAGGGTTTGACTTGGCTCTGGGGCCCACTGTCAGTCTCAGGGGGGATTAGGCTGTGGAATTAGCGCTAATTAAGCCGCCACGTCAGCCTCGCTAGAGTTCGACCGTCGACGACCAAACCGCGTGGCGGTGCTTCGCCGGAATGCGCTACAGGCGGCGGAAGAGCGCGCGGGGGACTACCAATCGGTAGCCCGCGCTCGACCGCATCCACCTGGGCATAGGGGAGGTCGCGGGGACGGCGGGGCTCGCCATAGCAGGGCTCGCGGCGGTGACCGGAGCTCGGCTATGTGCGGGCGGGGTTCTGCAACTCGAGGCAAGTGGACGGGGGGTGCTAGGCAGCACCTAAAGGGCAACAGGAGCCCGCCGGAGCAACTAGCAGGAGCGGAGGGGCTCAGGGGCACGGAGCTCGCCGGCCATGGCAGACGGCGGCTTCGGGTGCTCGCGGGGCAGCGGCTACGGGGCGTGCGTGAAGAAAAAGGCGGAGGGGAGCGATTCAGTGGCTCACGGTGAGTCTTTCGGTGCAGACGACGGGGCCGGGGAGGTGTTGGAGCGAGCGAGGCGGCGAGGCGAATCTCCGGCGACCCGAGGAGGATGAAGGGGTCGGGGACGGTGCTTCGAGGCGTCCTGCGCCGTGTGTCTCGTCGAGGAGGCGTAGCCCACAGCGGCGGAGCGCGTGGACACAATGGAGGGACGAGGGGGAGGCAGTGGCCGTGGCAACGGCGAGCAGTGGCGTCGGCTGCGCTTGGGTGCGGGCGAGAGAGGGTGACAGAGGAGAGGAGAAGCACGGGGGAGAGTGAGAGGGGGTCGGGGCTTGCGTGGCGTCTCCATAGAAGGCCAGGGCGTCGACGGGGAGCGGCAAGTAGGAGCTGGCGAGGTGCGTGGCTAGCGCACGGCGAGCACGCGCTCGTCCTTCTGTCCGGGGAGGAAGACGATAGCGAGGCTGCGGTGGTGGGTTGGGCCTAGCTGGGCCAGTCCTGTTGGGCCACCAGGTAAGCGCCAGGTAAGTTGTAGGATCTAGAAGTAGATGTGTCTAGAGGGGGGTGATTAGACACTTAGTGCTAAAGTTGCAATTTTTAGGCCTCTTTGGTTTGAGTGGAGTTTTAGGCACAATTTCAACATACACAATACATATCAAGCAAGCATGCCAAGAGTATATGAGCAGCGGAATGTAAAGCATGCAACTTGCAAGAATGTAAGGGGAAGGGTTTGGAGAATTCAAATGCAATTGGAGACACGGATGTTTTTCCCGTGGTTCGGATAGGTGGTGCTATCCTACATCCACGTTGATGGAGACTTCAACCCACGAAGGGTAACGGTTGCGCGAGTCCACGGAGGGCTCCACCCGCAAAGGGTAACGGTTGCGCGAGTCCACGGAGGGCTCCACCCACGAAGGGTCCACGAAGAAGCAACCACCCACAAAGGGTCCACAAAGTAGCAACCTTGTCTATCCCACCATGGCCATCGCCCACGAAGGACTTGCCTCACTAGCGGTAGATCTTCACGAAGTAGGCGATCTCCTTGCCCTTACAAACTCCTTGGTTCAACTCCACAATCTTGTCGGAGGCTCCCAAGTAACACCTAGCCAATCTAGGAGACACCACTCTCCAAGAAGTAACAAATGGTGTGTAGGTAATGTACTCCTTGCTCTTGTGCTTCAAATGATAGTCTCCCCAACACTCAACTCTCTCTCATAGGATTTGGATCTGGAGGAAAGAAGATTTGAGTGGAAAGCAACTTGGGAAGGCTAGAGATCAAGATTCATATGGTAGGAATGGAATATCTTGGTCTCAACACATGAGTAGGTGGTTCTCTCTCAGAACATATGAGTTGGAATTGTGTATGTGTTCTGATGGCTCTCTCCATGAATGAAGAGGAGGTGGAGGGGTATATATAGCCTCCACACAAAATCCAACCGTTACACACAGTTTTCCAATCTCGGTGGGACCGAATCAACAAACTCGGTCGGACCGAAAAGGTAAACCTAGTGACCGTTAGAGATTTTCGGTGGGACTGACATGCAACTCGGTAGGACCGATATGGTTAGGGTTTGGGCATAACGTAATCTCGGTGTGACCGATTACACAAACTCGGTGAGACCGATTTTGGTAATAAGCTAACCAGAGAGTTGGTCAGGCAAACTCGGTGGGACCGATTTGCTCTTTCGGTGAGACCGAAAAGTTACAAAAAGGAAACACTGAATTTACATTGCAATTTCGGTGGGACCAATTCGCTCTTTCGGTGAGACCGAAAAGTTACGAAAGGGAAACAGAGAGTTTGCAATCCCATCTCGGTGAGACCGAGATCCCTATCGGTAGAACCGAATTTCTAGGGTTTGGCAGTGGCTTATGACAAGTGAAACTCGGTGGCGCCGGATAGAAAGAATCGGTAGGTCCGAGTTTGGCTTAGGGTTTAGGTCATATGTGGATATGGGAAAGTAGCTGAGGATTTTGGAGCATATCATTAAGCACATGAAGCAAGAGGCTCATTAAGAAACACCTCATCCCTCCTTGATAGTATTGGCTTTTCCTATGGACTCAATGTGATCTTGGATCACTAAAATGTAAAATGAAGAGTCTTGAGCTTGAGGCTTTAGCCAATCCTTTGTCCTTAGCATCTTGAAGGAGTTCCCACAACCTTTAGTCCATGCCACTCCATTGTTGAACTTATCTGAAACATGCTAGATAGAAATGTTAGTCCAACAAGAGATATGTTGTCATCAATTATCAAAACCACCTAGGGAGCACTTGTTCTTTCAATCTCCCCCTTTTTGGTAATTGATGGCAACATACATCAAACCTTTAGATAAAGATATAAAGAACAGCAAGTAAAGCTTTGGAAGGACATGTAACAAGCATAGGCTCCCCCTACATGTATGCACTCATGTAAATATGAAATATAGAGGCATGTGAGAGCATAACCATGACAGAGTAGGCAATGTGTTACATGTATCTTGGCCATATGCATCAGAGCAAAAGATTATCAAGGAAAATACCTTCATGCTCATGAGTCCTTATTGCAAACAGTATGTACATAAGCAAGAACTCCTCATACTCATGATTTTGATGCATATACTTACCTTGTGGTCTTGAGTTGGCTTAGGATGGAATGAACCTGCACAAACAAAGTTAGATAACACAGGTACATCCACTAGCCAGAGCAAACAAAAGAAACCACAAGAATACCAAGACTGGGATGACATGTAGAGAGTGAGTACAAGGTACCACATTGGATTCAACATGTCCCCAAGAATAAAGATATGCAATGAATTTGACTGATTTCTTTCCCTTAGGTGTCTTGCTCCCCCTGAATCTTACATGGGATATTGGGAGAAGATAAGGAACAGCAAATCAGAGCTGAAAGATACAAATGAACATGTCTTTCCCCCTAAAAAGACATGTGACATCTCTCCTCTTGAACATCAAGCATCAAGCATCTGGGATCCTTGAGTATTCTCTCCCCCTGGAAGTCTCTCTCTCCCCCTTAATACTTTCTCTCTTGTAGGTTTGGTCCTTGAGACTTTTTCTCTCCCTTGATGTGATCTCTCTCTCCTACAAGCTTTGATGTGATCTCTCTCTCCCCCTTTGACATCAATTTCCAAGAAGGGCTTTCTGGAATCCGTCGTATAGGTTTGGTCCTTGAGACTCAGCACAAAGCAATGGATAAAACTGTGATGCTTGTGGAGGACAAGATTCATTGAGTAGAGCTGGATCAGAAGAAATATAGAACAAGTGGCATACTGTTTTTCCTGTTGCGAAGTCGGTGGCACCGAGTGGTATGTTTCGGTGGCACCGAAAAGATTCGGTTGGAGCAAAAATTACAAGTCGGTGAAACCGAGTTCACACAGAGAAAAACACTTGTCACCTCAGCTCACTAGACATGTAGGATCTCACAAAGATTTGCAATGAATTACCTGAAGGATTTGCAAGGAATTAAATGCAGAAAATGCAGAACAAAAACAAAGAGAAAAGAGAAGAAACTGAAAGATCTAGATGAAGTTTTTTTTTAAAGAAAGAAACTAAACATGCATGAGACAAATGCAATAACACAGAAAAGAACACAAGAGAACTTCATCTAGAGTTGGGCGGTGACATAGTCACCTATGTTAGAGTATATTGACTTAGGAGTCAAGTGAGAACACTTGATCATAGGTCATACTCATTGTTTAAGCTCAAAATGGGGTTACCATTTTTCGTTTAAGCATCTTTATGTATTCACATCTTGTTGAGTTGCTTTGACTCATGTCTTGGAGTAAAGCTTCTCTAAGATGGAATAACATACCTTGGGTGGTGGTGTGGTTCTTGCTCATGTAGTTGAACTTGTGTGGGTGCTCAAGGTTGATGTAGCTCATCAAGAGTTGGGAGCACCACTTGGAGTTTGAGTTCATCTACCTACATGGGTTAGTTCTTGCAAGGAAGAGCACTTGTGTATCCAAAAATGACAATCATGAAGCTCAACATAGAATTTGTCAAAGGATATGTTTGAATGGTTTTGTGCTTCCTTGTCTTCAACCACCATTGTGTAGAGTCTTGGTGATGTAGAGATTGCTCAAGATGTGAGTGAGTCGCGATCTCATGGAATTAGATTCAACCAAGCACCTTCATGGGTTAGACAACATGCAAGGTGCAAATATATCCAAGACATAAGATAGTTATCATAAGAGATATATCATGGATTAGTCATAAGCTCATGTCTTGCATGTATCCAATGGAGTTTCTACTCCAAGTTCGAAGCATCAATGATGTTCAATTCTCCTCTCAACCTGCAAAACACTTTCTCATCAAGTGGTTTAGTAAATATATCCGCTAATTGCTTATCGGTGCGAACGTGCTCAAGATTAATGTCACCCTTAGCAACATGATCTCGAATGAAATGATGACGAACTTCAATATGCTTAGTTCGAGAATGTTGTACAGGATTATGACCAATTTTGATAGCACTTTCATTGTCACAAAGCAGTGGAACATGTTTCACATAAATCCCATAATCTTTAAGAGTTTGGGTCATCCAAAGTAATTGAGCACAACATGAACCAGCGGCAATGTATTCCGCTTCGGCGGTGGATAAGGATACCGAGTTTTGTTTCTTGGAAGACCAAGACACAAGAGATCTACCAAGAAATTGACAAGTACCCGAAGTGGACTTTCTATCAACCTTGTCTGCGGCATAATCCGAGTCGGAATAGCCAACAAGATCAAAAGAAGACCTATTAGGATACCAAATGCCAAAATTTGGTGTATGGATTAAATATCTCACTATCCTTTTCACAGCCTTAAGATGACATTCTTTAGGAGCAGCTTGATATCGTGCACACATGCACACACTTAGCATAATATCGGGACGTGAAGTACATAGGTATAACAATGAACCAATCATAGAGCGATAAACCTTTTGATCAACCGGTTCACCATCTTTGGTCAAATCATTATGTCCACTAGTAGGCATGGGTGTAGACATACCTTTGCATTCTTGCATATTGAACTTCTTGAATAAGTCCTTGGTGTACTTTGTTTGAGAGACAAATGTACCTTCCTTAGTTTGCTTGATTTGCAAACCGAGAAAGAATTTGAGTTCACTCATCATAGACATCTCAAACTTCTCTGACATTAGCTTTCCAAACTTTTCACTAAAGAGAGGGTTAGTTGAACCAAATATGATATCATCAACATAAATTTGGCATACAAATAGTTCTCCATTAACCCTTTTAGTAAAAAGAGTAGAATCAATTTTACCAATTTCAAAACCACTTGTAATAAGGAACTTGGTCAAGCATTTATACCATGCTCTAGGAGCTTGTTTAAGACCATAAAGAGCTTTGTGAAGTTTGTAAACATGATTGGGTTTCTTAGGATTGATAAAGCTGGGAGGTTGTTTGACATAAACTTCCTCCTCTATTTCACCATTTAGAAAAGCACTTTTAATGTCCATTTGGTACAAGGTTATATTATGGTGATTAGCATAGGCAAGTAAGATGCGAATGGACTCAAGTCTAGCAACGGGAGCATATGTCTCACCATAGTCCATACCTTCGACTTGTGTGTACCCTTGGGCGACGAGATGTGCTTTGTTGCGAACCACTTGTCCATCTTCATCTTGCTTGTTGCGAAACACCCATTTGGTACCAATGATGTTGTGGTTGTTGTCGGGCTTCTCAACCAATGTCCAAACTTGGTTTCTCTCAAAATTGTGTAGCTCTTCATGCATAGCGTTTATCCAATCTGGATCTTCCAATGCTTCTTCAACCTTCATAGGTTCAATGCTAGAGATGAATGAATAGTTTTCACAAAAGTTAGCTAAACGAGTTTTTGAGCGAGTGATTCTCCCGGTTTGTATATCATTGAGGATTTGCTCGACGGGATGATCTTTGGCAATTCTTGCCCGAACTCGTGAGAGCTTTTGCTTGGGTCTTCGTTGAACATCTTCTTCATCTTGTTCTTCTTCTTGGCCTTCTTCATTGTTGACATCGTCGTTCTCTTGTCGTGGTGGAGAAGGAGGTTGTTGATGTTCGTCTTGATGCATTTCCTCGTTTTCTTCATCTTGGTGTGACCCACTTGTGGATGCTTCCATGTTAATTCTTGGTTCACCTAGTCGTGAAGTAGAAGCTTCCACTTGGACGGATGAAGTACTCTCCTTCACCTCCGTTCGACGAATTTTGCCAATGGACAAGTCTTGGATTGCTTCTGAAGGGTTTTTGTCTCCTACATCAATTGGCAATTGCTCTACTTGCGAGCCATTAGATTCATCAAACTTCACATCTACCGTCTCTTCAACCTTTCGGGTGAAATTGTTGTAGACACGGTAAGTGTGAGATTTGAGCCATAACCAAGTAGAAAACCTTCATGAGATTTAGGAGCAAACTTTGAACAACGATGCTTATCAAGAATGTAGCACTTTGAGCCGACTACTCGAAAGTATCCAACTTGGGGTTTGTTACTGGTGAGAAGCTCGTATGCCGCCTTGCCGAGTAGCTTGTGAAGATATAAGCGATTTGTTGCGTGACAGGCTGTCTCAACCGCTTCTGCCCAAAAGTGCTTCGGCGTCTTGTATTCATCAAGCATCGTTCTTGCCATTTCGATGAGCGTCCGGTTCTTCCTCTCAACAAGTCCATTTTGTTGAGGTGTGTACGTAGCCGAGAACTCATGTGAAATCCCTTCTTCGTCAAGAAAGGTGTCCACATTTGCGTTCTTGAACTCCATTCCGTTCTCACTCCGAACCTTCTTGATCTTCACGTCAAACTGATTTTGGGCCTTCCTAGCGAAGTTTCTGAAGATCTTCTGGACCTGCGACTTGTCATTAAGAAAGAACACCCACGTAAATCTTGAAAAGTCATCAACTATAACTAGACCAAAAGAATTTCCACCGAGACTCTTGTAGGCGTTGGGACCAAAAAGATCCATATGAAGTAGCTCGAGTGGCCTTCTTGTGGTCATGATGTTCTTCACGGGATGCCTTCCTCCAACCTGTTTACCTGCTTGACAAGCACTGCAAAGTCTATCCTTATCAAATATGACATCTTTAACTCCAAGGATATGATTTCCTTTAATAAGCTTGTCAAGGTTTCTCATGCCAACATGACCTAGTCGTCTATGCCACAACCAACCTTTTGAGGATTTAGCAACAAAGCAAGTTTTAGGTTGTGCCTTTTTAGAGAAATCGACAATGTAAAGATCACCTCTACGCATACCCGTAAAGACCATTTTATGATTGTCTCGACGAAATACTTGGCAATCTACCTCAGTAAATAGGACATTCAAACCAAAATCAGCAAGTCTAGATACTGAAAGTAAGTTGTAGCCAAGAGATTCAACGAGCATGACATTTTGAATGGAACTATCATGTGAGATGGCCACCTTACCAAGGCCAACCACTTTACCCTTTGAATTATCACCAAAGGTGACATATTTTCGAGGGCCGTCATTTTCAGCAAGCTCACGAAACATCTCTTCATCTCCGGTCATATGATCAGTACATCCACTATCAAGAACCCATTCCTTTCCTCCCGATTCATATCCCCGAAGATTTGCCATAAGACCAAAATGTCTCATTGCATCATCAAGATCGAAGTCACTAACATCATCATCATCATGGTATCCATGTTCATCATGATCTTGTGACTCATCATTTCCTAGAGAGGGTAATTCATTAGATAAATGATCATCAAAGTGGTCACTTTTATGAATTCTTATAGCTTCGAATATGATATCACTAATGATTCCAACATCTCCTTTAGCATGCTTAAGATTGGTAAGTTCAAATACACAATTACCAAAACTAGGATCACTAGAGTTCATCTTACTCAAGGCAATGGATTTATGGAGAATTTCATCCAAAGTTTTCAAGGAATGATCGGTAAATCGTTCCTCAAGAAATTTCCATATAGTATAGGCACAATTAAGAGTAGGCAAACTAGCAATCAAATTTTTGGGCAATCCTCTAATGATGAGCTCAACAGTTCTAAGATTGCGAATCATGTCAATATCTTCATCTAGGGTAGGATGCAAAGGATCAATATGAGGTGCACAAGGACTAGCAATATGCTTGTTCAAATGATATTGATTGAAGATTACAAGCATATCATTTTTCCACTCATGAAAATACTCTCCATCAAGAATAGGCACTCTATGTCTAAGACTCCCTAAAGTAGACACATCCATCTTCCTCCAATGGTGATTAAACCAAGGCAATGGAGACCAAAGCTCTGATACCACTTGTAGGATCTAGAAGTAGATGTGTCTAGAGGGGGGTGATTAGACACTTAGTGCTAAAGTTGCAATTTTTAGGCCTCCTTGGTTTGAGTGGAGTTTTAGGCACAATTTCAACATACACAATACATATCAAGCAAGCATGCAAAGAGTATATGAGCAGCGGAATGTAAAGCATGCAACTTGCAAGAATGTAAGGGGAAGGGTTTGGAGAATTCAAACGCAATTGGAGACACGGATGTTTTTCCCGTGGTTTGGATAGGTGGTGCTATCCTACATCCACGTTGATGGAGACTTCAACCCACGAAGGGTAACGGTTACAAAAAGTTACAAAAAGTTACATCCACGTTGGTTCGGTTAGATTTGCTCTTTTGGTGAGACCGAAAAGTTACAAAAAGGAAACACTGAATTTACATTGCAATTTCGGTGGGACCGATTCGCTTTTTCGGTGAGACCAAAAAGTTACGAAAGGGAAATAGAGAGTTTGCAATCCCATCTCGGTGAGACCGAGATCCCTATCGGTAGAACCGAATTTCTAGGGTTTGGCAGTGGCTTATGACAAGTGAAACTCGGTGGCGCCGGATAGAAAGAATCGGTAGGTCTGAGTTTGGCTTAGGGTTTAGGTCATATGTGGATATGGGAAAGTAGCTGAGGATTTTGGAGCATATCATTAAGCACATGAAGAAAGAGGCTCATTAAGCAACACCTCATCCCTCCTTGATAGTATTGGCTTTTCCTATGGACTCAATGTGATCTTGGATCACTAAAATGTAAAATGAAGAGTCTTGAGCTTGAGGCTTTAGCCAATCCTTTGTCCTTAGCATCTTGAAGGAGTTCCCACAACCTTTAGTCCATGCCACTCCATTGTTGAACTTATCTGAAACATGCTAGATAGAAATGTTAGTCCAACAAGAGATATGTTGTCATCAATTATCAAAACCACCTAGGGAGCACTTGTGCTTTCATAAGTGTTTTCTTATTTCCTGTTTTCTTTTTCTATCTTCTGTTTTGTATCTAAAAGAAATGTTAAAACATTTCCATAAATGCTGAAAATATTTGTGGCATCTAGATATAATATTCCAGAGGCCCTCACCAATTCCCAACATTTTTGGAGCCATTAAAATATTTATATAATTTAAACAGTTCCAAATCACATATTTATGCATTGATTCAAAAATCCAAAATGTGTAGCAAAAATGTGCATCACCTCTGGTTGTTGTTCCCAACATTATCCAAAGAGCATGAACATTTTTGAAGAGCATTTTGGGTTCATTGAAAATCCATTTTAAAGTTGAACCTATTGGAAAAACTTTGGTGCTAGGGTTTGCAACTTTCCCCATTTCAAATTTATTTGAAAGATTAAACATGATGCACAAAGCAAGCCTAGCTCATACCAGAACTAGGGATGTGACAACTCGCCCCCACTCAAAAAAATCTCGTCCCGAGATTCAGGTGTTGGCGGAAATAAAGCGGGGTACTCAAGTCGAAGACGATCTTCTCGCTCCCAAGTAGCTTCTCTTTCGGAATGATGAGACCATTGAACCTTGAGAAATTTGATGTTATGACATTGAGTGACACGCTCTGCTTGATCCAGAATGCAAACGGGGTACTCTCGATAAGTGAGGTTATCTTGGAGATCAAGCGTTTCGTGGTCCACTCCGCGGATGGGATCCGAGAAGCAACGCCTGAGTTGAGAGACATGGAAGACATCATGAACTCGAGAAAGATGTGGGGGTAGTTCCAACTGGTAGGCAACCTCTCCTCGTTTAGCGAGAATGCGAAAAGGACCAATGTAGCGAGGAGCCAACTTTCCCTTGATACCGAAACGATGGGTACCCTTCAAAGGAGTAACCCGAAGGTAAGCCTTGTCGCCAACTTCATAAGCCACTTCCTTATGACGACAGTCATACTGGCTCTTTTCATGAGATTGGGATGTTTTCAAATTCTCACAAATGATGCGAACTTGCTCTTCTGCCTCCTGGATCATATCCGGTCCAAAGAATTGTCTTTCACCGGTTTCTAACCAGTTCAAAGGTGTTCGACATCTTCGTCCATACAGAATCTCGAAGGGTGCTTTCCTAAGACTGGATTGGTAGCTATTGTTATAAGCAAACTCGGCAAAGGGAAGACATTTCTCCCAATCCATACTAAATGAGATAACGCAAGCTCTAAGCATGTCTTCGAGAATTTGGTTGACCCTTTCCACCTGACCACTTGATTGAGGGTGGAAAGCGGTACTGAAGGAAAGATGGGTGCCCATGGCAGTTTGGAAACTTTCCCAGAAATGAGAGGTGAAAAGACTGCCACGGTTTGAATTGATCTCTAGTGGAACATCATGGAGTGACACTATTCGGGAGATATATAAGTCAGCGAGCTGACTAGCAGTGATACTCTCTCGAACAGGTAGGAAGTGAGCCACTTTGGAGAGACGGTCAATGACTACGAAGATAGCATTATTTCCTTTCTTGGTCCTGGGAAAGCCGGTGATGAAGTCCATACCAACTTTGTCCCATTTCCACTCGGGAATAGCTAAAGGTTGAAGGGTGCCAGCAGGTCTTTGATGCTCTGCCTTAACGCGACGACAAACGTCACAGTTGGCAATATACTGAGCGATTTCTCTCTTCATCCTAGTCCACTAGAACCTCTGGCGTAGGTCCTGATACATCTTTGTACTACCGGGATGAATGGTGAGAGGGGATTCATGGGCCTCCTCAAGGATCAGTTGCTGTATCTGTTGACATTTGGGAACCACCAAATGGTTTCCAAAGTAAACAACACCTCGTTCATCCATAGAGAAACAGCCAGCAACTCCCTTGGAAATCTTCTTCTTGATCCGGGAGATTCCCGTATCATGCTTCTGAGCCTCTATGATCTGATCCGTAAGGGTAGGTTTCGCCACTAAGGTAGAAAGGGAACCACGAGGAGCTATGTGAAGGTAAGCTTACAGAATTCCTCATGGAGGGGTGGTTGACATTGTTGCAACATGAGGTTGTTGCAATAGGATTTACGACTTAAGGCATCAGCCATAACATTGGCTTTGCCTGGGGTGTAGGTGATTCCTAAGTCATAATCCGAGATCAACTCCAACCAACGCCTCTGTCTGCGATTCAGATCCGGTTGGGTGAAGATATACTTGAGACTCTGATGGTCGGTGTAGATTTCGCAACGGTTACCAAGAAGGTAATGTCGTGTAACGCCCCGAGACCGATGTGCCAGGTGTCGTCTAGTTATTCGCTGTTGTTGCCTTGTCATTGCTTGCCTGTCATGCATTGCATATCATGTCATCATGTGCATTTCATTTGCATACGTGTTCGTCTCATGCATCCGAGCATTTTCCCCGTTGTCCGTTTTGCATTCTGGCGCTCCTATCTCCTCCGGTGGTCATTTCTACCTTCTTTTCATGTGTGGGGACTAAACATTTCCGGATTAGACCGAGTCTTGCCAAGCGGCCTTGGTTTACTACCGGTAGACCGCCTGTCAAGTTTCGTACCATTTGGACTTCATTTGATACTCCAACGGTTAACCGAGGGACCGAAAAGGCCTCGTGTGTGTTGCAGCCCAACACCCTTTCAAAGTGGCCGAAAACCCACCTAAACCTCCTCCATCATCTCGGTCGTTCGATCGCGATCGCGTGGCCGAAAACCGCACCTCATTTGGACTCTCCTAGCTCCCTCTACCTATAAATATGTCCTCCCCTTCCAAATTCGCGGTCTAACACTAGCTTCCCTCTTCCTTGCGCCACCGGACGCGTCTCCGTCGCCGCCGGACATGTCCGGTCCTCAATGCCGCCGCCCGCAGCCAATCTGGCTTCGCCACGTGGCACTCCGCCTCCGCCCGCCGCCGCGGCCCGCCAGGCCCATCTCGGGCCTGCGGGGCCCGTTCCCTCGCGCCACCGCCCGAGCATCCGCGCGCTCCCGCCGCCTCCAGTGCGCCTCGCCGCCGCCGCCTTCGCCGACCTTCCGCCGGCGATGAGCTCCGCCGGAGCCGCTCCCGCCGTTTCGCCAGCGCGCCGCCTTCGCCCGAGCGGCGAGCCGCCTCCTCCTCCGCCGCTAGCCACAGGCGCCCCGCGCCCCTGCCTCCGCCAGCCGCGCCCGACCGCCGACTTCGCCGGCGACCTCCGCCGCCACCGCCGCGTCAACCTCCGGCCGCCGCCTCGTCTTCACCTCCGGTGGATCTGGCGGATCGGGACCAGATCCACCGGTTCGCTGACGAAACGCCTCCCCTTGTCCCGACCCGCTCCGTCCTGGATATCCCCGTCCGCCGTTGACTTTTCCGGAGGTATAAATTTCACTAAGTCCCCAAAATTCCCAGATTCATGTGCCCATGTTCATCACATCGTAACTTTGCATCCGTAGCTCCGATTTGTGCATATGGCGTATCAAAATGTTCGTCTCAGAGAGTACATCATTTCATCTCATTGCATCATTTTCATTTGAGCTCATCTTGATGCCCGAAATGCTGTTAGAAGAGTGCTACTTGAGTTATTTGTCAGATCTGCTGCTCCATTTAGATATTTGTCATTTTTGCCATGATTATTGTGTGCATGATATGCCCATGAGCTCTACATATGTTTTGTTAAGGGTTTTGCCATCTTTCCAGAGGTGCAACCCATGTATTTTTGTGATGTGTGTGGTGACTAGCACAAGCTTGCAAAGTGAGGCACTTGGTAATGCTGATTTCAGGGACATAGAATTTCCACAAAGTCCTTGAGTTGTTTATCTCATATGGCCATATGTTCATGTTGTTTCCTAGTGATCCGTGCCTCTTTTGAGGATGATCAGTAAGGATGTTTTGTTAATATTATAGTGATCTATCCATCCATGTCTTTGTTTGCAATTATGGAGCAACCTAGCTTGAGTCAATCGAGCTCTACTTTTGCTATTTCGTGAATCTGGGCAGATTGTCTACTTGTTAGCGATGTTGCCAAGGGTGTTGTAGTTGATCCGTGCATGCTATGTTATTGTTCTTGCCATGTCTAGCTTGCATAATGTGTTTTCTTGATGGGTGTATGCTTAGATTGTCATGACTTGCTCTGTAGCGAGTGCATCGAGCTCGTAAACATGCCTACTTGATATCTGTTTCAGCATGCTCCAGTTTTCACTAAGTCTGAGAACTGATTATGTTTTTTCCATGTTCACATGCTTGCAATTGTATTTTCCGATCCATTTTGGATCAAGGTCACTAAGGGACTTTTGTTAAGCTCTTTGAGTAGCTCCATGCCATGATTTACTTTGCCATGTTCAGGTCCTGTAGCATGTAGTTTTGTTGCTCCGAAGTGTGCTACCTGATCTGAAATTCCAGACAAGTGTTAATTTCACTAAGTCTGAAATCTGTTTACCATATGCATTTTGGCCATGCTTTTTTGAACATGTTAATGGACAATTTGGCCGTAGCTCAGTGCTAGACTTTTGTTAAGAATCATGAATGGATTCCAGCCATGTAATTTTTTGCCATGTTTGGGTGCTGTAGCATGTTCATCTCATTGCATTTAGATGGCTACTTGCTGTAAATCGCAGACCGGTGCCATATTTGAATTGCTTGCCATTTCCAAACCGTAACTCCGATTCCGGTGATCTTTATATCGTTTTCAAGCGATTTCATCTCATCTTTCCAGTGGCACACTTGGATTTCCAAGTTGAGGCCAGGTTCATGCATTCCCTTGCAAATCATGCATATGCATCGCATACCGCATCTCGCATATCATACCATGTTCATGTGTTGGTTGTTTACTATGTTGTGTGCTTCTTTCCGGTGTTTGCTTCTTCGGGTTGGTTCCGGTTACGTCGCGTTTGTGAGGACCCGTTCGTCTACGTCCGTTTGTCTTCTTCATGGACTCGTTCTTCTTCCTTGCGGGATCTCAGGCAAGATGATCATACCCTCGAAATCACTTCTATCTTTGCTTGCTTAGATGCTCGCTCTTTTGCTATGCCTATGTTGCGATACCTACCACTTGATTATCATGCCTCCTATATTGTTGAACCAATCCTCTAACCCACCTTGTCCTAGCAAACCGTTGTTTGGCTATGTTACCGCTTTGCTCAGCCCCTCTTATAGCGTTGTTAGTTGCAGGTGAAGATTGAAGTTTGTTCCTTGTTGGAACATGGAGATGTTGTTCCTTGTTGGAACATGTTTACTTGTTGGGATATCACAATATATCTTGTTTAATTAATGCATCTATATACTTGGTAAAGGGTGGAAGGCTCGGCCTTATGCCTGGTGTTTTGTTCCACTCTTGCCGCCCTAGTTTCCGTCATATCGGTGTTATGTTCCCGGATTTTGCGTTCCTTTCGCAGTTGGGCTATTATGGGAACCCCCTGACAGTTCGCCTTAAGTAAAGCTCTTCCAGCAATGCCCAACATTGGTTTTACCATTTGCCACCTTGCCTTTTATTTTCCCTTGGGAGTCGCGCTCCTGAGGGTCATCATTATTTTACCCCCCCCCCCCCGGGCCAGTGCTCCTCTGAGTGTTGGTCCAACTTGTCAGCCGCCGGTGGCCACCAGGGGCAACTCTGGGTTGGCCTACCGGAAGTTTGGACGATCCGGTGTGCCCTAAGAAAGAGATATGTGCAGCTCCTATCGGGATTTGTCGGCACATTCGGGCGGTGTTGCTGGTTTAGTTTTACCCTGTCGAAATGTCTTGTACAACCGGGATACCGAGTCTGATCGGAATGTCTCGGGAGAAGGTCTATTCCTTCGTTGACCGTGAGAGCTTGTGATGGGCTAAGTTGGGACACCCCTGCAGGGATTTGAACTTTCGAAAGCCGTGCCCGCGGTTATGGGCAGATGGGAATTTGTTAATGTCTGGTTGTAGATAACTTGAACCTTAACTTATTTAAAATGAGTCAACTGCGTGTGTAACCGTGATGGTCTCTTTTCGGCGGAGTCCAGGAAGTGAACACGGTGTTGGAGTTATGCTTGACGTAGGTTGTTTTAGGATCACTTCTTGATCATACTTTTATCGAACGTGCTTTGCCTTCTCTTCTCGCTCTCATTTGCGTATGTTAGCCACCATATATGCTAGTCGCTTGCTGCAGCTCCACCTCATACCTTTACCTTACCCATAAGCTTAAATAGTCTTGATCGCGAGGGTGCGAGATTGCTGAGTCCCCGTGACTCACAGATACTTCCAAAACCAGCTTGGAGGTGCCGATGAGTCCGTGCAGATGACGCAACCAAGCTCAGGAGGAGCTCGATGAAGATCTTGTCCTTTGTGTTGTTTCGTTCTAGTTGATCAGCAGTGGAGCCCAGTTGGGGTCGATCGCGGACGTTGTCACATTTCGGGTTCTTCTTTTATTTTGGTTCCGTAGTCGGACCTTGATTGTATTTGGATGATGTAATGCTTTACTCATGTATTGTGTGAAGTGGCGATTGTAAGCCAACTATGTATCTCTTTCCCTTATGTATTACATGGGTTGTGTGAAGATTACCTCACTTGCGACATTGCTTTCAATGCGGTTATGCCTCTAAGTCGTGCTTCGACACGTGGGAGATATAGCCGCATCGAGGGCATTTCAAGTTGGTATAAGAGCCTTCCCCGACCTTAGGAGCCCCATTGCTTGATCATTTTTAGCGGCCGAGTTGTGTCTAGAAAAATGTTTTGAGTCATCTAGGAATTACATATCGGAGAGTTTAGGAATTCTTTTACTCCTCAGTCCCTTCGTCGCTCTGGTGAGGCATCCTAACGTAGAGTTTTGACTCTTCTCTTCTCAAATTTCACTAAAAAAAATTTTAGGATCACGTGGGTATCTTGGAATCGTTCCGATGGTTTTGTGACGAGAACATTGTCTTGGTGCCTCCTGTCAGGGGTTTTGTGGAAGTGTCCCGGGGATTTGAGCTCTGAGGTGTTGTCGTCATAATTTTATCATTGCAGTTCTGGAATACCTGAGTTTAGTTTCGCCGACATTGAAAATCTCTTTTATGCAGTTCGTTGGTGAGATAACCTCGACGCCACCCAGTACTGGGGCGGGAGTTCGGGAGTATCGCCATAACTCGTATAACGGATGCTTTTCGAAGGTTGAGGTAGATGATTTCCGAAGGTTTCTTGGTTATGTGTTGAAGGATGGATATAGCTGGATGTAGGATTTGCTAGTTTGGGTGAGATATTATGCTTCCCCTGTATCCCCAACACCTGATTGCATAACCGGAAAATTTTGGGAGTTTATAAGTGGGAATTCAAGTAGCTCGTAGGATATCTTTCCGACAGATGTATGCTATGAAATTGGGGTTCGACGTCTAGTGGTCCGCCTATTCACGGTTGGTTTTACAGTGGTCTCGTTGTGTCTTAAAGAGTCCTTGGCTATGCCGACTCAGGGACGCTTCGTATGTCATGTGCACTGCCTTGTACATGATGGTGCTGTACGATCGAGCCTGTGTAGGCCCCACCACGAAAACTTCGGACGAAATCTCTATCATATGTTTGTTCCGGCTTATTCCGCAAGCCAATCCTTTGTTTTTGTTTTGAGTTGTGGTATTCGAGTTGCTTCGAAGTCAAATGTTGATTCCATACCTTCCCCAAATGGTGTTTTCATACTCCGATGTGAATACCAATCCTTCATGATAATCGAGATTGTCATGTCAATCCTTTTCACCGGTGTGTTTCTCTTCAAGTGGATCCGAACATTTCAACATCCGCAAGATCCAATCTCAGCTTTCTCAACGGTGTTCGTTCATCCATCCCAAGTTGTCTTTGTTTTCCCACCCTCCCACCCTTGTTTATCCTAGGACTCGGATTTCTTTATCGTGTATCCATCTTATTGATGTGAAGTCTCTCCATTCTTCTCCTTCAATGTTCTTATCCGGTGATTCTCATGAAGATACTAATATTTGCCTTTTCTTCTCTGGTGGATCCAATTCAAGCTTTCGGTGTTGTTCATATTCTTTTCCGTATTTCAAATGTTTTCTCATGCCGGTGCACCTCATATTCATTCCTCTTCTCGCTATTCAATTGTTCCGGAGTGCTCAAGATATCTTGAAGATTCGTGTTTCCACTCTGCAGTTATTCAATATCTTCGAGGATGTTCTCTCTTTCAGGTCTTTTAATTCAACCGATGCAACCTCTCTTTGAAATCTTTTCAACGGTGTTCTTTTGAGTGGGTCCTAACCCACAGGTCTTTTTCCAGGATCTTACCTGACTCTTCTTATTTTCCTGGAGGTATTCTTAAATTATTTTCGAAGTTTGACGTAAGAATGATTTATCATCAGTCAAATGTCTTCTCCAAGATCTGTCAAAATCTTTTCATCGTTGGCTCAACCTCTTCGTTTTGATTCTTCCGAAGGTCTAAATAATTCATGGTGGTGTTTCAGTCGTCATTCTCGGATTTTGAAGACCGACGAAGAATTTTTCTCTCAGTCTTGCTCTTTTCTCTTCAAGATTCGTGATTCTAGCTTTATGCCATTCTCTCATAATCATTTTCGGTTGTGAGAATTCTTTCCACCAATCGGGAGTAATTCAAGAGACTTTTCAGTTTGTTTCTCCGAAGCCCATCATTTTAGAAGACTTATTCATTCTCAGGTTTCAGCTACCATTCCCCAAATCGTATCGGTGCATCGATCAAATATCCTCTAATCAGTGCATGATCTCTTCGTTCTCTCATATATAAATTCTCTCAAATATCTTCGTTCATTTCATAATTCTTCCCGGTGTTCCTTTGTCTTTTCTTCGTTCATTTTCATTTCTTACGGTGGTTCTTCCAGATTTCTCTTCCTTATCAATTTATTCGTTGTCAATCCTACCCGTGGTTCATAGAAGACCTTCCCAAGTTGGCACTATATCTCTCTTAATCTTTTCTATGAGAATAATTAATATGTCAAATCCGTTGATTGTCATCAATTTAATTGGTGAAGGATAAGCATAATGTAATTCTTCTTCTTGTTTCATCCAAATGATTCAATTCCTTATTCCGGAGTGGTTCATCATACATATTCTTGGTTTCAAGTGCTCATCTTTATTTCCCAGAGTTCCAAGCTCTCGCAATTATGTAATCACGGAGATCTGTCTAAATCTTTTCAAGGTTCCACCTTGTGTTTTCAACTACCCTTTCTTTCCGTTTGATCATTCTTTTGTTAACGGAGTTCTTCATGGAGGTTCTACATGATGGTTCATCAAAGATTTAATTCCTTCTAGAAGTGTTCATCAAGATTCTTTTCAGAGGAATTCAAGCATTCTTCATTTTGCTATCTGGAGTGCAACTCTTTCTTCTATATCATTGGAGGTGGTATTATGTCATTCTTGGTAATTTGAGTTCATATTTCCTGATTCACATGTTATTAAGAATGAGGTATTTTAAATCCATCAATCTCTTCTTTGGAGTTATCTTGGGTTATATTTCACCTAAAGCCTTCCCTAAGGATTGTTGCTATCTATGGTGCTTATAAATGATCCAATTTCTTCATTTATCCTTTCCGGTGCGATATAGTTTCTCGTCTCCTTGTTGATATCAATCCAATTCTTTTTCCGTGAGTGGCGGGTTGTCACCTTATGATTTGAGATGTACTCCACAAGACCATATCAAGCTTATTCTTTTCGTTGTTGCTTTTTCAATAACTCCGTTCTAGCATTTGTGGTAAGCGTGCTTCCTCAAGACCTTGTTTCCCTTCGTTCATTCCATTCCATTCTTAATATTGTTCCGAAGGCTTTGTGATGTTGCTCCCTTCAACCCATCTTTTCATTCTGTCAGGATCATGTTCTTTTCGTGCTTATCCATTTAACCGGAGTGTGTGCCCGCTCCTCAAGTTCTTTCATTTTATCAAGTCTTGCATCCCTTCTCAACCGGTGTGATGTTCGAATTTGTTCTTCCTTGTTCCTCTTTCTTAACAGAGTGCTTTCAACTTTGTTCTTCTCCATGGCTTCTTTCTTTCATTTTGCTCAACCTTTTCAAGGTTCTTTGGCTTCACTAATTGGTCAAAGAAGCAACTTAGTTTTACCTCTTCTCTTTCTCTTCCGTTGCCCCTCCGGTGCCATTCTAGATCTCGGGACGAGATCCTCTCATAGTGGTGGAGTGTTGTAACGCCCCGAGATCGATGTGCCAGGTGTCGTCCAGTTATTTGCTGTTGTTGCCTTGTCATTGCTTGCGTGTCATGCATTGCATATCATGTCATCATGTGCATTTCATTTGCATACGTGTTCGTCTCATGCATCCGAGCATTTTCCCCGTTGTCCGTTTTGCATTCCGGCGCTCCTATCTCCTCTGGTGGTCATTTCTACCTTCTTTTCATGTGCGGGTAATAAACATTTCCGGATTGGACCGAGTCTTGCCAAGCGGCCTTGGTTTACTACTGGTAGACCGCCTGTCAAGTTTCGTACCATTTGGACTTCATTTGATACTCCAACGGTTAACCGAGGGACCGAAAAGGCCTCGTGTGTGTTGCAGCCCAACACCCTTTCAAATTGGCCCAAAACCCACCTAAACCTCCTCCATCATCTCGGTCGTTCGATCACGATCGCGTGGCCGAAAACCGCACCTCATTTGGACTCTCCTAGCTCCCTCTACCTATAAATATGTCCTCCCCTTCCAAATTCGCGGTCTAACCCTACCCTCCCTCTTCCTCGCGCCACCGGACGCGTCTCTGTCGCCGCCGGACATGTCCGGTCCTCAACGCCGCCGCCCGCAGCCAATCTGGCTTCGCCACGTGGCACTCTGCCTCCGCCTGCTGCCGCGGCCCGCCAGGCCCATCTCGGGCCCGCGGGGCCCGTTCCCTCGCGCCGCCACCCGAGCGTCCATGCGCTCCTGCCTCCTCTAGTGCGCCTCGCCACCGCCGCCTTCGCCGACCTTCCACCGGCGATGAGCTCCACCGGAGCCGCTCCAGCCGCTCCCGCCGTTTCGCCGGCGCCGCCTCCGCCCGAGCGGCGAGCCGACTCCTCCTCCGCCGCTAGCTGCAGGCGCCCCGCTCCCCTGCCTCCGCGAGCCGCGCCCGACCGCCGACTTTGCCGGCGACCTCCGCCGCCGCCGCCGCTTCAACCTCTAGCCGCCGCCGCTTCAACCTCCGGCCGCCGCCTCGTCTTCACCTCCGGTGGATCTGGCGGATCGGGACCAGATCCACCGGTTCACGAACCAAACGCCTCCCCTCGTCCCGACCCGCTCCGTCCTGGATATCCCCGTCCGCCATTGACTTTTCCGGAGGTATAAATTTCACTAAGTCCCCAAAATTCCCAGATTCATGTGCCCATGTTCATCGCATCGTAACTTTGCATCCGTAGCTCCGATTTGTGCATATAGCGTATCAAAATGATCGTCTTAGAGAGTACATCATTTCATCTCATTGCATAATTTTCATTTGAGCTCATCTTGATGCCCGAAATTCTGTTAGAAGAGTGCTACTTGAGTTATTTGTCAGATCTGCTGCTCCATTTAGATATTTGTCATTTTTGCCATGATTATTGTGTGCATGATATGCCCATGAGCTCTACATATGTTTTGTTAAGGGTTTTGCCATCTTTCCAGAGGTGCAACCCATGTATTTTTGTGATGTGTGTGGTGACTAGCACAAGATTGCAAAGTGAGGCACTTGGTAATGCTGATTTCAGGGACTTAGTATTTCCACTAAGTCCTTGAGTTGTTTATCTCATGTGGCCATATGTTCATGTTGTTTCCTAGTGATCCGTGCCTCTTTTGAGGATGATCAGTAAGGATGTTTTGTTAATATTGTAGTGCTCTATCCATCCATGTCTGTGTTTGCAATTATGGAGCACCCTAGCTTGAGTCAATCGAGCTCTACTTTTGCTATTTCGTGAATCTGGGCAGATTGTCTACTTGTTAGCGATGTTGCCAAGGGTGTTGTAGTTGATCCGTGCATGCTATGTTATTGTTCTTGTCATGTCTAGCTTGCATAATGTGTTTTCTTGATGGGTGTATGCTTAGATTGTCATGACTTGCTCTGTAGTGAGTGCATCGAGCTCGTAAACATGCCTACTTGATATCTGTTTCAGCATGCTCCAGTTTTCACTAAGTCTGAGAACTGATTATGTTTTTGCCATGTTCACATGCTTGCAATTGTATTTTCCGATCCCTTTTGGCTCAAGGTCACTAAGGGACTTTTGTTAAGCTCTTTGAGTAGATCCATGCCATGCTTTAAGGTCACTAAGGGACGATTTGGCCGTAGCTCAGTGCTAGACTTTTGTTAAGAATCATGAATGGATTCCAACCATGTATTTTGTTGCCATGTTTGGGTGCTGTAGCATGTTCATCTCATTGCATTTAGATGGCTACTTGCTGTAAATTGCAGACCGGTGCCATATTTGAATTGCTTGCCATTTCCAAACCGTAACTCTGATTCCGGTGATCTTTATATCGTTTTCAAGCGATTTCATCTCATCTTTCCAGTGGCGCACTTGGATTTCCAAGTTGAGGCCAGGTTCATGCATTCCCTTGCAAATCATGCATATGCATCGCATACCGCATCTCGCATATCATACCATGTTCATGTGTTGGTTGTTTACTATGTTGTGTGCTTCTTTCCGGTGTTTGCTTCTTCGGTTTGGTTCCGGTTACATCGTGTTTGTGAGGACCCATTCATCTACGTCCGTTTGTCTTCTTCATGGACTCGTTCTTCTTCCTTGCAGGATTTCAGGCAACATGACCATACCCTCGAAATCACTTCTATCTTTGCTTGCTAGTTGCTCGCTCTGTTGCTATGCCTATGCTGCGATACCTACCACTTGCTTATCATGCCTCCCATATTTTTAAGCCAAGCCTCTAACCCACCTTGTCCTAGCAAACCGTTGTTTGGCTATGTTACCGCTTTGCTCAGCCCCTCTTATAGCGTTGTTAGTTGCAGGTGAAGATTGAAGTTTGTTCCTTATTGGAACATGGAGATGTTGTTCCTTGTTGGAACATGTTTACTTGTTGCGATATCACAATATATCTTGTTTAATTAATGCATCTATATACTTGGTAAAGGGTGGAAGGCTCGGCCTTATGCCTGGTGTTTTGTTCCACTCTTGCCGCCCTAGTTTCCGTCATATCGGTGTTATGTTCCCGGATTTTGCGTTCCTTTCGCAGTTGGGCTATTATGGGACCCCCCTGACAGTTTGCCTTAAGTAAAGCTCTTCCAGCAATGCCCAACATTGGTTTTACCATTTGCCACCTAGCCTTTTCTTTTCCCTTGGGAGTCGCGCTCCTGAGGGTCATCATTATTTTACCCCCCCCCCCCCGGGCCGGTGCTCCTCTGAGTGTTGGTCCAACTTGTCAGCCGCCGGTGGCCACCAGGGGCAACTCTGGGCTAGCCTACCGGAAGTTTGGACGATCCGGTGTGCCCTGAGAAAGAGATATGTGCAGCTCCTATCGGGATTTGTCAGCACATTCGGGCGGTGTTGCTGGTTTATTTTTACCCTGTCGAAATGTCTTGTACAACCGGGATACCGAGTCTGATCGGAATGTCTCGGGAGAAGGTCTATTCCTTCATTGACCGTGAGAGCTTGTGATGGGCTAAGTTGGGACACCCCTGCAGGGATTTGAACTTTCGAAAGTCGTGCCCGCGGTTATGGGCAGATGGGAATTTGTTAATGTCCGGTTGTAGATAAATTGAACCTTAACTTATTTAAAATGAGTCAACTGCGTGTGTAACCATGATGGTCTCTTTCCGGCGGAGTCCGGGAAGTGAACACGGTGTTGAAGTTATGCTTGACGTAGGTTGTTTTAGGATCAGTTCTTGATCATACTTTTATCGAACGTGCTTTGCCTTCTCTTCTTGCTCTCATTTGCGTATGTTAGCCACCATATATGCTAGTCGCTTGCTGCAGCTCCACCTCATACCTTTACCTTACCCATAAGCTTAAATAGTCTTGATCGCGAGGGTGCGAGATTGCTGAGTCCCCGTGACTCACAGATACTTCCAAAACCAGCTTGCAGGTGCCGATGAGTCCGTGCAAATGACGCAACCAAGCTCAGGAGGAGCTCGATGAAGATCTTGTCCTTTGTGTTGTTTCGTTCTAGTTGATCAGTAGTGGAGCCCAGTTGGGGTCGATCGGGGACCTTGTCGCATTTGTGGTTCTTCTTTTATTTTGGTTCCGTAGTCGGACCTTGATTGTATTTGGATGATGTAATGCTTTACTCATGTATTGTGTGAAGTGGCGATTGTAAGCCAACTATGTATCTCTTTCCCTTATGTATTACATGGTTTGTGCTAAGATTACCTCACTTGCGACATTGCTTTCAATGCGGTTATGCCTCTAAGTCGTGCTTCGACACGTGGGAGATATAGCCGCATCGAGGGCGTTTCATGTCGCCAACTCTTAAGGGCATAGACTACAACTGCAAGCTCTAGATCATGTGTAGGATAATTTTCCTCATGTGGATGCAACTGTCGAGATGCATAGGCAATCACATGACGATCCTGCATAAGAATGCAACCTAGTCCTTGATGTGAAGCGTCGCAATAGATAACAAAGTCTTTAGTGAAATCCGGTGGCACGAGTATGGGCGCAGAAGTCAGGCGTCTTTTCAGTTCCTGAAAACTGTGCTCACACTGTGGGGTCCACTCAAACCTTTTATCTTTCTTGAGAAGCTTTGTGAGGGGTTTGGCCACTTTGGAGAAGTTTTCAACGAAGCGGCGACAATAACTAGCTAGACCAAGGAAACTCCTCACTTGTTTGAACGATTCGGGTGGAGTCCAATCAAGAACGGCTTTGACTCTCTCGGGATTGACAGCAATGCCCTTACCAGAGATCACATGGCCCAGATAGGTCACTTCTGGCAACCAAAATTCAAACTTAGAGAACTTGGCATAAAGGTGGTGTTCTCCGAGTTTTTCTAGCACAAGCCTAAGATGTTCGACATGCTCTTCCTCATTCTTCAAGTAAATAAGAATATCATCGAGATAAACCACGACGAACTTATCTAAGTACTCCATAAAGATCGAGTTCATCAAGCGGGAGAAAGTAGCTGGAGCATTGGTTAGGCCGAGCGACATCACGGTGTACTCGTATTGACCATAACGAGTGACAAAGGCCGTTTTGGGGATGTCCCCGTTTCTGATCTTGATTTGGTGGTAGCCTAACCTCAAATCCATCTTGGAAAAGACTGAGGATCTAGCGAGCTGATCATACAGGTCGTTGATCCTGGGGAGCGGATACTTGTTCTTTATCGTGACCAAATTAACGGGACGATAATCTACAACCATCCGATCCGTACCATCCTTCTTCTTGATGAAGAGGACAGGACAAGCCCAAGGAGAAGAACTGGGACGGATGAAACCCTTTTGCAAGGACTCATCAAGTTGTTTCTTAAGCTCGGCTAACTCCAAAGGTGCCATCTTGTATGGTCTCCTAGAGATTGGAACAATTCCTGGGACAAGTTCTATGACAAACTCTACATCTCTGTCAGGTGGGACACCTGGCAGTTCTTCTAGAAAAACATCCGGGAAGTCACGAACTACCGGAATATCTTCAAGGTCTGGAAGAGGGCTGGCATTAAGAGAATAGAGTTGACGCCTTGCAACTCTAGTAGAGACAGTGACTATTTTGCCAGATGGATGTGTAAGTTGAACAGATCTGGTGTAACAATCGATCTTGGCATGATGAGCTGTCATCCAGTCCATACCCAAGATGATGTTAATATCTGCGGACTTGAGAGATATCAAAGAAGCAAGGAATACCAGTCTGTCAACAAGGATTTCATTACCATGGCTTACCTTGGAGGTTTTCCATTTGGAACTAGGAGTCTGGATTATTAGTGGAGTTGGCATATCACAAAATGACATGTCATGCAACCGAGCATAACCTTCGGATAAGGAGTGGGGATGCTCCAGTATCAAACAGAACTGAAGCTGGATGACAATTGACAAGAAGCGTACCCAGTACGACGTCGGGATCATCTTGAGCATCTGTAGCTGAGACATGGTGCACACATGCTCGTTAAATGGAGGCTGGCTTGGTACTGATCATCTTGACTGATGGCTTTTCATGGCCAACAGACCTCTCAGACTGGGGTGGAGCATAACTGGATTGAGGGCAGTCACATGCGTAGTGTCCTGGTTCTCCGCAGGTGAAGCAAGTTCCTGAGGTAGGACGTGGACCTACATTGGCAAGTGGTCCACTAATAGGCCTGGGTGGAGCACGTTGCTGAGTTGGGTGAGGTGCCACATCGGATGGCCTCGGTGCATATCCAGGTGGAAGAGCTGAGTTCGGAATCCAAATCCGTCGCTTCTGAGAGCCAGAGCGGGAGGAAGAACCCAGATCATGGTTGTGCTTACGAGACTCCTCGTAAGTGAGCTGAGCTGTCTCTGCATTAATGGCCTTGTTCACAAGAGCCTCGAAAGTATCACAATGATGCAGGTGGAGATCACGACGCAACTTAGGGTTGAGACCCTTCCGGAATCTAACCTTCTTCTTAGAGTCCATGGACACTTCTTCTGTAGCATAGCGGGCGAGGCTTCCAAACTCTCTACAGTAAGCATCAACAGGTAGCTTACCCTGGGTAAATCTACAGAACTCTTCCCTCTTGCGGTCAATGAGAGCCTGAGGAATGTGGTGCTCACGAAAAGCCTCGGTGAAATCCTTCCACGTAGGAATCAGACCAGCTGGAAGCATAGCCTCATAGCTCTGCCACCAAATACTAGCAGGACCTTCCAGGTGATAGGTAGCATAGATGACCTTGTCACTTTCAGCCACATTCGCAGAAAGCAACTTGTGAGTGATGCTTCGGAGCCAGTCATCCGCGTCGAGTGGCTCAATGGAATGATGGAAGGTGGGTGGTTTCAGACCAATGAAGTCGGTGATGGAAACCAACTTCTTACGCTGATGTGCGGTGTTCTGCTCAATCTGTGCTACCAAGCGGTTAGTCTCACGCTTGTTCCTCTCGGATGCTAACAAGAACTCTGTCATCAAAGGCTGGTCAGGAGGATCCTCATCCCTACCATCTCCGTGGTTCTTGCTATGAGCAACTGAACCTCGGTTAGCAGACGACATCCTGGCACAAAAACCAGGGAAACAAGGATGGAATTAGCATCGACATAAGGATGCGGAATGTAATGCAAAAGCATTGGAAACTCTTGAAATCTTGGGACAATTTTGGCAGCATAACGGTTGTAAATGCTCAAAAGGATTTTTGAGACATTCATCAAAGGAATAGCATAATCAATCAGCATCATAATATCAAGGTTCTGGGTCAAACTGAGGACACACGGAAGTAGTAGAACTGTATGGAGACACAACCCAACAATCCTAAGACTTTACGGTTTAGTAACACATTATCCTGAGAGATAGAGGAGAATCCTAGGCCTTAACCCTCGTAGAAAAGAAGAGGCTGACTCAGAAAGAATGACATGAGGTAAAGGTGTAAAAGAGCCTTACGTTCCCTTCCACAATCAATTCCCTTATATAACAAAAGAATTTCTAGACTCAACTTCGACCAGTTTGGCTTGGTAATCCTACAGTCAGTCAGGCTCTGATACCAGCGCTGTCGGGACCCCGATCCTAAGTCACACCGATCTAGCATGTGACGCTTCATATCACTTTGCGGCCTCACGCACGGTATTCCCACGGGTGCCACCTTACCTGGCCCAGGACCGTTTGCGCCTTTTGGCTCACGTATATGATAGTGTCGCTAACATCCATATGACAGAGAACCCGGGCCGACATGACTAGTCGTGAACCCAAAGTGGCACTAACTTACAGGGACAGGTATACATGAATCAACCACGAGCATGTCGGTCAACAGCGTATGAATCCGGGCTGTAGCACTGGGCTAACAAGACTCCAGGAATCCGGGCTGTAGCAGACTAGGAAGGACTCCGGATGTCACCGCGTGCCATTTCCCCAAAGGGACAGATACAGGAACGAAGTGAATCACATGCCGGCCAGTCACGTGTTCCGGAGCAGTAGTGATGGGCTAGCAGGACTCCGGTGAACCGGGTTGTAGCGGACTACTATGGCACATGGAAGCACAAGACTACATTTCCCCATAAGAGAGGCTACCAGAGGTAAACAACTAGGTTGACGGATCCCACACATAGCAATACATGTTACACGTACGCATAACATGCAAGTATGTGCTATACAACATGGCATCACAACATAACTCAAACTCATATAGATAAAGGCCCAGAAGAGACACATAGCATTCAATACAAACAGGGGTCTCCTGACCCATCATTCAGAGCGTACAAGCAACGGAAGCATTACATGTCTGAGTACAGACAACTACAAAAGGAAAAGACTAAGAAGCCTGACTAAACACGACCCTCCCAAGGGTACAAGATCGTAGCTGGGATACAAGCTACTCGTCGAAGTCACTAGTGTAACCAACTGCAAAACATAAATAAGCAAACGTGAGTACGAAGGTACTCAGCAAGTCTTACATCAGAACTATCTACATATGCAACATTATCAACAAAGGGGGTGGTGGAGTTTTAGCAGCAGCAAGCCAGCTTTGACTCAGTGGCTAACCTATACTACGAGTATCAGAAACTTCTTTGAGGCGAGAAGACGCACACGAGTCCACATATTCACCATATCAATACTCCACTGTGGATCCGTTCCCGTCTCCCTGCGAGAAGGCCATCCATAGCACTCACGCTTATCTTGCGGATTTTAGAGTATCCACTTCAAGTTGTCTATGTACTACATAAGTCCTCCAAGTTTCCATATCCGAGGAAAACAGCTATTCGAATAGATAATGTTGACCCTGCAGGGGTGTACTTCTTCACACACGCTCTCGCCACTTATAGCCCTGTACACGTCATGTACCTCGGCAACCTTCAAGCGGAAGCTGGGCGAGGGTGTCGGCCATGACCTGACTAACAACACAAGTCTCTCGTCCAGGTTTATCGCCTATTCAGGTTCCATCCGCAAGGAGATCCGGCCGGGGTGTCACTCACGGCCCCGAACGATGTGTGCAGGGTTCCCAAGCCCACCATCCGAGTGCCACTTGGTACACCGTGCCACGGTGCCTAGTCTGTCCCAAGCCCGTCCCGTCGGACACCACCTGGTAGACAAGTAGCACTACCTAAAAACGCCAGATACTAGTTGCAACTCCTCGACAGAGATCAAGTGGATTAATAAGCCGAGAGGGGCCGGATGACCGGAACCCAATGTGTGGTAGTAACTGGACTTGGATAACATACACAGAACTCAGTGCTTAGGGATGGTTCCAATGAGGCAACCCACCATGTATTCCTACATGGCCTCTCATCGCTACCTTTACCAAAACGTGTTCACACACACTTAGCCTTTACTGGTAGGACATGTTCACCACTCCGATTCATTCCGATGAATCAGACCTGACACAACTCTAAGCATAGCTGGCATAAAGAAATCAAGCATGGATGAGTAGGCACATCAAGGCTCAAGCAACTCCTACTCATGCTAGTGGGTTTCAACTATTAACTGTGGCAATGACAGGTCATGCAGAGGAATGGGTTCAGCTACCGCGGCAGAAAGTAGTAGTTTGAATCGTTGTTGTCCTAATGCAGTAAAAGGAGCAAGAGCGAGAGAGTGGGATTTATTGAGATGCTCAAGGGGGGTTACTTGCCTGATAGATCCACGAAGAAGCACTGCTCCTCAGACAGGTACTCGGGACACCTTCCGGGGTAGAACCTATCGAGAAGGGACGGTGCCAGCAATCAATAAACAACCATATGCAACAATATGATGCATGAAGATGACATTTCAAAGATTCTATGATTTGCCCTAATGCATCTAGCATCAATTTGGTTGAAGTCCATATGAACCAAGGGTTCATATGCAAACCCCAAATTAAGTATATAACGTGCCATTATTACGTTTTCACTTATACAGCAAGTATAAGTTGGTTTTTCATGCATGAAACTGGCATAAACGGATTCCTTGCATTTTTCTGATGATTTTTCATATATAAATTATTTCATTCTGAGCTACGGTTTAATTTCTATGTTTTTTAGAAGTTTTAACTATTTTCTGGAATTCTCTGAATTATTTAAAATCTAGAAAATCAATTACTGCGTCAGCGTGACGTCACAGAGGCGTCAGCAGGGCTGACCAGGTCAAACCTGACGTGTGGGGGCCACACGTCAGTGACACTGGGGTTAACCCCAGGTCAAACCCGCACTGACCAGGGTTTGACTTGGCTCTGGGGCCCACTGTTAGTCTCAGGGGGGGATTAGGCTGTGGGATTAGCGCTAATTAAGCCGCCACGTCAGCCTCGCCGGAGTTTGGCCGGCGACGACCAAACCGCGCAGCGGTGCTTCGCCGGAACGCGCTACTGGCGGCGGAAGAGCGCGCGGGGACTACCAATCGGTAGCCCGCGCTCGACCGCATCCACCTGGGCATAGGGGAGGTCGCGGGGGCGGCGGAGCTCGCCGGAGCAGGGCTCGCGGCGGCGACCGGAGCTCGGCTATGCGTGGGTGGGGTGCTGCAGCTCGAGGCGAGCGAACGGGAGGTGCTAGGCAGCACCTAAAGGGCAACTGGAGCCCACCGGAGCAACTAGCAGGAGCGGAGGGGCTCAGGGGCATGGAGCTCGCCGGACATGGCGGACGGCGGCTTCGGGTGCTCGTGGGGCAGCGGCTACAGGTTGTGCATGAAGAAAAAGGCGGAGGGGAGCAATTCAGTGGCTCACGGCGAGTCTTCCGGTGCAGACGGCGGGGCCAGGGAGGTGTCGGAGCGAGCGTGGCGGCGAGGCGAATCTCCGGCGATCCAAGGAGGATGAAGGGGTCGGGGACGGTGCTTCGAGGCGTCCGGCGCCGCGTGTCTCATCGAGGAGGCGTAGCCCACAGCGGCAGAGCGCGTGGACACGACGGAGGGACGAGGGGGAGGCAGCGGTCGTGGCAACGGCGAGCGGTGGCGTCGGCTGCGCTCGGATGCGGGCGAGAGAGGGTGACAGAGGAGAGGAGAAGCACGGGGGAGAGTGAGAGGGGGTCGGGGCTTGCGTGGCGTCTCCATAGAAGGCCAGGGCGTCGACGGGGAGCGGCAAGCAGGAGCTGGCGAGGCGCGTGGCCAGCGCGCGGCGAGCACGCGCTCGTCCTTATGTCCAGGGAGGAAGACGACTGCGAGGCTGCGGTGGTGGGTTGGGCCTAGCTAGGCCAGTCCTATTGGGCGACCAGGTAAGCGCCAGGTAAGTGTTTTCTTATTTCCTGTTTTCTTTTTCTCTCTTCTATTTTGTATCTAAAAGAAATGTTAAAACATTTCCATAAATGCTGAAAATATTTGTGGGATCTAGATATAATATTCCAGAGGCCCTCACCAATTCCCAACATTTTTGGAGCCATTAAAATATTTATATAATTTAAACAGCTCCAAATCATATATTTATGCATTGATTCAAAAATCCAAAATGTGTAGAAAAAATGTGCATCACCTCTGGTTGTTGTTCCCAACATTATCCAAAGAGCATGAACATTTTTGAAGAGCATTTTGGGTTCATTGAAAATCCATTTTAAAGTTGAACCTATTGGAAAAACTTTGGTGCTAGGGTTTGCAACTTTCCCCATTTCAAATTTATTTGAAAGATTAAACATGATGCACAAAGCAAGCCTAGGTCATACCAGAACTAGGGATGTGACAGTTTCCGTACGCATGTGTCACATCTTGGTAAAGAGGCGGCTCACGCCTTCCCCATAAAAATAGGGAGGCGCAGCTCATTTACTTGGGCGGAATCGGGTTGTGATCTTCAAGGCGTCAGTCCCCCACAATCACGGGGTGGGGAACGGTCGCCTCACCCATCCCTTCAATTCTGCTTGCTCGCCACGTGACCCCCATGCAAGTGGCAGGCGGTGGAGGCAGGAAACCAGGTCGTCGCTTATTGGGGCAGCGGGTTGGTCCTGATTCCCTGCGCCTCCGATGGCTGGATTGGTTGGGTGGGTCGGCCGAGCCTCGACCTCGCCCCTTTATAAGGAGGGGGAGGGGATGTCATCCCACATTCTCTCAGCATCCATCCTCTTCCACCTCCGCTCCTTTCTTCTACCCGCCATGGCGAGAGGGGGTGCTGGCCCTTCGACGTTGGCAGCGAGGGTTGCTGCTCGACAGCGTGTCCCTCCTCCCCAAGAGCTTGTGGCGGCGGAGCCGACCATGAGAGAAAGGTGGAGGGGACGAGGCCGTGGTCGCCGTGGCACTCGAGGGAGAGGGGGATGGGGCGGCGCATGGGCCTCGCCTCTGCTAGCGATGCTTCCCCCGATGGAGGGCCACGTCGGGGATGAGGCCCGCAAGTTCTTCATCAGGCTGCATCGGCCATCGCGCCGCCGCCTCTGTCTCCCTACCCCATTTGCTCGGGAGATGGAGCTCGATCCACCCCAGGCCCTTAGGTTGCACATGAGGGGCTGCGAGAACGGCGGCACGTGGGTCGACGTCGACTTCCCCGCTCCTCACGTCATGTACCTCCGCTGCGGATGGAAGATGTTCACTCTAATCCACAGCCTGACGGCGGGGCTTGTCCTTTACTTCAAGTTAATGGAGGGCGGCCTGCTCTCCGTCAAGGTCTTTGGAGATCTTGGTGTCGGCGTTCTGGGAACGGGGGTCCCCAGACTTGCCTGCCTGCAGCCTGCGGCGTGGCTCGGGTGGGGGCCTATTGCGGCCCAGCTTCATCAGCTCAAACTCAAGACTCTCGCGAGGGGCCAAGCCCTGCGGGGCGGATGACAGGAAGCTTCCTCAGGAGCAGCCTCATCAGGCAGGCTCGCGAGGAGGTGGAGAGATCAAGGCAGGGGCACCTCGCGAGGAGCCCGTGACGCAAGCCATGACGATCGAGGTCAGGCGGGCGCCAGGCGGGCGCCGGCCTGTGCAGTGTCCTTGTTTCCCCTTCGGTGCAAAGGGAACAAGCACAGTCCAAGGCATCAGGAAAAGGTTACCATTCCGGTGCAACGAGACCAAGACCAGTAGAGCGGTAGGATGGAGGTCACCATGGAGCCCAAGACAGCGTCATTACCACTGCTTTTGGCAGCCGAAGACCACCTTTGGTCAGGATAACTTGTACTGGATGTTCCCCTTCAAAATGGCCAATTGTTGGCGCCCTTCCCGCTCACATTTTGGGAAGAGGACCAGGGCCTCTATAAGTAGGACTAGCCACCATAGAGGGAGGGGGATCCAGACTGAGTAGAACACACCGCACCAGCTCAAGAACACCTCTCGCAAGGCCTTTCTTCCCCATGTATTGTTCATCATCAGCTCCTGGGGCAATCCACCACACCACACACTGGAGTAGGGTATTACACCACATCGGTGGCCCGAACCAGTATAAACCTCGTGTCCTGTGTGTGTTCTTCTTCCCAGCCTAGATTTATTGCGAGCCATAGAAGCACGAGTCGGTAGGGGAAAGATCTCCGTTCGCACCCCAGAGTTCGAACCTTAAGGGTCTGCCAGAACCCAAAATCCGACATTTGGCGCGCCAGGTAGGGGTGCGCCAAAGTTCTCCCTCTCGATGACCCGCTCTCCACCATCATCGCGTTTCTCCCTCATGGCGGACAATGCGCCGCCCTCTCCAGCAGCCGATGCCGGCAATGGGGCCGGGGGGCTCCGAGCCTTGGCCCCCACCTTGCGACAAGTGTAGTGGCCGCACAAGTTCAAGCCTGAGATGCCGCCGCGCTACAACGGCACGACGGATCCGCTGGTTTTCCTGCTAGCATATGAGGAGGCCGTCCTCAAAGCCAGGGGCGACGACCGGGTGATGGCCAACTGGTTTCCCACGGCCCACGCCGGTGACCCGCGCGCGTGGATCCTCCAGCTGCAGACGGCTTCTGTGACCTCCTGGGAGGAGCTGCGCGACCTCTTCCTCACCCGTTATGCCGCACCAGTGCTGCCCGTCGTCGCAGCTCTCCTGGGTGGCTCACAGGCACCACCCTCGAGACACCACGTCAAGCCGTTCACCCGCTGGATCAGCACCGCCTCCAAGTGTCGAGAAGCCCCCCGGGCTGGGTGGCGCCCGAGGCCGATCTAACCTTCGACTCGGATGATCACCCCTTCAACCCCGTCGGTTCGGGCACGCTCCCGATGCTATGCACCCCCACCATCTTCTAGGTGGCCGTCACTAGGACCCTCATCGACGGCGGTGCAGGCCTCAACGTGCTCTCGGTGGAGGCCTTCAGCCTCCTCCACGTGCCGCTAGACCGGCTTCTGCCTAGCAGGCCTTTCTCGGGTGTCGGAGTAGGTTCCACTGTCTCCTTGGGACAGATCCGCCTCGCAGTGACCTTGGCACCCACGACAACTTCCGCACAGAGCTGATCAACTTCGACATCACCCCCATCGGCCTCCCCTACAACGCCATGCTCGGCTATCCGGCCTTGGCCCGGTTCATGGTAGCAACTTACCCGACGTACAACCTCATGAAGATGCCCGGGAGCAGCGGCGTCCTTACCGTGTCAGGAGACACAAGGGATGCGCTGCAGGTACTCAAGCTTGCTTTCAGGGCAGTTGCGGTGGCGTAGCCCGCCAGCACCGACGCCCTTAAGCCCAAGGGGGCTGCGCCGCCTAAAAAGAAGCAGATGTTCACCCAAGACAAGGCGGAAACCAAGCAGGTACGGGTCGACGAGGATGAGTCCACTGATACTACCTTTACCATAGGAGCCAACCTCGAGCCCGAGCAGGAGAAGGCCCTGGTGGGGTTCCTGCGTGCGAACAAGAAGGTGTTTGCATGGGAACCTGATCAGTTAGCAGGGGTCCCGAGGGGTGTGATTGAGCATCACCTCAACGTGTGCCCCAACATGCGCCCCGTGAAGCAGAAGGCGAGGCGACAGTCCACTAAGAAACAAGCTTTCATCGTTTAAGAGACCCGGAAGCTAGAGGTGGCAGGAGTTATCTGCGAGGTCCGCTACCCTGATTGGCTGGCTAATCCGGTCATTGTGCCGAAAAAGGGAGGAAAGGAACGCATGTGTGTCGACTTCACCAACCTCAACAAAGCCTGCCCACAGGATCCGTTTCCGCTCCCCTGCATTGACCAGATAGTCGACTCTACCGCAGAGTGTGACCTATTGTGCTTCCTAGATGCCTTCTCGGGCTATCACCAGATCAAGATGGCGGTAGAAGACATGCAAAAACGGCTTTCCTGACCCCATGTGGAGTGTACTGCTATACGTGCATGCCATTTGGGTTGTGCAACGCAGGCGCAACCTTTCAGCGGCTGATGCACGTTGCCTTAGGCCGGCAGCTCGGGAGGAACGTTGAAGCTTATGTCAACGACATTGTGGTGAAGTCCCGGGAGGCAAAAACCCTGATACAAGACCTGGAGAAAACCTTTGCGAGCCTCGGCGAAGTGTACCTACGGCTCAACCTAGAGAAGTGCGTGTTTGGGGTCCCCTCGGGAAAGCTCCTAGGTTTCCTCGTGTCCCACAGGGGCATCGAGGCCAACCCAGAGAAGGTCAAAGCAGTCGAAGACATGAGCCCTCCAAGGACCCTCAGAGAGATGCAGAAGCTCACCGGGCGTGTAACCACGCTAGGGCGATTCATCTCCAAGCTGGGGGAACGAGCACTGCCCTTCTTCAAGCTGATGAAGAAGAAGGTCCCCTTCGAATGGACTGAAGAGGCCGACAAGGCATTCCAAGATCTCAAGAGGTACCTTACCAGCCCACCAGTGATGGTAGCTCCGCGTCCACGGGAGCCCCTGGTGCTCTACCTTGTGGCCACCCCCTACTCCGCTAGCGCAGCCCTGGTGGCGGTCAGGGAGGAGCGCTGGACCAAGGCCGCAGCGACCGTTCGGGCTGAAGCAAAGCAAAGCCAAGAGGGCCACGCGAGGACCACGACCGTAGCCGGAGGGGAACAGCCGCAGTAGGAGAACGCACCCGGGGCAGGAGAGGCCCCTCCAAGCGACCAAGCACTGGGGGCTCCACCATCTCAGGAGACGCCTCGACCTCTGGAGGACGCAAGCTGCGCCAGCACCCTCAACCTCGTCGAGCATCCCGTGTACTTCGTCAGCACGGTGCTACGGGATGCAAAGGCGCGGTACCCCATGCCTCAAAAACTCCTCCTGGCGCTATTAATGGCCTCACGCAAGCTGCGGCACTATTTCCAAGGCCATCCCATCAAAGTCGTCTCAGGATACCCCTTGGAAAGGGTACTCAGGAGTCCCAACTCAGCTGGAAGAGTCACTGAATGGATCATCAAACTACAGGAATTTCAGCTAGAATTCAGTACGACTAGAGTCATCAAGGGAGCCGCACTCGCGGATTTCATGGCAGAATGGGCAGAAGCACCGGGTCTCGAGGCAGGCGAGGACCGATCACTTTCCTCGGGAAGTGAGGCACCAGACGGTTGGGTCATGTACTTCGGTGGGGCATTCTCCCGACACAGCGTGGGAGCTGGCGCAGTGCTCGTATCCCCTACCCAGGACAAACTCTACTACGCCGTGCTGCTCTGTTTCCAGCACGGAGAAGAGGTCTCCAACAACATAGCAGAGTACGAAGGCCTGATAGCAGGCTTGAAAGCCACAATCGCCTTAGGGGTAAAGCGCCTCATCATCAAGGGCGATTCGTAGCTCCTCGTCAACTTCTCCAACAAGATATACGAACCAAAGGATGAGCACATGGAAGCCTACCTCGTTGAGGTTCGCAAGATGGAGAAACAGTTCTGGGGGCTGGAGTTGCAGCATGTGCCTCGCGGCACCAATCAAGAGGCTGATGACATCACCAAGAGGGCATCTAGGCGGCTGCCTCAGGAGCCTGTAGTCTTCGAGGAGCGGCTCTTCAAACCCTCGGCGGCACCGTCACTATCGAGCACGGCGCAACCAAGGGAGGAGCTCCCTCAGCCGCCTACCTCGGGAGCTCCGGCCTGTGGCCCGGCCTCAGGGGCACGCCTGCTCCTGGCGTTAGAGCCTCAGGAAGGGTGTTGGATCGCAGAGCTCAAGAACTACTTGATGAATGGGACCCTGCCAGAGAGCAAGGAGGAGGCAAAGCATGTAGCGCGGCAGGCCATGGCTTACTGCATCAAGGATGGGGAGCTCTACCGGAAGCGACCGAATGACGTGTCCCTATGCTGCCTCTCTAGAGAGCAAGGGAAGGAGCTGCTGGCGAACATACACGGCGGAGACTGTGGGCACCACTCATCGTCACGAACCCTCGCCGACAAGGCGTTCCGTAGTGGATTCTACTGGCCCACAGCACTCAGCGACGCCATTGAGCTGGTGAAGGCTTGCGAGGCCTGCCAGTTCCGCGCAAGGGAGATCCATTAGCCGGCGGGGGGGTATACAGACTACACCCCTCTCGTGGCCGTTCGCAGTTTGGGGGCTAGACATTCTGGGCCCGTTCCCTCGGGCGCCAGGGGGCTATCGATACCTCTACGTTGCTGTGGACAAGTTCACCAAGTGGGCTGAGGTTGAAGCTGTCCGCACCATCCCAGCAGGCTCCGCAGTCAAGTTCATCAAGGGCCTCGTGAGCCGGTTTGGGGTGCCTAACCGAATCATCACCGACAACGGTTCGCAATTCACCAGTAATCTCTTCAAAACGTACTATTCTAACCTTGGTCTGCAGATATCCTACGCCTCGGTGGCACACCCCCGGAGCAACGGCCAGGCCGAGTGAGGCAACGCGGAGGTCCTGAGGGGCCTCAAAGCCAGGACCTTCAAGAAGAAGCTGGAGGCTTGCGGCAGGGGCTGGTACGACGAGCTCCAGTCCGTGTTGTGGTCTATCCGCACAACCGCAGCCAAGCCGACTGGCGAGACCCCATTCTTCCTCGTCTACGGAGCAGAGGCTATCCTCCCTCACGAGGTCAGGCATCGCTCCGCACGGGTCCTGGGTTCGACGAGGCGCAGCAGGACGCCATGTGGGGGATGGATCTCGTGCTAGGGGAGGAACGCAGTCGAGAAGCCGCGCTACGAGCGGCAAGCTATCAAAAGGCGGTGCGGCGATACCACTGCCACAACATCCGCCCCAGAACTCTTGAGGTAGGGGACCTCGTGCTCAGATGGGTTCTCTCCAGGGAGGGGCTGCACAAGCTCTCTCCCATGTGGGAGGGCCCATTCAAGGTTGTTCATGTTTCCAGGCCTGGCTCCGCGCGCTTGGAGACCCCGAAGGGGGTACCCTTCCAGAACGCGTGGAACATTCAACATCTCTGGAGGTTCTATCCCTGAGCGAGGCCTAGCGCCTATGGAAAGGCCCGGTGCCTGTGAAGAAGGCCAATGCTTGTGAAGCTGCCGCATTTTGGGAAAGGCCCGGTGCCTATGAAGAAGGCCAATGCCTGTGAAGCTGCCGCATTTTGGGAAAGTCCCGGTGCCTGTGAAGAAGGCCAATGCCTGTGAAGCTGCCGCATTTTCGGAAAGGCCCAGTGCCTGTGAAAAAGGCCAATGCCTGTGAAGTTGCCACGTTTTGGGAAAGGCCCGGTGCCTGTGAAGAAGGCCAATGCCTGTGAAGCTCGCCGCCCGTGACACTCTCACGTAATAAAGAGTGGGGCTGTACAAGCCCCAAAGTCTCCGAAGTGCCGCCCTCGGGCCTCGGGGGCTCCCGCCCACGCCCAGTGGTAGTATTAGCTTCGCGCTGGTGAGAAGACGTCAAAGACTAGAATAGGTGCCGGACGCGGCTTTTTCATTTTCTTTCTGCAGTTGACTTGTTCGTTCCTGTTTGAAGTTTTACTGGAGCTGTTGCCGTCCCAGGCTTGTGACTCTTTATCTTTTTCACTCACTTGCCTCGTTTTCTCTCGCAAATCTCGCAAGGGAGGTTTGCAGGCGCCCTCGTGAGTGTTTTCTTCCCCGATCATTTGAAGCTTTCCTGTCCGGGTCTGCTGCGGGAGCACCCCTCCCAATCCGTGCCCCACGGGCATCGCGACACGAGCGCAGGACTGGGCCAATTGCCCCCACAACCAGACCGAAGGCTACTTGTAACGCCCTTGATGCGGCTATATCTCCCACGTGTCGAAGCACAACTTAGAGGCATAACCGCATTGAAAGCAATGTCGCAAGTTAGGTAATCTTCGCAAACAACCCATGTAATACAATAGGGGAAAAGATACATAGTTGGCTTACAATCGCCACTTCACACAATTACATGAATAAAGCATTACATCATCCAAATACAATCAAGGTCCGACTAGGGAACCAAAATAAAAGAAGAACCCCAAATGCTACACGGATCCCCGATCGTCCCGACTGGGCTCCACTACTAATCAACTAGAACGAAACAACATAAAGGACAAGATCTTCATCGAGCTCCTCCTTGAGCTTGATTGCGTCACCAGCTCGGTAACATCGGCACCTGCAAACTGGTTTTGGGAGTAACTGTGAGTCACGGGGACTCAGCAATCTCGCACCCTCGCGATCAGGACTATTTAATCTTATGGGTAAGGTAAAGGTATGAGGTGGAGCTGCAGCAAGCGACTAGCATATATGGTGGCAAACATACGCAAATGAGAGCGAGAAGAGAAGGCAAAGCACGGTTGATAAAAGTATGATCAAGAAGTGATCCTAGAACAACCTACGTCAAGCATAACTCCAACACCGTGTTCACTTCTCGGACACCACCGGAAAGAGACAATCACGGTAACACACATGGTTGATGCATTTTAATTAAGGTCAACTTCAGGTTTTCTACAACTGGACATTAACAAATTCCCATCTGCCCATAACCGCGGGCACGGCTTTCGAAAGTTCAAATCCCTGCAGGGGTGTCCCAACTTAGCCCATCACAAGCTCTCACGGTAAATGAAGGATATTCCTTCTAGCGGGAAGACCCAATCAGACTCGGAATCCCGGTTACAACACATTTCGACAATGGTAAAACAAGACCAGCAAAGCCACCCAAATGTGCCAACAAATCCCGATAGGAGCTGCACATATCTCGTTCTCAGGGCACACCGGATGAGCAAGACGTCGGGTAAG
Organism: Triticum urartu; assembly: GCF_003073215.2. Lineage (NCBI taxonomy): Eukaryota > Viridiplantae > Streptophyta > Magnoliopsida > Poales > Poaceae > Triticum > Triticum urartu. The sequence continues at coordinate 140,970,828 of NC_053027.1, read as the reverse complement.
CCAGCACAGAGTTGCCCCTGGTAGCCTCGGACATCGCTCGGTTGGATCAACACTCAGAGGAGCACTGGCCCGGGGGGGTTTAAAATAAAGATGACCCTTGAGTCTGCAGAACCCAAGGGAAAGAAAAGGCTAGGTGGCGAATGGTAAAGCCAATGTTGGGCATTGCTGAAAGAGTTTTATTCAAGGCGAAATGTCAAGGGGTTCCCATTAATACCCAGCCACGTAAGGAACACAAAATCCGAGAACATTACACCGATATGACGGAAACTAGGGTGGCAAGAGTGGAACAAAACACCAGGCATAAGGCCGAGTCTTCCACCCTTTACCAAGTATATAGATGCATTAATTAAATAAGAGATATTGTGATATCCCAACAAGTAAACATGTTCCAACAAGGAACAACATCTCCAAGTTCCAACAAGGAACAAACTTCAATCTTCACCTGCAACTAACAACGCTATAAGAGGGGCTGAGCAAAGCGGTAACATAGCCAAACAATGGTTTGCTAGGACAAGGTGGGTTAGAGGCTTGGCTTAGCAATATGGGAGGCATGACAAGCAAGTGGTAGGTATCGCAGCATAGGCATAGCAACAGAGCGAGCAACTAGCAAGCAAAGATAGAAGTGATTTCGAGGGTATGGTCATGTTGCCTGAAATCCCGCAAGGAAGAAGAACGAGTCCATGAAGAAGACAAACGGACGTAGTCGAACGGGTCCTCACAAACGCGACATTATCAGAACCAACCCGAAGAAGCAACACCGGAAAGAAGCACACAACATGGTAAACAACCAACACATGAACATGGCACGATGCACAACCAAGTATGATGCATGTCCGGTTTAAAATGCATGGCATGGCAAAGTGCACAAGCAATCCTACAAATTAAGTGGAGCTCAATATGCAACGAGATGCATATTGACAAAACACCACATTCCATTATTTAGTTCGATCTCGTTTATGTACCCAACAATATTAAATGTTGTCAAACATGGCAAGAGGGTGAAGCAAAGTAAAACTACCTATCTAGTCAAGTTTAAATGAGGCCGGAAGCAACGAACAACAATTCCGGAAACTCCTCATATGCATATTTTAGGTTTGGTACTGTTCTGCCCTAAACATAATATTAGAGTTGTTAAACATGCAAAGTGATGCCACCATGTTAAACTAGGCAAAATTCTACCCCATTTACATATAAAGTTTGTTAGGTTTGGAGCTACGGTGAAAAATTTATGAATTAAAGCATTTTAACATGACATAGAGCAAAAATTAATCAAACAACATTTTAAACATGTTAAACATGGATGAAAATGGCACAATATGAAACTAGATGAAATTCTAGTCATGTTTCATATATAACTTATTTTAAACCGATGCACGGTTAATTAGATATTAAATGCATGAACTCTAGGGACTTTTCTGCAAAACAACCATCTCAGGAAAGCTAAATTCGTCGCAGAAGGAAAAAAATAGGACGGGCTGCATTGGGTTGAACTGAGCTGCTCACCACGGCACTTGGGCCGGCTCGGTGATGGACTAGGACGGGAGAAGGCGCAGCTGGGCCGGCAGGGGCGCGGCCCACGGCGAGCAGCGAGGGGAGAAGGCGGCCCAAGCAAAGCGGCAGAGGTGGGGGGTCTTCGCGCGGGCGAGCTGGGCCTGGAGCTCTCGTGGCCCACGCGTGGTCGGCTACAAAGTCAACGGACATAGCGAGCGGGACTTGGAGCTGCGCGCGTTCCAGGAAGTAAAGGGGTGGCGGCGCTGGTGCTTCCGGCGACAAAAAAATGACGGGACGACCACCGGATGCGAGGCGAGGTCGTCGGGGACCGATTCCTGGCAGTGGGTGGCGGATCCAGCGAGGCAAGGTCTTGGCGGCGACGAACTTGCCTGTGTCGGAGACGAGGTGCAGGAGAGCAGAGGCCTGCGAGCGGCGGCGCAGCGTAGCAGGCCCCAGCGCGGGTCTTTAGGGGCAGAAAGGCGAGGCCGGAGGGCGTGTCCGTCCAGGAACAGGGCGGAGGCGAGCTGCTGGGCATTGAGCCTCCTGGATCCGCGCGATCAGGAGGAAGACGGGGCGCGGGCGAGGTTCTCGTCGAGGCGCTGGCCCGATGCAGAGGAAGCAGACGGGAAGGAGAAATAGCAAGCGGGGCAAGGCTGTGACCGGAGTTGGAGACGAGGTGGGGCGTCCCTGGGGAGGTGGATTTGGATCGAGGCAAGGTGGAAGCTGCTGATTGGGGTGGTGCTAAAAACGAAGGAGGAAGACTGGGCTGCAGATTGGACCGACGGGGATCTGGGAGGATCCCAAGGGAGAGGGTGGCGGCGGTGGGTGAGGAGATGGATGGGACAGATCCCTAGGTTTTAGGGTTTGGTCTAATATATAAGGCAAAAGGATTTCTGGATAGGGGCATTAGGTCCCTTCGATCTTAATCGGACGGACGAGAAAAATAGGTTAGGTAGCCCAAAGAGAAAAACGGAGACGTTTTATAGACGTTTGGGGATGATCCGGACACAACGGTGACGACTGCTCGAGTCGGGTCCAGGACAATTTTTGGACGCGCGCTAGGTTGGACCTGGCGGTAGGTAGTGGGCTGTGTAGACGGTCTCGATCTGAGAGAAGAGAAGAGAGGGAGGCCCGGCGACTGTTTTTGGAGACCGAAAACGTCCGACGTTAGACCGGCTACTATTGCCGCTATATTTATCCGTTGGGGCGTCAAACGGACTCTGAATGCGATGAAATTTGGCAGGTAGCCTACCTACACCATGACAAGACCGCACTCCAACTCTCATCCCATTCCGAGAACATTTTCCGGCCACTTATAAAATAATATTTCGGACGTGCCGTGGGCACGTGCAAGTGTGTCTGGGCTCAGAACGGACAGCGGAGAGAACGGGGGAACCCGGACGAATGCAAGTTTTGAAAACATGATGATGCAATGCACATGATGACATGATAAGATGCAACACGCAAGCAAAAGACATGACAACGACAGCGAATAACTGACGGACACCTAGCACATCGGTCTCGGGGCGTTACAACACTCCACCACTACGAGAGGATCTCGTCCCGAGATCTAGAATGGCACCGGAGGGACAAACGGAAGAGAAAGAGAAGAGGTAAAACTAAGTTGCTTCTTTGACAAACGAGTGAAACCAAAGAACCTTGCGAGGTTGAGAAAAAGACAGAAAGAAAGCAACGGAGATGAACGAAGTTGAAAACACTCCGTTAGGAAAGAGGAAGGAGGAAGAACAAAGTCGGACAGCACTCCGGTTGAAAAGTGATACAAGACTTGATAAGATGAAAAGAACTGAGCAGAGGGCACAACTCTCCGGTTAAATGGATAGGCATGAAAAGAACAAGGTCCTGACAAGAACAAGAAGAAATGTTGAAGATAGCACCATCACAATGCCTCCGGAACAAAAGAAAGAGTGGAATGGAATGAACGAAGTGAAACAAGATCTCGAGGGAGCATGCTTACAACAACAGCTAGAACGGAGTTGTTGGAAAACCAACAACGAAAAGAATAAGCTTGATATGGTCTTATGGAATACATCTCAAAATTATGGGGTGACAACCTGCCACTCACGGGAAAAGAATTGGATTGGAATGAACAAGGAGACGAGAAAATATTTCACCGGGAGGATAAAGAAGATCTTGGGTCCTTTATAAGCACCATAGATAGCAAGAATCCTTAGGGAAGGCTTTAGGAGAAATATAACCCAAGATAACTCCAATGAAGAGGTTGATGGATTTAAGATATCTCATTCTTAACAATCTGTGAATCATGAGACCTGAACTCAAATTATCAAGAATGACATAATACCACCTCGAATGATACGGTTGAGAGAATTGCACTCCAGAATGTTTGAGCTCCTCTGAAAAGAATCTTGATGAACACTTTGAGAAGGATTTAAATCCTTGATGAACCATCAAGTGGAACCTCCATGAAGAACTCCAGTAACGAAAGGATGATCAAAATGGAATGAAGGAGAAGTTGAAAACACCAGTTGAACCCTTGCAATGATTTAGATGGGGCTTCACGATGAAATAATTGAGAGAACTTGGAACTCCGGGAAAAAGAGAAGATGACAACAATTGAAACCGAGAATTTGATGAGCCTCCGGAATAAGGAATTACTCACTTCAATGAAACAAGAATAAGAATTACATTATGCTTATCCTTCACCAATTAAATTGATGACAATCAACGGATTTGGCACACTACTTATTCTCGTAGCAAGGATTAAGAGAGATATAACATAAACTTGGGAAGGTCTTAAAGGAACCACCGATAGGATTGGAACGTCGAATAAATTGATACGATAACAAAGGAAGAGAATCTTGAATGAACCGCCATAAGAATTGAAGAAAAAAAACGAATAAAACATGAAGAAACACCGAGAAGGATTAGCAAATGAATGACGATGCTTGCTAGGATTTAGATACAAGAGAACAAAGAGGTCAAGAACTGATTAGAGTGTACTTGAACGATGCACCGGTAAGATTTGGAGAATGTTAGCTGAAAACTGGAATGAATAATCCTGAAATGATGGCCTTCGGAGAATCAAACTGAAAAACTCCTGAATTACTCTGGATGGGTGAAAAAGAATTCTGACAATCGAAAACAATTATGAGAGGATGGCAACAAGCTTGAATGACGAATCTTGAAGAGAATGGAGCAGGATTGAAAGAAGAATCTTCTTCGGTCTTCAAAATCCAAGAATGATGACGAGAAACACCACCATGAATTATTGAGGCACAGCGGAATGAAGAATGGAAAATTTGAGCCAACGATGAAAAGAATTGTGAAAGATCTAGGAGAAGGCATTTGACTGATGATAACTCATTCTTACGTCAAACTTTGAAATGAATTTGATAGTAATGCCGTAAAAGAAGAGTCAGGTAAGATCCTGGGAAAAACCTGTGGGTTAGAGCCCACTCAAAAGAAACACCATAGAACAATTTAAAAGAGAGAATGCAACGGTTGAATTAAAAGGCTTGAATGAGATAAACATCCTCAAAATAGGATTAACGGATCTTGAATGACAAGACGATCCTTCCAAGATATCTTCAGCACTCCGGAACAATTGAATAGCGAGAGGTGAATGATTAAGAATTGCACCGGCATGAGAAAGCATTGAAACGAGGAAAGGATATGATCAACAAATCTTGACTTGAAACCACCGGAGAAGAAGAGGAATGACGAATGACGAACTTGAAGCTTCGTTAGAATCTTCATGAGAAACACCGGGTAAGAACATTGAAAGGAAAGAAAGAAGAGACTTCACATGAATAAAATGGATACTTAATTAAGAAATTCGAATCCTTGAAAAAAAAGGGGGGGGGGGAGGGAAAACAAAGGCAACTTGGGGACGGATGAAACAAACACCGTTGAGAAGAACTGATACTTGATCTTGCGGATGTTGCAATGATCGGATCCACTTGAAGAGAAGCACACCGGTTAAAAGGATTGACATGACAAACTCGATGATCGAGAAGGATTAGTGTTCACATCGGGGTATGAGAACACCGCTTAGGAAAAGGTATGGAATCAACATTTGACTTCGAAGCAACTCGAATACCACAACTCAAAACAAAACAAAGGATTGGCTTGCAGAATAAGCCGGAACAAACATATGATAGAGATTTCGTCCGAAGTTTTCGTGGTGGGCCTACACGGGCTCGATCGTATAGCACCATCATGTACAAGGCAGTGCACATGACATACGAAGCGTCCCCGAGTCGGCATAGCCAAGGACTCTTTAAGACACAACGAGACCACTGTAAAACCAACCGTGGATAGGCAGACCACTAGACGACGAACCCCAATTTCATATCATACATCTGTCGGAAAGATAAGCTTAAGAGCTACTTGAATTCCCACTTATAAACTCCCGAAATTTTCCGTTTATGCAATCAGGTGTTGGGGATACAGGGGAAGCATAATATCTCACCCAAAACTAGCAAATCCTACATCCAGCTGTATCCATCCTTCAACACATAACCAAGAAACCTTTGGAAATTGTCTACCTCAACCTTCGAAAAGCATCCGTTATACGAGTTATGGCAATACTCCCGAGCTCCAGCCCCAGTACTGGGTGGCGTCGAGGTTATCTCACCAACAACTGCATAAAAGAGATTTTCAATGTCGGCGAACTAAACTCGGGTATTCCAGAACTGCAACGATAAAATTGTGACGACAACACCTCGGAGCTCAACTCCCCGGGACACTGCCACAACCCCTAAATGACAGGAGGCACCAAGAACAATGTTCTCATCACAAAACCATCGGAACGATTCCAAGATACCCGCATGATCCTAAAAATTTTTTAGTGAAATTTGAGAAGAGAAGAGTCAAAACTCTACGCCAGGATGCCTTATCAGAGCGATGAAAGGACTGGGGAGTAAAAAGAATTCCTAAACTCTCCCATATATAATTCCTAAATTACTCAAAACATTTTTCTAGACACAACAACGGCTGCTAGTCCGATCAATCAGTGGGGGCTCCTAAGGTCGGGGAAGGCTCTGATACCAACTTGTAACGCCCTCGATGCGGCTATATCTCCCGCGTGTCAAAGCACGACTTAGAGGCATAACCGCATTGAAAGCAATGTCGCAAGTGAGGTAATCTTCACAAACAACCCATGTAATACAATAGGGGAAAAGATACATAGTTGGCTTACAATCGCCACTTCACACAATTACATGAATAAAGCATTACATCATCCAAATACAATCAAGGCCCGACTACGGAACCAAAATAAAACAAGGACCCCAAATGCTACACAGATCCCTGATCGTCCCGACTGGGCTCCACTACTGATCAACTAGAACGAAACAACACAAAGGACAAGATCTTCATCGAGCTCCTCCTTGAGCTTGATTGCGTCACCTGGTCGGTAACATCGGCACCTGCAAACTGGTTTTGGGAGTAATTGTGAGTCACGGGGACTAAGCAATCTCGCACCCACGCGATCAAGACTATTTAAGCTTATGGGTAAGGTAAAGGTATGAGGTGGAGCTGCAGCAAGCGACTAGCATATATGGTGGCTAACATACGCAAATGAGAGCGAGAAGAGAAGGCAAAGCACGGTCGATAAAAGTATGATCAAGAAGTGATCCTAGAACAACCTACGTCAAGCATAACTCCAACACCGTGTTCACTTCTCGGACACCGCCGGAAAGAGACAATCACGGTAACACACACGGTTGATGCATTTTAATTAAGGTCAACTTCAGGTTTTCTACAACCGGACATTAACAAATTCCCATCTGCCCATAACCGCGGGCACGGCTTTCGAAAGTTCAAATCCCTGCAGGGGTGTCCCAACTTAGCCCATCACAAGCTCTCATGGTCGATGAAGGATATTCCTTCTAGCGGGAAGACCCGATCAGACTCGGAATCCCGGTTACAAGACATTTCGACAATGGTAAAACAAGACCAGCAAAGCCACCCAGATGGGCCGACAAATCCCGATAGGAGCTGCACATATCTCGTTCTCAGGGCACACCGGATGAGCAAGACGTCGGGTAAGCCAGCCCAGAGTGGCCCCTGGTGGCCTCGGACATCGCTCGGTTGGACCAACACTCAGAGGAGCACTGGCCCGGGGGGTTTAAAATAAAGATGACCCTTGAGTCTGCAGAACCCAAGGGAAATAAAAGGCTAGGTGGCGAATGGTAAAACCAATGTTGGGCATTGCTGGAAGAGTTTTATTCAAGGTGAACTGTCAAGGGGTTCCCATTAATACCCAACCGCGTAAGGAATGCAAAATCCGTGAACATAACAACGATATGACGGAAACTAGGGCAGCAAGAGTGGAACAAAACACCAAGCATAAGGCCGAGCCTTCCACCCTTTACCAATTATATAGATGCATTAATTAAATAAGAGATATTGTGATATCCCAACAAGTAAACATGTTCCAACAAGGAACAACATCTCCAAGTTCCAACAAGGAACAAACTTCAATCTTCACCTGCAACTAACAACGCTATAAGAGGGCTTGAGCAAAGCGGTAACATAGCCAAACAACGGTTTGCCAGGACAAGGTGGGTTAGAGGCTTGGCTTAACAATATGGGAGGCATGATAAGCAAGTGGTAGGTATCGTAGCATAGGCATAGCAACAGAGCGAGCAGCTAGCAAGCAAAGATAGAAGTAATTTCGAGGGTATGGTCATCTTGCCTGAAATCCCGCAAGGAAGAAGAACGAGTCCATGAAGAAGACAAACAGATGTAGTCGAATGGGTCCTCACAAACGCAACGTTATCGGAACCAACCCAAAGAAGCAACATAGGAAAGAAGCACACAACATGGTAAACAACCAACACATTAACATGGCACGATGCACAACCAAGTATGATGCATGTCCGGTTTAAAATGCATGGCATGGCAAAGTGCACAAGCAATCCTACAAATTAAGTGGAGCTCAATATGCAACGAGATGCATATTGATAAAACACCACATTCCATTATTTAGTTCGATCTCGTTTATGTACCCAACAATATTAAATGTTGTCAAACATGGCAAGAGGGTGAAGAAAAGTAAAACTTCCTATCTAGTCAAGTTTAAATGAGGCCGGAAGCAACGAACAACAATTCCGGAAACTCCTCATATGCATATATTAGGTTTGGTACTGTTCTACCCTAAACATAATTTTAGAGTTGTTAAACATGCAAAGTGATGCCACCATGTTAAACTAGGCAAAATTCTACCCCATTTACATATAAAGTTTGTTAGGTTTGGAGCTACGGTTAAAAAGTTATGAATTAAAGCATTTTAACATGACATAGAGAAAAAATTAATCAAAAAACATTTTAAACATGTTAAACATGGATGAAAATGGCACAATATGAAACTAGATGAAATTCTAGTCATGTTTCATATATAACTTATTTTAAACCGATGCATGGTTAATTAGATATTAAATGCATGAACTCTAGGGACTTTTCTACAAAACAACCGTCTCAGGAATAATAGCTAAATTCGTAGCAGCAGGAAAAAAAATAGGACGGGCTGCATTGGGTTGAACCGAGCTGCTCACCACGGCACTTGGGCCGGCTCGGTGATGGACTAGGACGGGAGAAGGCGCAGCTGGGCCGGCAGGCGCGCGGCCCACGACGAGCAGCGAGGGGAGAAGGCGGCCCGGGCAAAGCGGCAGAGGTGGGGGGTCTTCGCGTGGGCGAGCTGGGCCTGGCGCTCTCATGGCCCACGCGTGGTCGGCGACGAAGTCAACGGATACAGCGAGCGGGACTTGGAGGTGCGCGCATTCCAGGAAGTCAAGGGGCGGCTACAATGGTGCTTCAGGCGACAAAAAAACGATGGGACGACCACCGGATGCGAGGCGAGGTCGTCGGGGACCGATTCCCGGTAGTGGGCGGTGGATCCGGCGAGGCAAGGTCTTGGCGGCGACGAACTTGCCTGTGTCAGAGACGAGGTGCGGGAGAGCAGAGGCCTGCGAGCGGCGGCGCAGCGTAGCAGGCCCTAGCGCGGGTCTTCAGTGGCAGAAAGGCGAGGCCGGAGGGCGTGTCCGTCCAGGAACAGGGCGGAGGCGAGCTGCTAGGCATCGAGCCTCCTGGGTCCGCGTGATGAGGAGGAAGACGGGGCGCGGGCGAGGTTCTCGTCGAGGCGCTGGCCCAATGCAGAGGAAGCAGACGGGAAGGAGAAATAGCAAGCGGGACAAGGCTGTGACCGGAGTTGGAGACGAGGTGGGGCGTCGCTGGGGAGGTGGATTTGGATCGGGGCAAGGTGGAAGCTGCTGATTGGGGTGGTGCTGAAAACGAAGGAGGAAGACTGCGCTGCAGATTGGACCGACGGGGATCTGGGAGGATCCCAAGGGAGAGGGTGGCGGCGGTGGGTGAGGAGATGGATGGGACAGATCCCTAGGTTTTAGGGTTTGGTCTAATATATAAGGCAAAAGGATTTCCGGATAGGGGCATTAGGTCCCTTTGATCTTAATTAGACGGACGGGAAAAATAGGTTAGGTATCCCAAAGAGAAAAACGGAGACGTTTTATAGACGTTTGGGGATGATCCGAACACAACGGTGACGACTGCTTGGGTCGGGTCCGGGACAATTTTTGGACGCGCGCGCGAGGAGGGCCGCGGGCTGACGAGAGAGGTTAGGTTGGACCTGGCGATAGGTAGTGGGCTGTGTAGACGGTCTCGAACTGAGAGAAGAGAAGAGAGCGAGGCCCGGCGACTGTTTCCGGAGACCGAAAACGTCCGACGCTAGACCGGCTACTATTCCCTCTATATTTATCCGTTGGGGCGTCAAACGGACTCCGAATGCGACAAAATTTGCCAGGAAGCCTACCTACACTATGACAAGACCGCACGCCAACTCTCATCCCATTTCGAGAACATTTTCCGGCCACTTATCAAATAATATTTCGGATGTGCCGCGGGCGCGTGCAAGTGTGTCTGGGCTCAGAATGGGCAGCGGAGAGAACGGGGGAACCGGGACGAATGCAAGTTTTGAAAACATGATGATGCAATGCACATGATGACATGATAAGATGCAACACGCAAGCAAAAGACATGACAACGACAGCGAATAACTGACGGACACCTGGCACATCGGTCTTGGGGCGTTACACTACTCCTCCTGCTAATCCTTGCAGGACATGAAGCGCGCGGCGAGGCCTCAGCCTCGGGAGGCGAGGACCGCGTCAAGCCCCACTGAGCTAAGGAAAGAAGAAAAACAAAATGGGCACGACTTTGTCGGCACCAACTTGTGGCGAAAGCTTGAGCTGCCTCTAGGGGCTCACGCGGATCCCTCCTCTCGCTCCACCGGGGCGCGACAGCGGGCTGACCCGCTACCTTCACCCAGGCGGGCCCGACGGTGCGGGGGCTGGTCGCGGACACCGCTGGAGGAGCTGCTTCCTGAGAAAGAGTCGCCGAAGCTTGGCGAGCCCCGAGCGCCGCCGCCTAAACGCCTGCCGTTGTCTTCATCCTAGTCAGCACCGGGGCTCAGCAGGCGGCCGCGGTCATCGTCTTCGGGGCAGCATCCAGCGCGGCGACCGTCTTCCCCGAACACCCTCACATAGAGGGTGGCATCGCCATCGAATTTGAAGTGCAGAGTGCACCGCCGGCTCAGGCCGCGCGCACGGGCAAACATTTGCCAGCCGCGGGTCACGACCGCATTCCCAGAAGCGGAGACCTCCAGCGAAGCCCAGGAGGCCCTGCTGCAGCAACCATCTGCCTGAAGCCAGAGGCCGCCCCGAGCGCCGGCCGGCAGTTCACCTATGAAGAAACAGGGGAGCTGGAGCCAGGTGCTGGTCGGGTCCGCCGACCACACGACGAACTCCGGCAGCACCTCCGCCGAGTGAAAGCGCTGCCTGGGGGGCCTCGCGGCCACGGCGTGCCTCCCATCGGCAACCGGGTGCTCACCACCGCGTAGGGAACCGCCTCCATGGTCGTGGGAAGCCACTACAGGGACCGCGGGGTGCTTGCGAGGGCGGCCCCGGCCACGCTTGGTCTATGGGGAGTCAGGCCCTGCCATACGAGCTTTTCCATTCTCCGCGGCCGAGAATCTCTTCGGCGGAGCCATGGGAACGGCGAGTAGCCAAGAAGAAGAAAAGGAGTAGCAGGAAGGGATAAGCTAACGAGGCTCGCACGGTCCCATACTTATAGCTGGAGAAGGCCAACCGCCGACCACCTCAATCGCAGGTAATCATGACCCATTTCTCTACATGCAGGGACTTGTCAAGTCGTGCAGTTGCCGAGGCGTCGTGGGGAAGCGCATACGCCCACGTCCAATCTGTCGCCACGTGGCGCCCAAGGCTGCAGGCTATTGGGGCCCGCGGCGCTTCGCACTTGCCCCTTCGCTTCTCTGCTAGGCCCAGCCCGGGCGCGCCTCGGGCCCGGGGGCTACTGTCGGTGTTCTGGGAATGGGGGTCCCCAGACTTGCCAGCATGCGGCCTACGGCGTGGCTCGAGTGGGGGCCCAGTGCGGCCCAGCTTCATCAGCTCAAACTCAAGACCCTCGCGAGGGGCCAAGCCCTGCGGGGCAGATGACAGGAAGCTTCCTCAGGAGCAGCCTCATCAGGCAGGCTCGCGAGGAGGCGGAGAGATCAAGGCAGGGGCACCTCGCGAGGAGCCCATGATGCAAGCCATGACGATCGAGGTCAAGCGGGCGCCAGGCGGGCGCCGGCCTGTGCAGTGTCCTTGTTTCCCCTTCGGTGGAAAGGGAACAAGCACAGGCCAAGGCATCGGGCAAAGGTTACCATTCCGGTGCAACGAGACCAAGACCAGCAGAGCGGCAGGAAGGAGGTCACCATGTAGCCCAAGACGGCGTCATCACCAGTGCTTTTGGTAGCCGAGGACCACCTTTGGTCAGGATAACTTGTACTGGATGTTCCCCTTCAAAATAGCCAATTGTTGGCGCCCTTCCCACTCACATTTTGGGAAGAGGACCAGGGCCTCTATAAGTAGGACTAGCCACCATAGAGGGAGGGGGATCCAGACCGAGTAGAACACATTGCACCAGCTCAAGAACACCTCTCGCGAGGCCGTTCTTCCCCCTGTATTCTTCATCATCAGCCCCTGGGGCAATCCACCACACCACACACTAGAGTAGGGTATTACACCACATCGGTGGCCCGAACCAGTATAAACCTCGTGTCCTTTGTGTGTTCTTCTTCCCAGCCTAGATTTCTTGCGAGCCATAGAAGCACGAGTCGGTAGGGGAAAGATCTCCGTGCGCACCCCAGAGTTCAAACCTTAAGGGTCTGCCGGAACCCGAAATCCGACACTTGGAACTCGCCTAAAGTGTCGTGTGGAGAGCTCCTCCGACGATGAAGATTCCTCTTCAAGCGGGAGTGATGAGGAGGGTAGCGACAGCGACAACGAGAGCGTCGATCGAGGTCACGTCGACCTCATCTCCGACTGACCGCGTTGCCCCGCCCTATGCCGTGTGGCCTGTCGAGGGCCTTCCTCGTCAAGCTCTCCATCGGCGCGCTCCCCGTCGTCTCCTTGGGTGGCTGGTGTAGGAGGGCCGGAGAAGGCGGGTGGCGGCCGTCAAGTCGGAGTACGCGGGCACCGATGCCTTCATCGCGTATTGCCGGCCCGCTGCCTCGTCTTCCAGCTCCTTTCCTGGCACCAATATGTTCTCTTGGTGCCTTCTGCTCCTCGCACCTTGCCTAGGCGCTCTTTTTGCCCTCCATCCATCTTGTTCCGCTTTCTTAAGAGAGGGACAAGAAAGAGATTATGGGCATCTTATCTCTTTTCAGTTTGTAAGCCTGCGGGCACTTGTTAATTTTAAGACTTGTTATCCCCTTGCTCATGTTTTTAATTCCGTATGAACTATACTTGTATGGGATATTTTTAATGAAAAAGGGTGCTTGTCGGGTTCTTTGTGCATGGGCGAGGCCCATTCCAAGGAATGGATCCTTGTTATTTTTAAGAGAAACATGGTCGCCCGGCAACAGGCCTTGCCGTCCCCTGACTTCATTCGACCATTCTCACGCTTTTGGCGGAGGCAGGGGCAAAGTAGAGTTAGGCCCTTCATTTATTTCCTTGCCACCATGTCTACGACCCGGGTCTGTCCCAGGGACATGGTTACAAGAAGAAGGGGGAGCACGGTGGTTTTGGAGAAAAATGAGGTTTCATTTATCCCAGTTCCATACAGAAATGCACAACAGGGGATGAAGGACTTATCTGAATCCGCAGCCCCCGGCAACTTTGGCTTGCCGTGGTTAGATCCTTGTGTCTTCAGCCCCCGGCAGTCCTGGCTTGTCGGGGCCTTAGCGCCGGTTCGTTTTATTTTTCCCAAGCAGCTCAGCAGAAGTATCCACATGCCCTGCGAACCAAAGAAGACAGAAACACGCAAACTCGACCTCTAGGCTAGGGGTTAGTCGCTACTATGCACACTACAAAAAAAGACACATCCATGACATTTTGGGCTGAACAATTTTTTTTCTGTCATACATATGACACTTCTATGACGATAATTGTGACAAAACCCGGTATCATCATAGATGTGGTGGGCTCCTACTCTTATGACAAAAAATCATGACAGAAAATGGGCTTTTCGTCCTGGGCGGGCCGGAGACGCAGTTGCTTGACATTCTTTGGGCCGTCCATGACGGAAAAACCTTGGTAGAAGCGAGGGGGGGAAAATATCGGGGAGTTCCCAGTTACGGTGGGAGGTCGGGGGCTAAGCGATGCACGTTTCTCTCGTACACGTACGCGCGTGTGTGCGAGGCGTTGGCTCTAACTGAACCCGAGCGAGGCGTTGGGCTCTAACTGAACCTGAGCGATTGCACTACAGGCTACGCGTTACTGAACCCGAGTGATCGATCGATGGCTGTTAACTGAACCTGATCGAGCAATTCCTACGCTACTGCTACTAACTGAAGCCGGTCGATTGGATGAACAGTGAGCGGTGGCGTTGCCTATGGATGAACAGGACCCCGTGGTGAGGTGGAGGGCTGGATGAACAGTACACGGTGGAGGGGTGCCCATGGAGGGGTGGTTGAACAGGACCCCGTGGTGTGGAGGGCTGGATGAACAGTAGACGGTGGAGGGGTGCCCGTGGAGGGGTGGTTGAACAGTAGCCGGTGGAGTAGCGCGCGGTGGAGGCTGGATGAACAGGAGCCCATGGAGGCTGGAGGAGGTCGATGGTAGCCCGTGGAGGCTGGAGGAGGTCGATGGTGGAGTTGAACAGTATCCTGTGGAGTCCCGTTTTGCGGTACGCCACACCCCTCCCGATGAACAGGACCCCCGTTTCGACCGTAGCGCTCCAACACAAGTACGTTTCATCCGTTTTGCGGTACGCCACACCCCTCCCGATGAACAGGACCCCCGTTTCGACTATAGGAGGTTTGTTTCATCCTTTTTGCGGTACGCCACACCCCTCCCAATCAACAGGACCCCCGTTACGACCGTAGGAGGTCTGTTTCCTTTGTTTTGCGGTACGACAGACCCCTCTTGATCAACAGGACCCTGTTCAGAACATAGGACGTCTGTTTCCTTCATTTTGCGGTACGACAGACCCCTCCCGATCAACAGGACCTTGTTCTGAACATAGGACATCCGTTTCCTCCGTTGTGCGGTACGCCAGGCCTCGTTTCCATCGCCTATTCCATCCAAGCCCTCCCGATGAACACGACCACGCATTCTGTTCCGACCCAGCCGGTTGGCTCCCACGCGTTCCGTTGCCTCCCGATGAACACGATGCATTCCGTTGCCTCCCCAAGAACACGACGCATTCCGTTGCCTCCCCATGAACACGACGACGACGCTGTTTCTCCATTCCGACCCAGCCATGTACACGAGCCCTAGCCGTACGTATGCGCGAGTAGGCGTTCGAGACCCCGCCCGTATGTACACATACGTGGCCGTATTTTCTTTCTTGCACCCTGGCCGCTATATGTACGTGTACATGCTACGTGCGCGCCTCTACTACGACACGTACGCGCCTCTACTACGACACGTGCGCGCCTCTACATCCACCAGTATATATGTACGTACACGTTCGTGACCAGAATGACAACGCTACGTCCGCTTCGACCAGGTGGGTACCGACTGTCAGGCACTTCCTTGCCTGCGAAGATGTAGCTGGTGGGTCCCAGCAGTCAGGGGCAAACGTTTTTTCACGAAATACGGTGGCCCATCCAGTGGGTCCCTGCTGTCAGGTGGAGGAATAATTATTTTGCACGTAATAAGGAGGCACTTCCTTGCTGCGGCCGTGGACCCAGCTGTCAGCCTCTCCACGTAGAGTCCACGTCCGATGATAGCCGTTCCTTAACCACGTTGACCATGCCGTGCCGAGAGCACCCGGGCGGTGGACGACGGCGAGGCCTAGGAAGGGGACGACGCGGAGCCGGGGAAGATGCGGCAGTGGATGCCCACGCGTAGAGGAGTACGAGGGTTCACTGGTTCGCTGCGGTGTGAGGCTGCCGTCGCCGCAGAATAAAAGGGGGTGTGGGTGAGTAGAGGGATGGCTTGGCCAGCGGTGGGAGTAGTAGGGGGCGGTGAGGCCTCCGCTGCATCGCAGCCGGCCACGGGAGGCAGGAGCACGAGGCACGACCGGCGCTGGTTTGGGCGGCTGGAGCAAGAAGACCAGAGGTTGAAGAAGAACTACGGCCGTTGGATGGACATCGTACAGTCACTAGAGCTAGAATCGTGCATATTGACTAATTTAACAAAGCCATCCGTCCCTGTCAACTTAGTAGGCCCACAAGTCAGCCTGCCACTATACTGGGTCCCAGCTAACAGGGGGAGTATTCATTTTTTTGTGCGTAATAAGGAGGCACTTCCTTGCGTGCGAAGATATAGCTGGTGGGTCCAGCTATCAGTGGCGGTAACGTTTTTTTCGCGAAATACAGAGGCCCTTTCGGTGGGTCCCTCATGTCAGGTGGAGGAATCATTATTTTGCGTGTAATAAGGAGGCATTTCCTTGCGTGCGGCCGTGGACCCAGCTGTCGGCTTCTCCATGTACACTCCACTTCAGATGCATGCCAGTCGTTGACCATGTTGACCAGGCCGCGCCGAGAGCACCAGGGTGGTGGATGACGGCAAGGCCTAGGAAGGGAACGACACGGAGGAGGGAAGACTCGGCAGTTGTTTCCCACGCGGAGGCGAGTACGACTGTACGAGGGTTTACTGGTTCGTCTTCCGTCGCCGGAGAATAACATTATCTGTGGGTGAGTAGAGGGATGGCTAGGCCAGCGGTGGGAGTACGGTGGGGCGGTGAGGCCTGCGCGGTAGCACAGCCGGCCGCGGGGAGGAGGGAGCAGGCAGTTCCGCCGGCGCTTGTTTGAGCGGCTGGAGTAGGAAGAGCAGAGATTGAAGAAGCACGATGGCCGTTCGATGGACATCCAACAGTCACTGCTTGTGCGTCAACCTTTTTTTAGGAAAGCCTCAAATCTGTGGAAAAAAGCATACAGCCCATCTGCCATTATTTCTAATAAATTACAGCCCATTTGCTAATTCTTAATGTTTTTTTGGAGCCCATATTCTTTTTGTTAGCATTACAGCCCATATTGTGGCCATGGTTAAAAAATTATACAAAATTTTTAATATTTCGGTGTGGTCCGAACTGTTTTTAATCCAGAAATTTCGACTCACATTCAAACTGATTTTAAAAATAAATGTATATCAATATAAAATCCAACAAATTCTCCACGCATAAAAATTAATGTAATTCAAAATCTCGAAATGAAAAAAAAAGATATTTGAAACTAATTGCCGGTTTGATGTGTTTTAAAAATGTACAACCCATTTCTCATTACTGATGGGCCATTTTCTTGGAAAACCGAATGAAAGCTCTCCTCGTCTTGAAATATTTGCAGCCCAACAGGCCTGACAAAGCGACTTACTTGGCAAATCACAAAAAAACTGGGCTATGGCTGTGGACCCAGCTGTCAGCCTCTCCGCGTATAGTACTCTTCCGATGGAAGTCGTTCCTTGACCACGTTGACCACGCCGCGCGGAGAGCACCACGGCGGTGGACGACGGCGAGGCCTAGGAAGGGGACGACACGGAGTCGGGGAAGATGCGGCAGTGGAAGCCCGCGCGGAGAGGAGTACGGGCGTTCACTGGTTCGGCTGCGGTGCGAGGCTATCGTCGCCGCAGGGCCTGGCTAGCGGTGGGAATAGTAGGGGGCGGTGAGGCCTCCGCGGCAGCACAGTCGGCCATGGGAGGCAGGAGCATGCGGCACGACCGGCTCTACTTTGGGCGGCTGGAGCAAGAAGACCAGAGGTTGAAGAAGCACTACGGCCGTTGGATGGACATCGTACGGTCACTGGAGCTAGAATCGTTCATATTGACTAAGTTGACAAAGCCCTTCATCCCCGTCAACTTAGTAGGCCCACAAATCAGCCTCCCACCAAGGTGGGTCCCAGCTAACCGGGGGAGTATTCATTTCTTTGTGCGTAATAAGGAGGCACTTCCGGTGGGTCCGAGCTGACAGCGGGGGGGACGTTTTTTCGTGAAATACGGTGGCCCGTTAGGTGGGTCCCAGCAGTCAGGGGGCAAACGTTTTTTTCGCAAAATACGGTGGCCCATCCAGTGGGTCCCTACTGTCAGTTGGAGGAATCATTATTTTCCGCGTAATAAGGAGGCACTTACTTGCTTCGGCCGTGGACCCAGCTAAGACTCTCCACGTATAGTATACTTCCGATGGAAGTCGTTCCTTGACCATGTTGACCTCACCGTGTTCCGTTGCATGCATGCGTCCATGGGCGTGGTGCGTCCCCACTGTCAGCCTCTCACGTACAGTCATCTTCTGATGACTCTCAGTTGTTGACCATGTTGACCACACCATGCCGAGCGCACCCAGACTGGAATGACCCAGAGATGGGGAAGACGGGGCAGTGGAGGCGCAGATGGAGAGGAGTGGGAAACTTCACTAGTTCGGGTGCGTGGTAGCACAGCCGCGGTGTCGCCCACAGGAGACAGGAGCAAGAACAGAGGTTGAAGAAAGAGCATTGCTGTTGGATTAACATCCAACGGTCCAGATGCTAGAATCATTTGTTGATTAAGTTGACAAAGCCATGCGTACACGTCCGCTTAGTAGGCCCACAAGTCAGTCACCAAATCTGACGGGTCCCAGCTGTCAACGGGATGAATAATTTTTTTCGCAAAACAAGGAGGCACTTCCTTCCGTGCGAAGATACAGCCGGTGGGTCCCAGCTGTCAGGTGGAGGAAACATTTTTTCAGCTTAATAAGGAGGAACTTTCCTTGCGTGCGACCATGGACCTCATGGGTCCTAGCCGTCAGGCTCTCCACGTATAGTCCTCTTCCGATGACTCTCGTTTGTTGACCACGCTGCCCCGAACATAGCGAGGCGGTGGACGACGGTGAGTCCCCGGACGGGAACGACTCGGAGATGGGAAAACGCGGCAGTGGAGTCGTAGATTGAGAGGAGGACAAGGGTTATAGCTGGTTCTGTTGCGGCGTGGGGCTGTAGTATGTGGAGAATAATAGGAGGTGTCGAGGGGTGGAGGGATAGCCTGGCCGGCGGTGGGGTAGCGCTTCGCAGCGATGTGTGCTAAGCAGAGCCGCTAGCCGCCAGAGGCCGGACCAGGCGGTCCCTGCGACACTTGAGGAAGAAGACGAGAGATTGAAGGTGCATGCCAGCTGTTGGATATAAATCCAATGGCTGTGGATGACACAATCATTTGTTGACCAAGTTGACAATGCCCTGCGTAGGCTTCGACCTATTGGCCCACATGTCAGCCTGCAATAATGTGGCATATATTTAACCCATCTTTTCTAGAATGTACAATCCATTTGCTGCGCTGGGTGAACAAATAATTTCACGTCAATCAGGCCCATTTATATTTTCTAAGAAATCCCAGCCCGTTTGCACTTCCTTGAAATACACGTATTAGGTGGGCTCGTTATATATATATAATGTTATGTTAGAAGGAGAAATTAATATCAAAGAATAAACCGGAGAGGCACATTTTTTATATATATAATTAAGAAATTAGTGAGTTATTGCTCAAAATAAAAATGAGCGCGTTATTATTAAATTGGTCCTTAAAATCTTCGCAAGCTTTTGTACGCAATCACCAGGATTTTCCATGCCTGTGAGTCAAAAACAACCAAGATTTTCCTTGCCAACTTCCGTTAAACATTTACTTTTATAAGTTAATAACACGTGGGATGTTTTTATAATGTATATATAAGTCTCTATAAAATATACGATAATAGTAATAATATAAATATATATAATGTGGTTAGAAGGGAAAACATAAATTGGACACAGCATTACTTTTATAAGAGACCTGCGTTTTATACCCCACAGTAGGCATACAATAGAAAAGGTAAACATTCATATCAAACTCAGGTTCATAGGACACGTTCATATTCATAGCCAACATTCACTATCAACAACTCAAAAGATTCATATATACACAAGCTCGGCATATCTATGCATCCAAATGATTGATAGATCACACGACAATATTCATACATAATTCACAAAAAGATTCAGATATACACATGTTCAGTATATTTATGCATCCAAATGATTGAGATCACAGCCAATATGATCCATGGACGAACTTTAATTACCGAGGGTACAGACTAGTATATGGTGTTCAATCGGAGGTACTTCTTGCTAAAATTAGTTCTTGTACGAGTAAACTTTCCAATACATAAGAGGCAGTACAGACAATCTGAACTTTGCTTGTAGGTTTATCCTCAAATAGTGGCCTCGTGCCGAGGGAAGTTTGAGCAACTTGGCCACTACTTTCATCCAACTAGTTTACTGGCTCATCTTGGTCCTGTATCTCGCCAAAATTCTACATTGCAGACGAGAAAGGAGGCGGTTGAGAAAATGAACCACCCAAATTTTTTGTGCAGTTCAACTGAAATGGAGCATCCTTGGCGTGTAGACTGATTAAGTGCCAGATGAATATACGCATCAACCAACTTGTCTGGAATCTTTAGACTCCATGCCATATAGTTCGCTACCATATGTGCCGGTAACCAAAAGGCACAAGTTGGGACCAAAGACTGGACTGCGTTTTTCTGGGCTATGAACCAAGCAATATTTTTGTCGTTCACTCCTAATACTTGGAGTTTGACAATTGGTTGACACCGGTTGATACTCGAATGAATATAGGCACTTCTTGTCAACATCGATGCTTGTCTGAGTGAACTTTGGAGTACATAGCAGCAGCATAAGTACCTGTCCATCTGATCATTTTGTGCAGTTCTACTAAAATCACCCGATGTAATGATTTGCCTGCGAGTTCAGGCTCCAAATTACTCCTTTATGAAATTGGCAAATAGTAGCACAATACCAAATTACCAATACATATGACATGCACAATAATCAGGATAAAGACCAGTACCAACCTGTGTGAGGTAGCATATCAATTACTATTTCCTTTGACTGGAAGCCGAGATAAGCCAAGCGACTGACAGCAAAGGAAGAAAGCAAACGGAGATTAGCGACTGACAGGAAAGGACGGAAGTTGTCGAGGCAATAAAGCACCCAAAGTTTTTGTGCAGTTCCACCAAAATCGAGCATCCCTGTTGGCACATATATTGAGAGAGTGAGATTACTGTAATAGTGGGATTAGTTGATGAAACATACACTAACAAATAGAAGCACCCTCGTTATCTTATTGGGTAAAGTTAGCAACATAGTAGTCTTGCTTAAAGAGAGGTATTAGTTTATTTAATCAGTGCCAATTAGCTCAACTTAACACTCAAAGCATTGCCATTTATCATAGGTTGCAAAACTTTAACATGCAAAGATAAAGAGGTTTCTCATGACAGTAGAACGATACAAATAGAGATGACAGCAAACTAATATGGATGAAGGCCTTAGGCCCGTACCAACCTGAGAAAAAAAGCTTATTCATGTAGTCCCATAAGAGATGATAAAGCACTCACTGGAATCACACAATAGTATATATTTTTGTGCACTTCAAATGTATGGTTGAAATCACTATTGTTTAACAGTGCTGAGATTATATCGAAAGATTATCAAGAACTTACAGCAGAGTTAAAGCACTGGATGGGATACAGTTCATTGTATTGTCTTGTGTAGTTCCACTAAAATGTATGATTGGCACAACATGATCCCTGTTTGCACAAGTAGGAACAAGGTGAAACCTTCATTAGCTTAGTGAGAAAGGATAGGAATACATTAGCATATTACTCAAACAGTAGCATCAAATTCATGATGGACAATACGCAAAACATTGCCTCATTGAACCAATGGCAATAAATTGACATGCAAAACAATAGAACTATTATGTCATGACACTAATAATATTCCCTCCCTGCTCCACCACATGATTCACCTCCATAGACAAACATACACACGTACATGATTCAGCATAGGGTCCTACTAAAGATTTGTTTAACTCCAACAGGAAAATTAGGCAGTAATAAATTAGTGGTACTTAAGTACTCCTAATTAATTAAGTGAGACAGCAGAAGTGGAAGGGCTCCCTGGAGGATCATCTCACATCTAAGGTAGTCGTTGTCGGAGCCCTTGAATGGCCTCGACTGAGGCCTCTGGCTTCAGCAAGATCGCCTTGGCACTATTTATTCTTCTTCTTCTTCCTCTTCATGCTCCGTTTCTCTTTCTCCTCACCAGTTGGTGAAACCAAGTACATGATTGGCCTTCTAATTCAGAATTGGTTTTGTCAGTAAGGGAGTACAAGTGTACTAGTAAAAAACAGCATTATTTTCTCATGGCAGTCGGAAAATAGAGATGAACACATGCATTAAATATCATTCTTACCTAAAGGAAGGTTATGGTGCAAATATGGATGATGAGGATTGGAACACAGATCTCCCTTTGTGCAGTTCCACCAAAATGAACCAACTGTTCCATTCTGACATTCCAGTTAAACAGCACAAAAGTCACTTCTTTTAAGAAGAGTTTTGTGCAGTGCACCAAAAGGTCACAACAGCAACCAGGTGAATTGGATATCCCTGTTTGCACAAAAAGGCACAGAGGAAACAGTCAGAGTCTCAAACAATTACAGGCAAAAACATTTGGCTAAACTTGTCATGGCTTATAATAGTGGCATGGCTTCATTTTTACCAGGGACATTAGATTAAGAACAGCTAAGGCTACGTTCGATTCACATGTTTGGTGCACGATTTTCGTAGGAACACAATTCCTACGGTATTCTTTCCCTTCCAACCGTTCGGAACACGGGAAAGGTGAATAGTGTTTTATAGGAAAGCTAGTCTGGTAGTACTGATTCCATAGGATTAGAGACATCCACGCGCTGCTCATTTTTTGGGCGGAAGCCCGAGGCAGGCGCTCGCTGCCATGCGTTAGACAGGTTGGTGCGCTGTGTTGCCGGAATAAAAAAATCAACCTATGTGTGGTACGTGAGGTGAGGACAAGAGTAGTCATTGTGCAGCTGAATAAACAAATAGCATCTCATACTGCCAAGCATGCTACCCTAAAAAACAAATATGTATATTTCGTAGTCCATCCGAACACATTCTCTTGGGAGTTTCCTCTGGTTCGTTGTTCCATAGTTTTATACCTACATTCCTTTCCTATTCCTCTATTTTCATCAAGACCTATGTTTTCTGCCCCTTTATTCCGAACGGAGCCTAAATATTTGGTATAAGGGCATGGGACAGTGGGTGCACCAGCAGTCCAGCACCATGTACGTAAACAGGGGCATAAAGTGGTGATTCATAGTTTGTTGCCCCGAGAAACAAACATCCAAGAAACATATCTGGGATGGTCCCATTTTTGTTCACTCTAGCCACATACTCCTATGTGTGGATAGCAAATCTAGTCCTGGTCATACCACTGTGTACAGCGTTACCCCTATATTTCCCTTTTCGACCAAGAGACCGGTTGGATGACCAGTCTGTACTACTTTCACCCCCTTTCCTTCCTGTTTGTACCAAGTCCGATGTACATACTAAATTCCCCCACCCCCACTTTATTTCTTGTTTGAACCAAGTACTCCCACCGTCCGGAATTACTTGTCATCAAAATGGATGTGTCTAGACCTAAAATACATCTAGATACATCCATTTCAATGAAAAGTATTTTCGGACGGAGGAAGTACAAGATTCGACTCCATGAAGTAGCTTTACCTCTAACAATAGAAAAAATGTGACGTTGGACCATCTGATCGAGAGGGGTTGAGAGGTAGAAAATGATGCACATGCAACGACGTAGCGAGCTGGGGAAGTAGAGCTAAGGCGGTTTCGAATGAAAATATACCTGAAGGTCGTCGGGATGTGGATAGGTGGGCGGCGGGAGGCCGGATCCGCCCACAAGCAACGACGAAGGGATCGGAGGACCTCCCGCGCCGGCGCTCGGCCAGAGATAACGGTGCAGCCGGCAGTGGGTCTCCTCCCTCGCTGTCGACGACGGCCTAAACACTGCCCCTCCTCCCCTTCACCGGCGGAGGGGGATACTCCGGATCTGTAACCAGCAGTGAGGATAGAAAGCCAATGTTTTTGAAGGGAGAAAGACAGTGTTACTACCCCTATCTTGTTTAGATCTGGAGAGGATGAGAGTGTGTGAATAGAGCAACCCTAGCAAGCAAGCATGGAGGCTCCAGCCTATATATACGTAGTGGGGTAGTTTTCCTTTTTCACTCCATCAAAACAATCGTTTAAAATTGTGTGCTACTACATGCCAGGTCGCGGGTTTTTTTAGTTGTTGATTGTTTCTTGAGATAGCTACCCGCTTGTTCCAAGTGGTGTTACGGTGTGCCAGATTGCACTTTGTATCGTTCAAGTATGGTACTACAAGTCCCTCCATTAAATGAACAACCACCCCCTCGTAAAAATTGTGAACAAGCCCACGGCTAAAATTAGCGGAAACGTGGGTTGCCCCAACATGCATTATTATTTATATTTTATACTCCCTCCATTCCTAAATATAAGTCTTTTTTATTAGCCACACTTAAGACAAGAATTTTTTTATTAGCAGTGAACCCCACATGTCATAGACACAAAAATTGTGGCAAGATTCCCTTTGGCAAGCCAAAGTGTGTCTAACCATTTGAGCAACTCAGGTTAGGCAAGTGTGGCAAGTTTGGGAAAGATAATGTGGCAACATAAGACAAACATAGTCACAATCCAAACAGCCCCGTAATTTTTTGTGACATGCATGAGAATTTGGTTAGTTAAATTTATAGTCAAAATTTGGCAAGGTGCATCAAATCAACACATGCAAGTATCAAAAGGAAAGTCACGGCATGCATGCGTTGTACTCCCTCCATTTCCAAATATAATTCTTCTTAGAGATTGCAACAAGTGACTACATACGAAGCAGAATATGTCTACTCCCACATACGAAGTAGCCCATTTGAAATGTGCAAAAAGACTTATATCGAGTGCAGTGCTTTGATGTGTCGCGTCAACTCATACAAGACCGAGAAATTTGATTACTACAATGCCCTCTCCCTCGCGGACTGAGCTCCGGTGCCTTAACTGCACCTGCCTTTGGCTGCATGACAGGAGGGCCAACCACCTGATGGGCCCACCTGTCATAGACGCAAAGGCAGGAGCAGTAAGTAGAAGATTTCGCTACACGCTATCCCTCCCGCACGAGGTGGACGGACATGCAGCAGTGGATTTGATACTGTAGAAGTAGGAGTAACATCATTGTTCATCTTCTCGAAGAGGCGAAGAGCCAAGCGCAACCCGGACGTGGCAGTTGCGAACGCTCGCGTGGTGCGGTTCCTCAGAGTACTAGCCAGGCTCTTGCATGAGACAAAATTTCTATTTTTTAACAATTAAACTCCATTATCCATTGGCTGATACTCATTCTTCATAGGTCCATGCGCTTAGCACCGTTTCCTCGTGGGGTCACCAATGTTTATGTGCTAATTAATAGCATTGCATGCAATGAACTAGCCATTGCAAGTCATTAAAAGCATGCACACCTCTCATCTCTTATTGCTTGTTATGTCAAGAAACAAGAAACAAGGTAGAAGTTAATATAGCGGGCGAATGGCAATGAGCCGCGGCAGACAGATGGACAACTGGCGCCGGAGTAGGTTCGTCGGGCGTGAATGCGGACGCTGCTTTAGTGACTTAACTGCAGATGCGCTTGGGTTACTAACATGTGGGCCCAACGGGCAGCTGGCCCGCATGTCAGTGACACACCAATTCCACCTGTAGTTAAGTCCGGTGAATGCGGCATTCACATTCTGGAGAGACGGTGACCGTTTCAGGCGGGAAGCGCGTGCTAGCGATGGAAGTGGTTTCGGTGTGCAGTGGCACTAAGATCGGTCGCTCACGATAGTACATACTCCATACCATACTACCATAGTACCCTCTCTAGCTTAGGCTGTTTTATAGATTGTCGTTGTGATGGACGATATACATGAGCAAGGCGGTCCGAGTATGACCGTTGGTGTTGAGCTAGGTGAATACATGCTCGGCGTTCGCGTAAGCCTCCATCAAACGTCTAAACAGTAATGTCAGGCACCGCCGGGGCGCGCAGGTGATGGGCTCGCCGTTTGCATTGCGCCATGAGCAGGACTTTGATTTAGAGGGCGACGTGCATGCATTAGCATGCTTTGACAGCGTGAGCGTGAGTGTCTGACGCGAAGTATTTCATTTTCATTTGGCTGACGAGGGTGCATTGCAGCAACGAGTCCATGGTTTGATTCCCCGCATACGCATAATTTTGGTTTTTACAATATTTCTTTCTCCATTGACAGGTAGGCCCGCGTAGATAGATAAAGAACACGAGCTGATGAGGCACATGCGGACTATTTGACTGGTCAACCAGACAAATAAGGAGCTATACGTTGAGCCAGTGACCGTATAATCACCATATCTCGTATACAATGATCAAAGTGACCTATCAAGACAAGTTCGATGACCGCCAATGCATTTTACTCGGTAATAAATGACCAGGATTGATGGGGAATCCAAATTTGCTTCATCTTCTGTCCTTGAGCTCTTGACAAACCAATGGACTATACGGTTGTCCGGCCACTCCACCCCAGAGCTCTCACCAAGCGTTGTTCATGCCACCGCGCCGCACACTAACCGTTAAGGCAGCGATGGCATCCCGCCGCGTCGAGTTCCTCGCCGCCCACGACCGCACACAAAATGGTAGGGAAGCGATGGCATCCCACCGTGCCGAGTGCATCGCCGCTCGCGACCTCACAACTATGTGGGAGGAATTTGAAGACGCCAAGGCCGAATGGGCGGTAGAGCAAGAGGCGGCCAAAGCTGCACAGAGGGAGCGGAAAAGTCAGAAAGCACTCAAGAAAAGAGAGGCCCGCCGCCGCAAGAAAGAAAAGGACGCACGTGCTACTGCGGAGAGGTCGGCGGAGATCCAAGCACGGTGGGGTGTCGCCGACAAAGCCGGGAAGGAGAACAACGGCGTCTGGCCAGCATGTGAGAAGTAGTAGTACTAGTAGTTAGCGTGTGTGTCTGTGTCTGAGTACGAGCATGTACCAATACTACTAGTTACTACTGTATTTTTAGAGCAAATTACCAGTACATTAGCCTAGACTAAATGGAAAAATTCCTATCCTAAGCATCAAATGGCATCGCTTTCTCTATAGGAATTGAGATGCATGTCATCTCACTTCCTATGATTTTCATATTCCTATCCTATGAACGAAAGGAGGCCTCTGTTGGAGTAACTACTGTAGCTAGCAGTACTGCTGGTACAGTAGTTTTCTTCAAGAAGCGGAATTCAACGAAGTCATGATGGTTCCTTCGTCCGAGCAACTTCAAAGTGGGAAGTGGGCCTGTGATTTGACGACTCATTAGTCATTGTTACTTCGGCACGACGACTTGGGTGACTCTCCCTTGGAGTTCTGTGTGCATGGCAAGTGGACCAGGATGGTCAACGTCCCACATGTTGGCGAATGGAAGTATTCTTTCCAATATCGAGGAGCAAGGAAACCGCGTGGTATAGTATCACTGCTGATTGGTTCGCAAAAAAATAGTATCACTGCTGATTTATAATTATTTTTTATTTCTGATGAATGCTAGCGTTTCAACTCTTACGACGAAGGGTGCCAAACACGGCATGTGCTGGATGTCCCACACGTTAGCGAAAGGAGTGGGAAATGAACGGTGTGGTAGAGCCCAGCATAAAAAACAGCATGGTAGAGCGTCTCAACTTCTTCCACTTCTGGGTCGGAGACCACACGTAGTAGTACTTAGTGGTATGAACGATACAAAGTGTGACCTGGAGAGAAAGACACGTCTAGTTGGAAGGTCTCGGGACATACACGTAAACAAATAAAAAAGTTAATATGTGCCTCCAACTAATATAGTAGTAGTGGAGTACTTAGGCACGTACTCCATAACATCACCGTGCATTGCACGTACAACATTTAGTGGTAGTATGTAGTAAGAGACAAATGCCGCCCAAGAGTTCCCTTCTCGACCTACTTTTGGGTGTTTGGTAGAGTGTATGGAGGGTGCATGAGTCCACACTAGTTTAGCACAAATACACTAGAAGAATGCATGAAGAGGGGTGTTGAGTTGAGCATGCATGAAGAGGGAACAACTATGCTGAGACAAGAACGCAACCAAACACACCCTATATGCCACGCATGTTCATACCATTTGTGCCTTTCTACTTCACTTACTGTGCTACATTACTCAGGTTCGTACGTCCACTCCTGGGTACATGTCGGTCTCGTAGTACCAGTCCCATGTGTTCTTCATATAGATGGAACGATCCTTGCATAACACGTGCACCTTGATGCTAGATGTCTCGCGTGTTGGCAAAAGGATGAACAAAGCTCACATAAAAAAATAGAGTGGAAGAACATAGATTCTGGACGACCGAGAAGGAGCAAGGAACCTCGTGGTGGAGCGTCTGCACTCATAATATTTAATATTATTCAGCGATATAAAATTAAGCAATCATCTCCACAGTGGACTGGAAGAGTACGAAACACGGCAACCCAGTGTAGTTACATCATACTAGTACATGGCTAACCCACGCTATCACCATATTTCTTGGCTTCCGTGCGACACCTATCTCTAGTAATCTAGCAGCATGTATCGCTTCTCCCTCCTCGTCTCTATCAAAGTGCGGCGGGCTGGCGTTTCTGCCGTCTATTGAGGTCGGTTAACTATCACATGTTAGCGACATGCCAAGAGCATTCTAAAAAAATTCCTTTCACATTCTGTTTTCAAAAATAAAAAAATCCTTTCACATACGAATTTGCCTGTATGCTTTGAGCAACTTGCATGTCCTATACTGCTCATGTTTGATACTCTAACTTAGCTAGAGGTTAGACTAACTCATGACTAACCCTGAACTAACTTTAGACAAAGAGGTGTTTGGGTGACAGGGTTAGATTGACAATAAATGCACTTCATGGAGAGAGAAAAGTGATTTTTCAGTGGCCCCAATGAGAACTATCTCTAGTTAGCACCTCTTGGGTGGGATAGTTTTTTTGGTGGGTTCGGTGCAAATTGCTCCAATTTAAACCCTCATGCTTGGATACTTTAGGGCTATTTGAGCCCCAACTAGCTCAAACTAACTCTAACCCATGGATCCAAACAGGGCCTATGGCCAGTCTCGACGCGGAGCAGTCACGTGCACCGGGAAGCGGCGCTCTCTCGGCCGTTGCGCCACTTCAAAGCCGGTGCCAGTGAGAGGTCACCTCTGCTCTGGCCGGGCATTAATGCGGCACTGACGCTCCAAGGTGATGCTGACTGTTTCACACGGGAAGTGCGCGCTGGCAAGGGAGTATAGGTTTTGAACCGTTTCAGGTGTAGTACTGGTAGTTTGCAAAACTACTCAATTATTCCACTCAATTTCCTAAGAAATTGTGGTAAAAAATGTTACTCGACAGCCCGCTTCCCTTCTCCTTCCTCTTCCACCGCCCGCGCACGTCCGCGGGAAGCGACCGGTCAACCCTTATATAGGAGTACTAGCACAAAAAGATGCATGCATGACCACTAAAATTTCCATATTAAAGCGTCGCTCCGGTGGGAGTATGGCGTATGTTGTTACCTTTGGCCGGCCCATGGCTACCGGGCAACGGTGACCAGAGAAGAGGCGGCGGGAGGGGAATGAATGCAGCTACTGTTTGGGTTCGCCTTCCGGCTTAAATTAATGCACAGCATCACGTGTACCCGTGGGTGCACAAATTGTAACATACGTGTCTGCTTAAGTACGCGCCACGTAACTGGTGTGTGTAAGAGAGATTCTGAGAGACAGAGTGCGTGTGTGTGACTCTACTCTTCGGACATGTACTCAATCTTTTGCATCGGGATATAAGTATAATGGTATTTACTTTAGCTAGTGATTTACGTGGCCATGTTAACGTGGTTGTGTCAAAAAAATGTCACTTCCTGCTCGTGATTTGCATTATATAATTACAAGCAAGATTATCGTGCATTGCATGGAACATCAATATGCATTTTTTTTTTACAAAACACCTGTTGTGATTGACCCATGCAGGAGTAATCCCATGTGTAAAAACTAATGTTATCTCGAAAATTTTATCAAAAAACTGGTATCTCGAGAATGTCATCGAAAAAATGAAAGATGAGGGATAAGGCGAGGAGGAGTGAAGCGTGGTGCTGACTGGTGGTCGGAATGGGCGGAGGTATGGGGATGGACGGCGCCGGCAGGCGGCAGCGGCCACCATGCATGCTAGATTGTTCCAGAGACTTATTCCTTTTTTAATTGCTGAGCAATGAGGTTGCGGGAGATAATGATGTGGAGAGAGGTGCAGGTATCTTTTGTAAAATTATCATAGTTTGCTTTCTATCCTCAGATATAGATCATACGGTCTGTATTACAAGATGGCAGGCACACCATCACCGCCAACTCGTTTTTTATAAGGGTACAGATGATAAGTTTGCTGACTACTAAAGTAAAGTGGAATTTGTCCATGTTATGCAAGTAAATAAAGGTGATTGTTTATCATACGGGTAAGGTTGGATGAAGGGTGGTAGGAACAAATGCTCCGCCTAGAGCATGTGTGTGTGAGATGGAGTCTTAGTGTGTGTGTGGGGTGTGTGTTAGAGAGAGAGGAGAGAGAGAGATGGAGTCTTAGTTTGTGTGTGTGTGAGAGCGAGAGAGAGATATGGAGTCTTAGTGTGTGGGGGGGAGGGTGTGCGTGCATGCGTGTGTGTGTGTGTGTTTGTGTGTGTGTGAGAGAGAGAGAGAGAGATGGAGTCTTAGTGTGTGGGGGGGTTGCGTGTGTGTGTGTGTGTGTGTGTCGCGGGGTCCTCTGTGGCGGATGTAATTTAAGTGTTCCTGGCTTCATCATAGAGAGGTGATGTGTATGGCAGAGGCCACCAACGATGGGGTGCGAGAGAGAAAATGCCCGTAGAGAGGGAAGAGAAGGTGTGTGCGCGTGAGAGGAGTCGACATCGAGAGAACGTGTTTGTTCGAGAGACACCAAGGAAGACTACTATATATCGACGGTGCATGTAGGAGGGAATTAAACATAGGGATGGTCTTATTGGTTTCGGGGATATAGGGGAAGAGTGAGAGGCAGGGGGTAGCTAGAAGGAGATTGTTAAGTGTGAGTGTGTGTTTTACCCATCCAGGCGGAAGTTATGTGCAGAAAAGAGGAGAACGATTCGATGTGGCATTAGGATTAAGGGTAATTAACTACGTATGGAGACATAGAGACCTTGATCGTGCATGTGTGAGAGGTATACATGTATACGTGGGATGTGTGTGTGCGCGCGCACGCGTGATAGAGATAAAAGAAAGAAGACATAAGTCATAAGATCAACGACATGGGAGAGACGGATCAGTATGACAATATGCATGCATGTGAGAATGCAGGGAAGAAGGCCCGACAATTGAGCATGTGTTTTTGTCTTTAAGAGATAGTGGCGTGGGCTGGAGCATGCATCTATGGCGAGCAGAGGGAGTGAAGCGCAACGATTGTGCAAAAGAGACCAACCTATAAATGCATATGTATGGAGAGACATATATAGTGTGGGTGATAGGAAGCAAGACTCTGTGCGAGAAAGAAATGTTGACGGAGAAACTACAAATAGATATAGAGATGGAGGTGCTAGCTAGAGGGACATCCGCTAGTTTGGGTGTTGGAGATGACCGTCGGGTGGTTCAAAGGGTGAAGTTATATGTGTGTGAGAGGGCACTTGACTGCATGTAGAGAGAAACATATGTAGTGTGCGTGATAGGAATCAAGAGTGAGGGCGAGAAAGAAGGTTGATGGAGAAACAGATAAATAGAAAGATAAAGATGCTAGCTAGTGTGCGTTAGAGATATGAGTCGAGTGGATCAGAAGGTTGGGTTATGTGTGTGGGTGTTAGAGAGATAGAGAGAGGGTGCATGTAAGTCACATACAAACAGATATCGGAGAGAAATGAGATCCAGAGAGACGGAGTTTTGTGTCTGTGAGAGAGAAAGATATTTCACAACGAGAGTGATAGCTAGAGAGACATACGAGGGAACGCAAGATATCTCTAGGGAGAGGGTGTGTGTGAGCGACATACAAGAGAACAATGGAG
Source organism: Triticum urartu (assembly GCF_003073215.2). Classification (NCBI taxonomy): domain Eukaryota; kingdom Viridiplantae; phylum Streptophyta; class Magnoliopsida; order Poales; family Poaceae; genus Triticum; species Triticum urartu. The sequence continues at coordinate 140,938,935 of NC_053027.1, read as the reverse complement.
AAATATGAGACCCTGGGACACAGAGTTTGTGTTTGTGTGTGAGAAAGAGATATTGAAGAGGAAGAGTCGTAGGTTCTCATATCTAAGGAGCGAAATACATCTCTATATGAGGGGTGTGCGAGTGGCACACATGGGAATAGTAGAGAGAAATGAGACCCCGGGAGACAAAGTTTTGTGTTTCTATGAGAGAAAGAGATTCCACATGGATAATCATAGTTAGAGATACATAGCAGGGAGCAAGATATACTCAGAGAGAGATAGAGTGATGAAGGTCGAGGGAGAGAGTACCGTCAGTGTGTTACGAAGATAAAAGATCATTGTCGACATACAGGTAGCACGAGAGATACCTGAGAGACGATGAACGCGTATAGGTCCAGAGAGATAGTCCTATATAAGCATGAATGATAGCTATATGAGACGAATATCTGGATTAAAGGGGATTCAAATATTTAGACTAGAGATCACGACATTGATAATATCATAAGGCAAATTGGTGTATCAAACATGCATATTCATTTGAATTTGGGCACACGTGTAATGTTATATAGCTTATCAATATTGGTGATCCATAGATTCTTCAATTACAAACAATGCATGGTTTATATGCAATTAATGTCTAAACGGGATTACACTATATGTTGCGTGTGTGAAACACATTATACATGTTTGAGAAGTAAAAAACCGCATGAAACACACATTAATTGGAGACAGTTAGCGAGGAATGCATACATTGGATTTCAACATAAAGTGGTTTCAAATATTTGAAAATCCAAATTGATGGATACAACCTTATGAATCTGAGATCATGCCATTTGTAAACCATATTTATGTATAAATGGTGTTGTGCTTTTGAAAGTATATATAAAAAATGATGTATATAGAATGTAATTCCAATTTAAAATGGACCCTGCCCAGAAAAAAATAGAATACAAACTGGATTTGAATTGAGTTGGCACGGTAAACATGCACTCTGCAAAATTTGAACGAAGCAAGGAAAGTCGCAGTAACCGCCCAAAACCAAAATCTGCGAGATGGAAATCACTACTGCCTATCCCTGCCACGCAAAGCCTATCTACTGGATTTCTATAGGTTTCGATAGGGGTATGTTTGTAATTTCACCCAAACGTGACATAACCGCCTCTCACTCGAATTCATACACGGTGGGCGCCAAAACACAGTGTGTCCTCGACCGAAATCGACTCCCTCCCCGATTCATATTCATACACGGTGGGCACCAAAAACAAACTCTCGTCGGCAAATATTCGGTGTATGCGAGATTACCGTCCTATCCCCAACCGACTAATGTTGTTGTGATGTAGTAGAAATTTGAAACAGGGGCTAAGTTTGTAAATTTCCTCGTATTTGAGACAAGCGCACCCTGAATACATGGTTCCCCCCTTCCTCTCTACCTCCCTTTTCCCCATTCGTACTCCGTGGGCGCCAAAACACCCTCTCCACCCCACCCTCCTCTGTCCGCCACCGTCCGCCACCCCATCCACCGCCGTCCTCCTCCACCATGCCGGAGCTGATACCCCGATGCCGCCATCCATTACAAGAGATCGACCTCTCTCATCCACGGCTTCGGACCGGGATCCTTGCATCTCGTCCTCTCGCTTCATCCCTGCCGCCGTCCACCTTGCCGGCGCCGCTCCTACGACCGTCTCGTCCACCGCGCCCCGCCGCCACCGTCTACCCTCCTAGATCTGCTTCCACGCTGCCGACAGCCATCGCTACCGCAGCACCGTCAAATTCTCAGCAGATGCATACACGGCGCCGCACCAGAGGAGGTACTCTTTCGTATCTGCTCAACTTATTTATCACAGCAAGAAAATAGATCGCCACTGCTTTACTCTGATTTCTTGTCTTGGTTGCGAAGTTTCCTTTGTCCGGTTTGCACCTTCAGATCTGCCATGGCACGCTCAACACTATACTCCCAATGCTTATGGTTTTCCCCTTTTATATTCCACACTAGTTAAATCACAGTAGACTAAATTTCAAAATTGGGTCAGTCGATTTTTCAGAGCTCGCCGGAGCTTGCCGGTGCGATCAAAGGGGCTCGGGTGATCAAAGGGGCGGGGGGGGGGGTGGGGGGGGGGGGGGGGGTGGCGGAGGAACACAGGCGGTGGGGGCCGGTGGTCCGGCCGGCGGCCCGTGCGGTGTTCTGTATGGGAATAATTAGAGACGAGGAAGAAGAAAGGTTAGGAGATGTAGGATCTTCATCCAACCGCCTGAAATGGTCGAGAGACAGCTGGGAGTTGCATTCTTAATGCGCTCTGGTTCATCATGTGTGGGCACTGTGCAACCAACATTTTATTATCCAAAATCTGCTTGCTCTTCTTTACCATGCATGTTCCTCTTCCGTTCTTCCTTAATATGTACTCTCTCTGTTCCTAAATACAAGTGTAACATCCCAAATTTTCAATTTGGAATGTTATACACTAGATCATCATTGCATATCATATTTTATTGCATTTTGGCTGATTCTAGAAAATTCTACGCAACTCAAGGACCCTCGGAGAGAGTTGGGGATTTCGTTATTTTCATATTTGAGTTTTCTCAAATTTTGAAAATAGGATCATTTTATTTTATTTATTTTATCTTCAATTATTTCTATTACAAAATTTTGAGAGAGGGAATAAAATGACTTTCCCAAAATAAAGAAATATTGAGGATTTAATAAAAAAATCAAATAAGATTTTATTTTGGTTTTATTTGCTATTTTATTTGAATTTAGGAAAAATGCATGTTTTCAAAATTGCATTTAGGCCCCAAATAAATGTTCATCTTGTGCGGCTTGATTCTAGAAGCCGGGGAAAATTTATTTCGGGATTTTTGGAGTCCGTTTAGTATCCCTTTTGTTTTTTTCTGAGCGTAACTTTTATTTAAAAAACGCAACCGACCTACCGGGTCATGTCCGACTTGGACACTTGGCCCGGCCGGCTTTATAAGCCGGGGAGGCCCAGCCGGACCACCCCCCCCCAAACCCTAGCCGCCGCCGCCTTTGCCGCCGCCGCCCGCGCCGCGCCACGCCGCCGCTGCCGCCCCGCGCCGACCCCACCACCTCGCCGCTCGCTGGAGGTAGACCTCGCCGCCGCTGGTTTTTCTCGAAAAACTGATCGGTTTTCCAACGGTTTTGTTCGGTTTTCTTTAGTTTCGTTTTTTTAAATAGATCGGTTTTCTGGTTTATTTATTTAGCGAGCGTTCACTCCGTCGTTCGTTTTAACGAACACGTTCCTCATTTAGATCCAGTTAACGAACGTCCGTTCGTTAATCTGTTCGTCATTTTCTTTTTCTCGGATTAAATCCGTGATTTTTCTGATCGCGATTCCTGATCTGTTTTTCGTTGTAGTATAACTTTTCGCTCATTTATCGGAATCAGGCGATTCAAGCGCCTGGAGTTTCGTCTCGAAACCCTCTTTCCGTTTAACCAACTCAAACAAGTTTTTGCCACTGTAAAATTGCCCTAGATCCAGAATAGTAAACGAGCTTGTTTTTTTTTGTCGTTTGTCTTTCGTTGCTTCGTTCGATTTGATTCTTTTTGCCAACCGGAGTTTTTAAGTTGAACTTTATGGTTAGAGCTCTGATTTGAGTTTTACCTGTTCATTAGTTGAGTACTTATTGTATGCTTGTTTGTTTGTGATAGAGTACCCGGAGTGCGCCGCTTGCTACTTCCAATCGCTAGGTTTCCCGGATCATCAGCAAGGCAAGTAACACTTTGATCATACCTCCTACTACCCAGTTTTATTGCAATAGATCAATCCTCACACATTGCATGGTTAGGATCTAATTAAATTGTGGGTTTGGGAAGTAGTTGAGGTAGTACCAATTACCTGTTTATTATCAAACCTTTGGGAGTTACTTCTATGTTTGCTTATTATGCCATGTTATGCTAGTAGACGTGGATTGGGTGAGTGAAATCCATGACAGATGTGAGATTGTTAAATTAATGGTTTATCTAAGGTGGCAACTTAAATACACATCTGGGTGGATTGAGGCACCTGGGTATTCCAGCGATTGCCTGTTTTCTTTTGGACCGCCACCCAGGCTCAACGGGATCATGAGATTATTCATGCTAGAAACTTCCGTGTGCAGCCACAAGCTATTATGGGCTCTAGCATAGTTGATTAAGTCGTGCGAACTCTTATAGTGGTAGACTAGCAGATCTAGGGGAAAGTAGGTGTAACGGTCTACCCGATCGTAAGGTGCTAGCGCTTCTGAAAGACTATGTCTCGGTCATCCGTTTCTCAAACACCATGTAGTACGAGAATCCCAACGGAGGAGATCGAGTCTTGTGTGGAAAAGTGCACAAACCTCTGCAGAGTGGATAAACTAATCATGGTTAGCCGTGTCCCCGGTAATGGACATCTTGAGTATCTAGTACCTGGATTATCATGTGAATCTCATCATGTTACTCTAAATAATTTTGTTGGGTTTTTAATGATGATGTTTCTTAATTGGGATTGAGAATGCTATCAACCATTCTCAATGTTTAACAGCTACCATGATAGTTAAATAAAATTTATTCCTTTGCACTAGGGAAAAATTGGCTTTACGCAAAACTGTAACCATAGAGCTTTCCACCAGCCAAATATGCATATAGAATAGCCTTATTCTTTTATTGCTCTCTATGTGTTACATTGCCAGCATATTCCATGTGCTGGCCCGTTTTGGGCTGCAACGTTAATGTTGCAGACTTTTCAGACGATGATTAAGGTGCCTTTAGGTCGTGGTTCTATACTCAGTGATGCCATTGGAGTTGATGGACTCACTTATCTTCCAAGACTTCCGCTGTTATCGTTATTAGATGGCCTTAAGCCATATTTATTGTAATAAGTTCTTTTTTGAGACACTCGATGTAATAAGTGTGTGATTGCTACTCTGTTATAAATCCTTCAAGTACTGTGTGGTGTCAGCATTACTGATCCAGGGATGACACCTGAGCACAGAGATTGGACCGTTTGAGGTCTGGTCGCTACAAGATGGTATCAGAGCACACACTGACTGTAGGACACGACCACTAAGCTAAAGCCCTAGATCACTACTCACTCTCTTCTCATTCTGACTTCTCATCTTTTCTACTCTTTTAGGATGGCGGATGCAAGGAACAAGTTCACACAACCGGATGAAGATACACCCTTTGAATGTCACTTGAAGGAAGTCACTAGATACCTGAACATAGGAGTACCAAGCTTCACTGGGACTTACAACGCCACTTTACCTGAAGAGGAGCGCTGGATGATTCAAGTTCAAGTTCTAGGAAGGACGTTCATGCCAGTCACTAAACTCATAGAGTTTTCCTTTGATGCACCAACTTGGGATCTAGGAAAGAGCATGGCAGCTCACATCGCCATGGGACGCATTGGAGAAGTTTACCGCAATGATCTCAAGGATACTATCTACCAGATTTGTGGGCGCCGAGATGAGCACTGGGAGATGATCAGCACTAGGAAGGATAGATCAGTTGCAGCTTTTATCCAGGAGTTAAACCAGCACATTCGACGTCAGGAGAACCAGATGTGCGCCGACATGATAGATCTGAAGAAGGCGAGGACAAGAATCAAGGAACTGGAGGAAGAACTCAAGACTACACGTGAAGATTATGAAGAGGAAAATGAAGTACTCGTGGATAAGAATGCTGACTTAACAATGAATATCGGAATATTCATGGGAGGCCCTACACCAGTAGAGGAAGATGAAGAACCCAAGGAGATTCGCCTGGAAGACTACATCATCATCGACGACACCAATTCGGATCCAGATGATAGCGATGATGACTATGTTGATGAAGTTGGAGCAGATATCATGGAGTCTGCAACCGAATAATATTTCTAGTAGACCACCTCATCAGTAGTAGCAGTCCACCATGTAAATATAATAGTTCGAGCACTTTTGCGATAGTTAGATCGATTGTATGCCCTTGTTTGATTGATTGAATGAAGTGAATTGTTTGCTTTTGCCTCATGTGCATATGGGTAGTGTTTTCTCTCTAGACCCCTCTCTATTCTTAAATCTCATCTTTTCTAAACCCTCAGATGCCTCCGAGACGTGACCCCGGATTTACCTTTCCACCGGAGCTCACCCAGTTGATCCAGCAGTAGAACACATTGATGCAGTTGCTAGTCCAAAATCAGAATCAGGGGAACAAGAACAACAACAACAACAACAACCACCACCACCTGTTGATCACTTAGCCCATTTTCTTAGGCTGAATCCGTCGGTGTTTTCTAGTAGCACCGAGCCGATAGTAGCAGATGATTGGCTCCGCACGACAGCAAGGGAGTTGACCACCGTAGGATGCACATATGCGGAAAAAGTGAAGTTTGCCACACATCAGCTTGAAGGACCCGCAGCATCATGGTGGGAGAATTTCATAGCCACTTTCCCTGTCGACACTGTCACATGGGACCAGTTTCAGCAGGCTTTACGTATTGCCCATGTTTCAGCAGGAGCTATGGCCATGAAGAAGCGAGAGTTTTGCAACTTGCGCCAAGGAGGACGGACAGTTTGCCAGTATGTGGAGGATTTTAGTAAGCTAGCACGTTATGCCCCAGATGACGTTGCTACAGATGCAGCTAAGAAGGAGAAGTTTCTAGAAGGACTAAATGATGAGTTGAGCATGCAGTTGATGGTAGCAACCTTCAACAACTACCAGGAGTTGGTAGATCGTGCTCTTATGATTGAAGGGAAGCAGTGGCGGATTGAGAATCGCAAGAGGAAGTATGGACAAGGGAAGTACAATTCAGGAGCTCAGCAGAAGCCATGTTTTACCCCTAGACCGGGAGGACATTTTCAGCATACCCATGGAGGAGGTAGCTCGCACAATCACAATGGCACCAAGAATGGTAATGGGAATGGAGGAAGCAACGGCCAGAACGGCACCAACCCATCAACCCCAGCCAAGAGAGACCTGAGCCAAGTCACATGCTTTAAGTGCCAGAAGACCGGACATTATGCCAATGAATGTCCTGAATCCCAGAATGGAAATGGCAATGGAAGCTCTAGGAAGAAGCCGAACCCTTTCAACAGGGGACAGGTGAACCACGTTAACGTGGAGGAGGTTGAAGAGCAGCCGGATGCGGTAATCGGTAAGTTTTTGGTTAAGTCATTTACTGCACTCGTTCTTTTCGATACTGGTGCATCGCATTCATACATATCAAGGGGATTTGTGGATAAGTATAATCTGTCCACCAAAGTTCTTAGAACACCTATGTTAGTAAGCTCACCAGGAGCGGAGTATATGGCTAGCCAGGGATGTTTTCAAGTGCCATTGAGTATAGGTAGACATGTGTTTCCCTCAGATTTGATCATTTTGGAATCACAAGGTTTGGATGTAATTCTGGGTATGGATTGGCTGTCGATGTATGGAGGAAACATCGATTGCGCTAGTAAGTCGATTTTGCTTACCACCCCAGAAGGGAGAAGGATCAAGTATGTATCCCGGCATGTGCCGAAGAGGACTCAATTAAATTGTCTAACAGGAGTTGTGCAGGAGGAAGTACCAGTAGTGAAGGATTTCCCTAATGTATTTCCAGAAGAATTGCCAGGCATGCCACCTGATAGAGATATTGAGTTTTTTATTGAGCTTTTGCCAGACATAGGACCAATATCTAAAAGACCATATAGGATGCCCGTAAAGGATTTGGTGGAGATTAAGAAGCAGATTAAGGAGTTACTGGATAAAGGATATATTCGCCCAAGTTCTTCGCCTTGGGGATCGCCGGTACTTCTAGTGGAGAAGAAGGATGGATCGTTAAGGATGGTTGTTGATTATCGAGGGTTGAATGAAGTAACCATCAAGAACAAGTACCCACTACCGATGATCAATGATCTGTTTGATCGATTGCAAGGAGCTAAGGTATTTTCCATGATCGACCTGCGATCAGGATATCATCAGTTGAAGATTCGAGAACAGGATATACCTAAGACAGCTTTTACCACCAGGTATGGGCTGTACGAGTATACCGTTATGTCATTTGGTCTGACTAACGCACCTCCATATTTTATGAACATGATGAACAAAGTGTTTATGGAGTTTCTGGATAAGTTCATCATAGTGTTCATCGATGATATCCTGGTTTACTCGAAGAATGAAGAGGAGCATAAGGAGCATTTGCGGTTGGTACTTGGTAAGCTTAGAGAACATCAATTATATGCCAAGTTTAGCAAATGTGAGTTTCGGTTGAAGGAAGTTGGATTCCTCGGACACGTTATATCTGGAGAAGGTATAGTAGTAGATCCCACCAAGGTTGACACTGTGACAAATTGGGAAGCACCAACAATAGTTGGAGAGATCCGAAGTTTTCTTGGACTTGCAGGATACTACCGGAGATTCATTGAAAATTTCTCGAAGATTGCAAAACCTATGACGGAGTTGTTGAAGAAGGATACAAAGTTCATATGGACTGAGGAATGTGAGGCCAGTTTCCAAGAGCTGAAGAAACGTTTGGTTACATCACCTGTGTTGATTTTGCCAGATTAGACCAAGGATTATGAGGTGTATTGCGACGCTTCACGTCGAGGACTTGGAGCAGTGCTTATGCGGGAAGGAAGAGTTGTTTCATATGCCTCACGACAGCTCAAGCCTCATGAGTTGAATTATGCTACGCATGATTTGGAGTTAGCAGCCGTAGTGCATGCGTTGAAGCCTTGGAGACATTTTCTCAATGGAAATCATTGTGAGGTGTACACGGATCACAAGAGTTTGAAGTATATCTTCACGCAGAAGGAGTTGAATCTCAGGCAAAGGAGATGGTTGGAGCTCATCAAGGATTATGACATGAGATTGCATTATCACCCCGGAAAGGCTAACGTAGTAGCCAATGCGTTGAGCCGTAAAAGTCATGTCAACACCCTAATGACGGGAGATTTACCAATGGAGTTAGCCAAAAATCTTCGTGAGCTATGTTTGGAGATAGTCCCGAGAGGCTATGTAGCAGCATTGGAGATTCAGTCTACTTTGATGGATAAGATCAGAGAAGCTCAGAAGACTGACAAGGAGGTTGCCTCTATAAAGGAGAAGATGAGCAAAGGAAAAGGTAAAGGATTTCGAGAGGATGAGCATGATACCTTATGGTTTGAAGACCGTGTTTATGTGCCTTATGATTCGGAGATCAGGAAGTTAATTCTGCAAGAGGCCCATGATTCACCATATTCGATTCACCCAGGAAATACCAAGATGTATTTGGATTTGAAGGATACTTTCTGGTGGACCGGAATGAAGAAGGATATTGCGGAGTATGTAGCAGTTTATGATGTATGTCAGAGAGTAAAGGCAGAGCATCAGAAGCCAGTAGGATTGCTACAGCCATTGCCGATACCCGAATGGAAGTGGGATAAGATAGGCATGGATTTTATTACGGGTTTACCCAGAACTCGTTTAGGCTATGACTCGATTGGGTTGTAGTCGATCGTTTGACAATGGTAGCTCATTTCATCCCAGTGAAGACTACCTATACCAGTGCAAAGTTGGCAAAGATATACATGAACAGGATCGTATGTCTGCATGGAATTACAAGGAGCATTGTATCAGATAGAGGAACCCAGTTTACCTCCAAGTTCTGGAATCAGTTGCATGAAACTTTGGGTACCAGGCTAGAGTTCAGCACAACTTTCCATCTACAGACAGATGGACAGACCGAGAGAGTCAATTAGATTTTGGAGGATATGCTGAGAGCTTGTGCGCTAGATTACATATCTAGTTGGGACGAGAATTTGCCATATGCAGAGTTCTCTTATAACAACAGTTATCAATCCAGTTTGAAGATGGCCCCTTTCGAAGCCTTGTACGGAAGGAGGTGCAGGACCCCATTGTCGTGGGATGAAGTTGGAGACCACCAGTTGTTTGGACCGGATCTGATTAAGGAGTCTGAACAGAAAGTGAAATTGATTCGTGATAGGCTCAAGGTAGCCCAATCCAGGCAGAAGAGCTATGCAGATTCTAAACGCAAGGAGACAGTTTACGAAGTCGGAGACCGAGTTTATCTTCGAGTATCTCCACTTCGAGGATTTAAGCGCTTTGGAGTTAAGGGAAAGTTAGCACCACGTTTTGTAGGACCATACAAAGTTTTGGAACGTATGGGAGAAGTAGCCTACAAGCTGGAGTTTCCCGAAGGATTGTCAGGAGTTCACGACGTGTTCCACGTTTCCCAGTTGAAGAAGTGCCACGCGGAGATGGCTGATATACCACTAAGAGATACAGTGGCGCTGGAAGCAATTCAGTTGGACAGTGATTTGACCTATGAGAAGAAACCAGTTAAGATTCTTGAATATGCCAGTCGAGTCACCCGCGGCAAGGTTATCAAGTTTTGCAAAGTTCAGTGGAGCCACCACACGAAGGATGAAGCCACCTGGGAACGAGAGGAAGATTTGCTGAAGAACCACCCTCACCTATTTTCTAGCCAACCCGAATCTCGACGGCGAGATTCATCTTAATGGGGGTAGGTTTGTAACATCCCAAATTTTCAATTTGGAATGTTATACACTAGATCATCATTGCATATCATATTTTATTGCATTTTGGCTGATCCTAGAAAATTCTACGCAACTCAAGGACCCTCGGAGAGAGTTGGGGATTTTGTTATATTCATATTTGAGTTTTCTCAAATTTTGAAAATAGGATCATTTGATTTTATTTATTTTATCTTCAATTATTTCTATTACAAAATTTTGAGAGAGGGAATAAAATGACTTTCCCAAAATAAAGAAATATTGAGGATTTAATAAAAAAATCAAATAAGATTTTATTTTGGTTTTATTTGCTATTTTATTTGAACTAGCACATATGCCCGTGCGTTGCAATGGGACAAAAATTGATACGTATTTAAAGTTAGTGAGAATTATATGTGCAAGCAAAACCTTGTGCACATGTGAAAAAGGAACATTTACCTTCTCGGTTTCGTCAGGTGTAGAGTAATCAATCCGCTATTTTTTTCATTCATATGAATGAGGGCATTTAAGAGTTTTGTTACGCCATCGTACGCCGGAGAAGGCCCACGAATTATTCAATAACTTTCCTTTTAATCGAGGAGATTTTAGGGTATGAAGTTTCTGAATATTGTAGGAAACATGAACCATTTTTTAAAGATTTTTGAAAATTATGAACACTTTCAGAAAACGTGAACAAAAATTGAAATAGGAACATCTTTTAAATTTCACAAACATTTTTGTAAACACCAACCCTTTTTTCATAAAAACATGAACATTACTTGAATTTGTGCACAATTTTTTAGAACAGGAACATGTGTTAAAAATTCATAACCTTTTTCAAAAATGTGCATCTTTTAACATTATTTTGAATTGTTAAAATTTCACTTTTTTTTAAATTTGGCGAATTTTCTAAATTGTTGTTTTATTTTTAGAAATCTCAACAATTTTGAAAAGAATAAAAGGTTTCGAAAAAATGGGAAAAAATTTCAAGTGTTGTATATATGTCAAAATAGGGAAAAAATTGGAATTATGAACATTTTCTATGATTTGATTTTTTTGAAATTCTGAACATTTTCTGAGAATTTTGAATTTATTAATTAAATTCTATAAGAAAAGTAAACTTGGAAGTGGAAAAGGAGATAAGGGAAGGAGAATAAAAATAGAATAAAACACAGAAACAAAGAAAAATGGGCACGCCCATTATTGGTTATCCTGTGCGACGCTCCAACTATTTGTCGCCCTATGCGAAAAATAGATTTTTCATAGCTGCGTGGGCAGAAAATAAAGTGGGCTGGCTTCGCTGGGCCATATCGTGCAGCCACTTCCGAAATTCTGGAAAAGCTTTCTTTTTCTAGCAGTCAAACGCATAAGAATTTAGTACCACCTCGGATAGAATTTTTTATTTTGGGTGGTGAACGGATGAAAAAATTGGCGAAACGCACCTTGCCTTATTAGTAGGTATAGATTTAGGAAAAATGCGTGTTTTTCAAAATTGCATTTAGGCCCCAAATAAATGTTCATCTTGTGCGGCATGATTTTAGAAGCCGGGGAAAATTTATTTCGGGATTTTTGGAGTTCGTTTAGTATCCATTTTGTTTTTTTCTGAGCGTAACTTTTAATAAAAAAACGCAACCGACCTACCGAGCCGTGTCCAACCTGGACACTTGGCCCGGCCGGCTTTATAAGCCGGGGAGTCCCAGCCGGACCCCCCCCCAAACCCAAGCCGCCCTAGCGCCCCGCCGCCGCCGCCCTAGCGCCCGGCCGCCGCCGCCTTTGCCGCCGCCGCCGCAAAGTTCCGCCGCCGCCGCGCCCCGCCGCTCGCCGGAGGTAGACTTCGCCGCCGCCGGTTTTCCTCGAAAAACCGATCGGTTTTTCGTCGATTTTGTTCGGTTTTTTCTAGTTTCGTTTTTTTAAATAGATCGGTTTTCCGGATTATTTATTTAGCGAGTGTTCGCTCGATCGTTCGTTTTAACGAACGCGTTCATCGTTTAGATCCAGTTAATGAATGTCTGTTCATTAATCTATTTGTCGTTTTCTTTTTCTCAGATTAAATCCGCGATTTTTCTGATCGCGATTCCTGATCCATTTTTCGTTCTAGTATAACTTTTCGCTCGTTTATCGGAATCAGGCGATTCAAGTGCCTGGAGTTTCGTCTCGAAACCCTCTTTCCGTTAACCAACTCAAACAAATTTTTGCCACTGTAAAAATTGCCCTAGATCCAGAATAGTAAACGAAGCTTGTTTCTTTTGCCGTTTGTCTTTCGTTGCTTCGTTCGATTTGATTCTTTTTGCCAACCGGAGTTCTTAAGTTGAACTTTCTGGTTAGATCTTTGATTTGAGTTTTACCTGTGCATTAGTTGAGTACTTATTGTATGCTTGTTTTTTTGCGATAGAGTACCCGGAGTGTGCCGCTTGCTACTTCCAATCGCTAGGTTTCCCGGATCATCAGCAAGGCAAGTAACACTTTGATCATACCTCCTACTACCCAGTTTTATTGCAATAGATCAATCCTCACACATTGCATGGTTAGGATCTAATTAAATTGTGGGTTTGGGAAGTAGTTGAGGTAGTACCTATTACATGTTTATTATCAAACCTTTGGGAGTTACTTCTACGTTTGCTTATTATGCCATGCTATGCTAGTAGACGTGGATTGGGTGAGTGAAATCCATGACATATGTGAGCTTGTTAAATTAATGGTTTATCTAAGGTGGCAACTTAAATACACATCTGGGTGTATTGAGGCACCTGGGTATTCCAGCGATTGCCTGTTTTCTTTTGGACCGCCACCCAGGCTCAAAGGGATCATGAGATTATTCATGCTAGAAACTTCCGTGTGTAGCCACAAGATATTATGGGCTCTAGCATAGTTGATTAAGTCGTGCGAACTCTTACAGTGGTAGACTAGCAGATGTAGGGGAAATTAGGTGTAATGGTCTACCCGATCGTAAGGTGCTAGCGCTTCTGAAAGACTATGTCTCGGTCATCCGTTTCTCAAACACCATGTAGTGCGAGAATCCCAACGGAGGAGATCGAGTCTTGTGGGGAAAAGTGCGCAATCCTCTGCAGAGTGTATAAAGTAATCATGGTTAGCCGTGTCCCCGGTAATGGACATCTTGAGTATCTAGTACCTGGATTATCATGTTACTCCAAATAATTTTGTTGGGTTTTTAATGATGATGTTTCTTAATTGGGATTGAGAATGCTGTCAACCATTCTCAATGTTTAACAACTACCATGATAGTTAAATAAAATTTATTCCTTTGCCGTAGGGAAAAATTGGCTTTACACAAAACTATAATCATAGAGCTTTCCACCAGCCAAATATGCATATAGAATAGCCTTATTCTTTTATTGCTCTCTATGTGTTACATTGCCAACATATTCCATGTGCTGACTCGTTTCGGGCTGCAACGTTAATGTTGCAGACTTTTCAGATGACGATTAAGGTGCCTTTAGGTCGTGGTTCTATAATCAGTGATGCCGTTGGAGTTGATGGACTCACTTATCTTCCAAGCCTTCCGCTGTTATCGTTATTAGATGGCCTTAAGCCATATTTATTGTAATAAGTTCTCTTTTGAGACACTCGATGTAATAAGTGTGTGATTGCTACTCTGTTATAAATCCTTCAAGTACTATGTGGTGTCAGCATTAGTGATCCAGGGATGACACCTGAGCACAGAGATTGGACCGTTTGAGGTCTGGTCGCTACAACAAGTCTTTGTATAGATTCCACCATGGACTACATATGGAGCAAAACGAGTGAATCTACACTCTAAAATGTATCTAGATACATCTGTATGTGATCCATAGTGGAAATCTCTACCAAGAATTATATTTTGGAACGGAGGGAGTATGATAGTAGTAAAGTATGTTCCTTGTACTGAAGATGAGGAGGGACATTTGCAGTGTAGAGGTCTATATGGTCGGTTGTGATGGACACTTTGAGCCTCTTTGGTTCGTAGGATCTTGTAAACATAGGAATAGGATTTGTAGTGGCCTACCCACTTGAATCCTATAAGAATAGCAAGGAAATGCGGGGAGTTGTGTCGCTTTTGAGAGTTACACTGATATTAACAGTACCGCACCTTCACTTGAAGAGAGCTGGTATCCGAAGCCTTTCTAGCCGTACCGGCAATACTAGCACATATATTCCAGCAAGTTCCACTTTGCTGATTTTACTCTGATGCTTAAGGTTTTCTTGTTATATCTACACTATGATCTGTGTAGCTGCTTTGTGTCGCACTAGCAGCAGTCCACTCTTGAAGCTAAACACTGCAATGACTTACAAAATTGGCACCAAGGCATTGAGTGCCATTCTGGATGCAATGAAACTCATACGCTCCCCACCTGTTGATTCTTGTTCAGAATATGATCCTAATGACTATTCTAACCTCGAGGAGTCAAAGGCAGATAGCATGTGCTGTTCACCCATCAAGGTGTCTGTTCTAATTTGGCAATGTTTTATTGATTGCGGGTATCTTGCATATGTTGTCTTGCATTTCTTCTACTTTGTTGCACTGCCATCTGCTTAGTTTACTCATCATATATGTCGAGATGCCATGCCAATCCATTATCAATACATATTCCATCTCTCGTTATACCATGTTTTTCCACTCAAATGTTGTTTTTGTGCATCGGACATCAAAAAGAAAGAGGGTGATTGCCGAACCTGAAGGAGCACCAGCAAAGTCCTTGAAAAATGTGGTGGTGCCGGAGAAATCAGACATCACCCCACTTATATTGGTTGTACAACCAGTGACACAAAACGTAGGACTGACTCCAGCAAACTGTACCCATACTTCACTGGCCACACCACTAGCCCCACCACATAGGACCTGCACTCCAGCAAAAGGTATACCGATTTCATTTGCCATAGCACCAGCTGTACCACAGAAAAATCCCATTCCAGCAAAAAGTACAGCAAGTCCACCGGCTGAAGACTGTCGGATTCCGGGTTCCGGCAGACCCTTGAGGTTCGAACACTGGGGTGCGCACGGAGATTTCGCCTTCTACCTACCTGCACCCCTCCGCCTCGCTAAGATCTAAGCTATGGAAAGAACAGCACAAGAGACACAGGGTTTATACTGGTTCGGGCCACCGTTGTGGTGTAATACCCTACTCCAGTGTGTGGTGTGGTGGATTGCCTCTTGGGCTGATGATGATGAGCAATACAAGGAAGAACAGCCTCGCGAGGGTCTGTTCTTGGCTAGGGCGATGAACTGCTAGGAGGAGTTCAATCACCCTTCTCTCTCTCTCTCTCTTCTCGATTCTCTCTCCGATTTCGGTCCCGGTCCTATCTCTTGATCGCCCTCCTATCTCTTGAATACCACCCTCCCTTCCCTGTGGGTGGCTAGTCCTATTTATAGGCAAAGGCCCTGGGCCTCTTCCCAAATATTGAGCGGGAAGGGCGCCAACAATTGTCCATTTTGAAGGGGAACATCTGGTACACTTATCCTGACTAAAGTTGGTCCTCGTCTGCCAAAGACTCTGGTGGTGACGCTGGCTTGGGCTCCACAATGACTTCCTCCCTGCCGTTGGACTGGTCTTGGTCTCGTTGCACCGAAACGGGTGCCTTTGCTTGATGCTCTCGCCTGCGCTTGCTCCCTTTGCACCAAAGAGGAAAGGAGGACACTGCACGGCTGGCGCCCGCCTGGCGCCTTCGGTCGTCATGGCTTGCATCACGGGCACCTCGTGAGGTACCCCGCCTTGATCTCTCCGCCTCCTCGCGAGCCAGCCTAATGAGGCCGTGCCTGAGGAAGCTCCGTGTCGTCTGCCCCGCGAGGCTTGGCCCCTCGCGAGGGTCTTGGGTCTGTGTTGATGAAGATGGGCCGCGCTGGGCCCCCTTTTGAGCCACGCCGCAGGCCGCAGGCAGGCAAGTCTGGGGACCCCCGTTCCCAGAACGCCGACAAAGACCTATCCTAACTGCAGAGACGGCCAATTCTTGCAAATTGGAACCCCATTACATTTATTCCCAATTTAAAAGACAATGCTTTGAATGTTGTTAGGGACTATGTGAATATATTCCCATCATGGGAAGATTATTGTGAAGACAAACACCATTTTCACATCTTCCTGTCCAACTTACGTGTAAGTGCTATTATTCATGGTTATTATTTTCCTGTTTTCTACTGATTGAGCACATCAATGATTTACATTACATTGTTGTAACTAGGCGAGGGTCAATCTGGATAGTCATGACGAGCAAAGCTTGCTTGTGCTTTTCAAGGAAGCATTGCAGCAGTATCGGTGTTACCTGAGGAAATCACACTTTGATGGCATGTCTATAAACGAATTTTCGGTGAAGTCTCCTGTGCTAAATTTAGAAGACATTGAATGGAAAAACCTTGTTATGCACTGGTCCCGTTCCCAGGATGAGGTACTGTCTATGAAATCACATGACAATTTGAACTTCTACTTTTCCGCATGTGCCTTACAAATCTTTTTTGCAGGAAATCTGCTCGAAGAAGAATTCCGGTTTGACAAGAACGACAGGATATCGCAAATATGTTGCCCGCTGCTTTGCTCTTGTTAGTACCTGTTGTCCTGTATCACTATACTTGCATACATACCCGGTTCATTATGTGACAGCAGTATGCATGATAGCTTGCTTATCAATTGTTCGCTCCAAATTATCCGATCTGTATGAATGGTTACATTAGTGTAGAATATATCCAATGCCAATGTTTTTAGCTCTGCATTGTTCTTGTAAGTACATGTTGTCGTTTATATGTGTACTTATAATGACAGGTAGTTGTTCATGTACCATCACTCTGCAACTTATTTTCCTTTGCCCTCCATTTTCTACACATCCGATCTATATTTACTCTTACCACAAGGTTGGTACTGAAGAAGTTTAGCTGTGCATTGCTCTTGGCTGTACCTTTTGCCTGTATCGCTGCACTTACATTTATAGCTACTTGGTTATGTAGCATCACTCTTCATCTTATCTTAAATATTCTCCATTTTTTCGTATATTATCACATCTATATTTACTCTTAACAAAATGTAGAATAAAGGCAATGCATTTGAAGAAGATTCTGTGGTAAACTTCTTGAATTGCCCCCCACCCCCATCAGCATGGACAAGGCCTTTATAGAGGTTGTCTTCACCAATAATGTAAGTTTGTCCATCTCAAGCCTTCAAACTTTGTTGTATATATTTGGTTAGTTATGACTGCAACAGCTGTTTATTTTTTGTGTTTGCATCAAATTGCTTATTTAAAGTTTATTATGTAGTTCATAAACAAAAGTTTTCCCTTTCTCAATTTAAGTTTTCGGTTGTACAACCAAGTTCCTTCTTCATACCATGTAAATTAAAATATACAGAGCAAGTGATCTTCTTTTGCACTGCATGTATGCTTCTGTTCTTCATCCATAATCCAGTGGTGTGGTGAACCTACCCACTATAGCACAGTGTCATATTCTGCAATGTCTTAACTATGAACAATGTCATATCATTCTACTATTATTTAAACCGTCTCTTTATTTGCCAATCTGAAATGGTATCAATTGACAGCACACTAACCATTGATACTTATGAGTTCTTGATCTGTAATCCAGTGGTGTCGTGAAGCTACCAACTCCTTCACAATGTCATTTCCTGCCATGTCTTGACCTGAACAATACCATATTGTGTTAATGCAATTTTAAACTGTGTCACTTTATTCGTTAGTAAGAAATGTGATGAATTGTCAGCACTGATACTTACATGTGCAAAACCTGTCATCTGTCTGCTTGTTTATCTTTCAGAGTGAGGAAGATATAAGTGTTGAACAAGCGCAGTATCATCATCTTGCTCAGCTGCTTGTGTTGCAGCTCCCCAGCAGGGCTAGCCTTTCTTGAACTCTATTGAAGAGCTGTTGGTTTTGTATATTATTTTGTCGGTGTGTTTATTTGCACTGTTGGCGATCTTTGATGCCCAGTGTATGTAATCTGTTGTCTACTTGTGCTTTATTATCATAGTGGCGAACTTTGATGCCCAGTGTATGTAATATGCCGTAATTTCTTTATTGTATAGTCTAGGTTTTTTCTTATTCACGATGCTGTAGTTATTTTACTATATGTATATCCTGTCTTGGCAGTAAACCGGCCAAACCGTAAAATTATGGTACATGATCGGGCCGTCATGCAATCATGATGTAGGTTGGGCCTGAAACGTGTCGAATAGCTCACGGGCCGGCAGCAGCCCGAAATGAACCCCGGCCCATGATTGTGCGAATCAAATCACGGGCTTTTAACAGGCCAAAATTGTCTCGGTCCTTGTTTGGCCCAATCAGATATCGGCTGCGAGCAGGCCGGATGCAAACCGGGCCGTAGTTAGGCCCAACTATATGACTCGCTTTTAATAGGCCGAAATTAATATAGGGCCGAAATGTTAAACAGGCCCTTAACAGGCCAAAACTAATATCAGGCCGAATTACTAAGTGGACCTTTAGCAAGTGGGCCCAAAAGCATAGTGTCCAATTGACGGGCCGAATCTAATATATATGGGCCATAATTGAGCCCAAAGCCTCTTAAAGGGCCGGACCTGATCTGGGCAGTAATTTGGCCCAGAACATAGTAGGCTTTTAACAGGCCGGATCTCATATGGGCCACTATTAGGCCCAGAGAGTGGCAGGCCATTAATGGGTCGGATCAAATATGGGTCGGCATTTGGCCCAAAACATGACAGCTAGTTAATGGGTCGGCCTACTAGGGTCCTCAAAATCTTGTGGGCCTACAGCTGGGCCGGCCCATTAATGTCAGCGAAATCTCATGGGCCTTTAGCTGGGCCGGCCCATTATGATCCGCAAGAATCTTGTGGGCCTTTACCTGGGCCGGCCCATTATGGCACACAAAAATCTTGTGGACCTTTACCTGGGCCGGACCATTATGGCCCACAAAATCTTGTGGGCCTTTAGCTGGGCCAGCCCATTATGGCCCGCAAAATCTCGTGGGCCTTTAGCTGGGCTGGCCCATTATGGTCCGCAAAATCTTGTGGGCCTTCAGTTGGGCCGGCCCATTTAAACTTGATGGGCCGGTCCACGTGTCAACATATCATAGGCGCGTCTCGCCCATTGGATGAGTGACACCTGTGCCAACGCGGACCTAACACGTGTCTCCTCCAGCCAATGATGATTTTACACGTGGAAAATCCCCATTGGTCGGGGCTGTTAACGGGTTACCGGATCCAAAACCCGATCTGATAGCTTAACGGCGTTCCGTTACGGTGGATGCCACATGTCGGTCACCCTTGACGAAAGCACTTCTGTGACGCGCGATTTATCATCATGGAAGTGGACACTTCCATGATGATAATTTTGGTAATGTCATGGAACACTTCTACGACAGCACATGTATGACTATCTTGATTCTGTCATAAATTTGTCATGGATGTACATGCATGACAAAAAACGCGACCTATTGTGACAAACACGTATCATCACGGAAGTGTATTTTTTTGTAGTGGCACTACCAACCCTAACTGAGGGAGAGACTTAACCTAGTATGCATGCTAAAACTTAGGGCGCCAGTGCTTCATTTATTTATGCTCAAGGTCTGCGCCTGGCTTTGTACAGAGGGTTATATGCCTTGCCGGCAAGGCTTGTACAAAAGGTGGGTTGCCGGGGTTGCGAAGATGTTCAATGTTCCAGGAGTTGCTCATTGGAATTGCATCTTCGGTCTCCAGGCGGACTGCGCCAGGCCTGGTGACTCGTATTACCCGATAAGGGCCTTCCCACTTCGACGTCAGCTTGTTGGAATTCTAGGCCGACTGAACGCGTCAAAGAATAAGGTCGCCTTCCTCAAAGCTTCGGGCATGAACCTTGCGTCTATGGTAGTGGCGCAAGGCTTGTTGGTAGCGTGCTGCTCTCACAGCCGCCCGAAGACGAACTTCCTCAAGGAGCGTTGCGTCATCTTGCCGCAATTTCTCTTGCTCAAGCTCGTCGTAAGCAAGCACTCAAGGTGACCCGTATATGAGTTCCGTGGGGAGAACTACTTCTTCCCCGTAAACTAGGGCAAAGGGTGTCTGGCCGATGGCTCGATTTGGTGTCGTTCTGATCAACCAAAGAACCGCCGGCAACTCATCAATCCAGCGCTTTTCGCTCTTGTGCAGCCTGTCAAAAGTCTTTGTCCTCAGGCCTCACAACACTTCAGCATTTGCCCTCTTCGCCTGGCCGTTGCTCCATGGGTGTGCCACGGAAGCGAAACAGACCCTGCTGCCGAGGTATTGGATGTATTGCATGAAGGTGTGGCTTGTGAACTGCATGCCGTTGTCGGTGATGACTTTGTTTGGCACACCAAAATGGCACACTAGCCCCTTGAAGAACTTGACGGCTGACTATGCTGTCACCTTCCTCACTGCTTCCACCTCTGGCCACTTTGTGAACTTGTCGATCGCAATGTACAAGTACTCAAACCCCCGAAAGCGCGGGGGAAAGGGCCCAGGATGTCGAGCCCCAAGACCGAGAATGGCCAGAAAAGAGGAATTGTTTGAAGTGCTTGAGCTGGTCGATGAAGCTTCTTTGAATGGAACTGACACGCTTCACACTTGGTTACTAGTGCCATTGCATCCTGGAGGGCAGTGGGCCAGAAGAAACCCTAATGGAATGCCTATCCGGCAAGGGCCCTTGACCCTATGTGGGAGCCACATATGCCTCCGTGTATCTCCGCCAACAGCTCCAGTCCTTCCTCTCGGGGGATGCACTTCAATTTCACGCCGTCCGGTCTCTTCTTGTACAGGACGTCCTCGACGAACTGATACATGGCAGACCGACAGGCTACTTTCTCCGCTACTTTCTGCTCCTCAGGAAGCTCCCATGTTTGGAGGAATCGGATGATATGCTATGCCCATGCCGGAGCCTGGGGCTCGACGGCAAGGACCAAAGGCATTTCTTCTGCCATGGGAGCGGCCGTCTCTACGGCCAGGGATCGACGGCCCGCCAGAGTCAGTCACCCCTCGGCAGGCTCAGGATCCGCGGAAACATCCTTGTCGGCGGCCCCTGGGGGCTCAACGGGAAAGTACTTTTCGGGGCCTGATTTCCTCTGTTTGTTCTGCTCCGTCGATGGTTCGAGAGATGGTTGAGTTAATCGAAGCAAAAAAGTACCTGGTTCCACAGGTAGCTTGAATGCAGCGCGCTTTGACAGGTAATCGGCGATGTCGTTCTCTGCTCGGGGAACATGCTCCTCTTGTATACCGTCAAAGCGCTCCTCCAGCTTCCTCACCTCATCCACGTAGGCCTCCATCTATGGGCTCTGATAATCTTTGTTAACTTGTCTGATGACAAGTTGTGAATCGCCCCTGGCGATGAGCTTTTTGACCCCGAGGTCCGCCGCGATCCTGAGGCCGGCAAGCAGCCCCTCCTATTCAGCGATGTTGTTGGTGGACATCTCCCTGGGAAAGTGCATCTAGATTACATACTTAAGGTGCTCTCCGGTGGGTGCGACGAGCAGCACACCAGCACCGGCGCCTTGCAGCGAGAAAGCCCTGTCAAAGTACATGATCTAGTTGTGACTTGCTTCCTTGCTGGGGAGCATGGTCTCCTGGATTTCCTCGTCAGGCGTTGAGGTCCAGTCTGCAATGAACTCTGCCAAGACTCTGCTCTGGATTGTCGAAGTACTTTCAAACTTCAAACCAAAGCTCGAAAGCTCCAAGGCCGACTCCACAATCCTTCCGGTTGCGTCTAGGTTGTGCAGTATCCGTTGTAATGGGAGGCGGGTGACGATGGTGATTTCGTGTGCTTGGAAGTAGTGACGCAGCTTCCTCGAGGCCATAAGGAGGCCGAAGAGAAATTTCTGCACACCAGAGTACCTTGACCTAGCCCCTGTAGGAGGGAGCTCACAAAGTAAACCGGGTGCTGCATCATCTTCTTCTTCTACACCACCTCATTTGATTTCATGGGGCCTGTCCTGATGGCGTCAGACTCTGCCGGGGGCCTTGCCTTGCCGACATTGGTCCCTGCCAGGGGAATCTCTGGCTTGCCATCCGCCAGACCCGCCGTCGCCACCGCCTCTTTATCGACCTCCCTCTGCACCACTAGTATGGAACTGACCACTTGATTCATCGCCGCCAGATATAGCAGCAACGGCTCTTGTGGTTTAGGCGCAACTAGTATTGGTGTAGAGGAAAGGTATTTCTTCAGATCCTGCAACGCTACCTCGGTCTCTGGGGTCCACTCCATTGGGCCTGCCTTCTTCAAGATCTTGAAAAGGGGAAGGGCACACTCAGCGGACTTGGAGATGAATCTGCTCATGGAGGCAACGCAACCAGTGAGCCGACGCACATCCTTGATCCGCTTGGGCGCCTCAATCTGCTCAATAGCCTTGATCTTTTCCGGGTTTGCATCGATCCCACGCTGCGACATGAAGAACCTGAGAAGTTTGCCAGACGGAACGCCGAATACACACTTCTCAGGGTTGAACTTGAGGTTGATCTTGTGTAGGTTCACAAATGTCTCTTCTAAGTCTTGTACAAGGGTTGCCTTGTCCTTGGTTTTGACCACTATGTCATCCATATAAGCTTCCATATTTCTATGTAGCTGGGGCTCAAAACCAATTTGGACCGCCCTTGCGAATGTCGAGCCAGCACTCTTCAACCCAAAAGGCATCCGTAAAAAGCAATACATACCACACGGGGTGATGAATGTTGTCTTCTCTTCGTCTTCCTTTGCCATGAAGATCTGGTGGTAGCCCGAGTAGGTGTCGAGGAATGATAGCAGATCGCACCCGGCCGTGGAGTCAACAATCTGGTCAATGAGCGGCAACAGGAAGGGGTACTTAGGACAAGCCTTTTTGATGTCTGTGTAATCAATACACAGCCTCCACTTCCCGTTCGCCTTGCGCACCACCACCGGATTGGCCAACCACATCGGATGGAGCACTCCTCTCACCAAGCCGGCTGCTTCCAACTTCCTGATCTCCTCTGTGATGAATTCCTGCCGTTCCAAAGCTTGCTTCCTGACCTTCTGCTTGACGGATCGCGCATGGGGACAGACAGCAAGGTGGTGCTCAATCACTTCCCTGGGAACGCCGGGGATGTCGGATGCTTGCCATGCAAACACATCGACATTTTCCCGCAGAAAAGCGACGAGCGCGCTTTCCTATTTGCTGTCGAGGGTGGAGCTTATGGTGAAAGCCCCTCCTGTGACATCCTCCTTGACGGACACCCTCTTGGTTTCTGGTGGTGCAGCTCTGGATTTCTTGCTCTTCCAGGTGGAGTTCTCTAGCATGTCCTCGATGGTAGCACAACACTATAAAGAGGTGCACTTGCCGGAGTGGGTGCGAGAGGTCCTGCCGGTATCCTTCTTCCCTCTCGTGGCTTCAGCGGCAGGAGCAAGTTCCTTGGCAGTAGCTGCTGCAACTGCTTCTCGGTAGAGTTGGTCAGCGCAGATCAGCGCGTCCTTCTTGTCGGAGGGGACGGTGATGATGGTCATCGGCCCAGGCATCTTCAGCGTGTTGTAGGCGTAGTGTGACGCCGCCATGAACTTGGCTAGTGTCGGGCGGCCGAGGATCTCGTTGTAGGGCAAGGGGATCTCGGCCACATCGAAGACAATCCTCTCCGTCCTATAGTTCAACTCGCCTCAAAATGTCATAGGCAATGTGACCTTCCCCTTCGGCTGGCTCCTTCCCGGGTTGACCCCTTGAAACATTCCTGTCTCCTCGAGGTCTCCATCGGGAATTTGCAGCCTTTTGATCACAACGGGTGAGATCAAGTTTAGACCGGCCCCGCCGTCAACCAACATCTTGTTCACCATGAGGTTGCGTATCATTGGTCAGACCAACAACGACAAACACCCGACCGCAGTTGTGTGGTCAGGGTGGTCCCCGGCGTCAAAGACGAGGGGCGTCCTGGACCACTTCAGTGGCTTTTGAGCGTCAAACGAGGGCACCGCTGTTGTGATCTCACGCTCCCACTGTTTGAGCTGACAGTGAGAAGTATGCAGCGAGACGCCACCATTAACGCACATGGCCTCTATAGCCTTCTAGAACTCATGCTCGCTGGACTCGTCGTCCTCGTCGTGATCATCGTCTTCCTGCTTCTTGTCGCGGCCCCAAGCGGGCCTCTCTTGCTGGTTATCCTTGCCGTGGCGACCTACTTGGCTGCCATGCTTCTTGTCGGATCCTTCGGTGCCATCTTGGCCCTTCTCCTTGTCCCGCCTCTCATACTCGGCTTTTTGTTTTTCAGCAAGCAGCTCGACTTGTCGGCAGTTCTGGAGGTCGTGGCCTTTGGTGCAGTGGATCCTACAGTACTCCTTGTCTGAGCCCCCTGGCTTGTCGGCAACCGCCAAGGCCCGGCAAGCGGCGCACCCGGCAACCTCCTTGTTGGGGTCGTCTGCCTTGGCCTTCTTGGCGGTGCCGGTGTCGTCAGATCCCTCGACGGCAAGCACGGTCTTACCCTTTTGCTTCCTATTGTGACGCCGACCCTTCTTTGTCGGGGCGGCGGTGTCTTCGTTTGTAGAGTTGGTTTCCGTGTCGGTGTCTTCGCCAGGGTACTTCCTTCCCTCTTCTGCCCGGACGCATCTATCAACCAGAACGTAAAGTTCGGCCACATCCTTGACCTTGTTCATCGCCAACACTTCACGCATCTTGCGGGTGCGCACATTCTCATGGAATGCGCTGATCACAGCGGCAGGGTGAACATCTGGGATGTTGTATTGCACTCGGCTGAACCTCTGTGTGTACTTGCACAGGTTTTCACCTTCCTTCTGGGGAATGATATGCAAATCACTTGCCTGGCCATGAGCTTGGTGGCCTCCAGTGAAGGCACCAACGAACTCATGACACGGGTCTGACCAAGAAGAAATGGAACCCGCCGGCAAGTGCATCAACCAAGACATGACATTGGGTTTCAGGGACAACGGGAAGTAATTGGCAAGCACCTTATCGTCGCGAGCCCCAACGGCTTGCATCGCGATGGTGTAGATGCTGAGGAACTCCGACGGTTGAGTCTTGCCATTGTACTTCTCACTGACATCGGGCTTGAATGTGCGGTGAGACGGCCACTGGAACTGCCGCAGCTCACGGGTAAAGGCGGGGCAACCCACCTCATAAGGTAGGCCGCTGGAGCCTCCCAGCGCTGGGCGGTCCATGGCGGGCCCCGCCCGCCTATCTGACTGGTGGCGAGTATCGCGCCAGCGCTCGATGGTGGTTCGAGCGTCTTCATGGGCTCACTCCCGAAGAACCTGGCATTGGTCGCGGTGGATCTGTGGGTCGGACGATGCTATGGAAATGTTATCACAAGTGTCATCACGACGGACCGACACCCGCAGTGGCTGGCGTGGAGGAGGAGAGTGCACTATAGCCGCGGCGCCTTCGGCCCCTCCACCGCTGGCGCACAGTGGCTCAATGCAGCGCCGGCCTGAGGGCCCCGCTGGCCGTGGCTCGTCTTTGTTGGCAACGCTGACGAGGCTCCGGATAGTGTCTCTCCACTCATCGAGCTTCTCTGCAGCAGTAGGGAAAATGAGGAGCAGTTGCGCGCGCGCCAAAGCTTCTGCTGGCCTGGGTGGCGACGAAAGCTGCATGGACCGTGGCGCGCTTCGACTTCTAACAACATTAGAAGGAGCTCTATCATGGCCCAGCGGCTGTGTGCCATTTTCGCCAGCACTTCGTTGGCCATGCTGGCCTCCTTCGTCCCGCGAATGACGCACATGACTCTTCCCATGGCGGTGTCCAGGGTCACCGGCGTGGTGACGCTGCACGTCGCGCACAACGTGGGAAGAGCGCATTGTGGGCGCTGGGGTGGGCGTCCTGGAGGTCGCTGCGCCGCCCGTGGGCGCCACGGCGACGCCCCCGAAGGGTCTCGCGCCACCTGCGGGGGCCCAGCTTTGTCTCTAGATTTTGCGGCGTGCGGCCTGTCGCCTTGCGAGCGAACGATGCCGCTCGCCAGGCTCAGACTGCCAGAGCGATGTTGGTGCTCGCGAGCCGTGCCTCGGGTCCTGTCCACGACTGGCCCGCTGTTCGCCCTCATAGGTACAAGCCATCCGGCTCCCGACGAACCGACCACCGTGGCCGCCTTCTTCTGGGGAGCCATGACGATGAAGAACCGCTAGGCTAACTGCCAGACCGGATTTTCACGACTGCGTGCCCCCTACCTGGCGCGCCAGATATGTCGATGGAAACGACACCTATGGGGTCACTTGGATCCCTTCTACGGTAGGCGAGCACGAGGTTGTGCAAAGAGCGGGTCTGGCAGGAAGCACGCGGATCGTTTACCCAGGTTCGGGCCGCGAAGATGCGTAATACCCTAGTCCTGCTTTGGTGGATATATTTGAGTGTTCTTGTGTTCTTGAGCTAGCTACGGGGTGCAACTTGCCCAAAAGAGCTGAATCCCTCTCCTGGTCGTCTCGGGCCTCCTTTTATAGGCAAAAGGGGTCGCCACAGTGGCACACAGGAGGTGGAAAGGTGTACATTGGACAGGTCTATCCTCTGGCACATCGGACAAATGCATTTAATGCGCTGCCGACATGCCCCTCTCACTTTATTAGGGACGGCAAGGAAGCATGTCCCAGTTGTCGCCACCTCGCCTGGCTTTGACACGCGCCCGAGCTGACGGGGCGCCGGGGCGCCACTTTGGCTGGCTGTTGGGCTGGCGTGGTGGTGGAGCCTTCGGGAAGACTTGCATGCCACCATGCAGGAGCTTGCTGGGTCGGTGTAGAGGCCACGCATTGCCACGTGGGAGCCTACTCAACTGGTTGAGCTGGTAGCTGCATGGGGACGGCGGTGGAGTCTTGGCAGGTGCGGGCCTGGCTGCGGCCCTGCTGACGCCCTCGGCAAGGGCCTTGCCAGGGGTCCGGCAAGGATCTTGCCATTGCGTTGCGGTCGTCCCCGGCAAGACTCTTGCCAGGGGTCTTGTGGATTTCCTCGGCTACGATCCTGCCGAGAGTCACCGTCTTCTGGTTCTCATCTGACCTTGAGTATTAATGGTCTTCACAAAGATCTGCATGCCACTACGGAGGTGCCTCCCGAGCCCTATTCCCAATGTAGTTGTTGGTGGTGTTTGGAACCCTTGGGCTCAAGGGTGGCTCGCTCCGTTGGAGTCAGGCAAGTTGCCTCGGCAAGGCTCTTGTCGGGGCTGCGGAGGCCGCCCCAGCAAGAGTCTTGCCGAAGGAGTCCACCTCGCCCTTCTGCCCTTCGTGTCTCTGGTATTGGCGTTTCCCTGGTTGTCTTGTGCTTCGGCTTCACTCCGGCTTCCCTCCTCTGCCCTACTGAGTGTGGCCGTGGCGCGTGATACGTCCATTTTGCATCATGCTTTTATATCGATATTTATTGCATTATGGGCTATTATTACACATTATGTCATAATACTTATGCCTATTCTCTCTTATTTTAAAAGGTTTACCTAAAGAGGGACAATGTCGGCAGCTCGGATTCTGGGCTGGAAAAGGAGCAAATATTAGAGACCTATTCTGCACAGCTCCAAAAGTCCTGAAACTTCACGGAAGTCATTTTTAGAATATATAAAAAATACTGAGCGCAAGAAGTTCCGGAGGGGGGCCACACCCTGCCCACGAGGGTGGGAGGCGCGCCCTACCCCCCTGGGCGCACCCCCCTGCCTCGTGGGCCCCGTGGTAGCCCTCTGATGCCCATCTTCTGCTATATGGAGTCTTTCGATGAGAAAAAAATCATAAGCCAGCTTTCGAGACGAGACTCTGCCACCACGAGGCGGAACCTTGGCGGAATCAATCTAGGGCTTCGGCGGAGCTATTTTGCCGAGGAAACCTCCCTCCGGGAGGGGGAAATCATCGCCATCGTCATCATCAACGATCCTCTCATCGGGAGGGGGTCAATCTCCATCAACATCTTCACCAGCACCATCTCCTCTCAAACCCTAGTTCATCTCTTGTATCCAATTCTTGTCTCCAAGTCTGGGATTGGTACCTGTGGGTTGCTAGTAGTGTTAATTACTCCTTGTAGTTGATGCTAGTTGGTTTATTTGGTGGAAGATCATATGTTCAGATCCTATATGCATATTAAGACCCCTCTGATTATGAACATGAATATGCTTTGTGAGTAGTTACGTTTGTTCCTGAGGACATGGGAGAAGTCTTGCTATTAGTAGTCATGCGAATTTGGTATTCGTTCGATATTTTGATGAGATGTATGTTGTCTCTCCTCTAGTGGTGTTATGTGAACGTCGCCTACATGACACTTCACCATTATTTGGGCCTAGAGGAAGGCATTGGGAAGTAATAAGTAGATGATGGGTTGCTAGAGTGATAGAAGCTTAAACCCTAGTTTATGCGTTGCTTCGTAAGGGGCTGATTTGGATCCATATGTTTCATGCTATGGTTAGGTTTACCTTAATACTTTTGTTGTAGTTGCGGATGCTTGCAATAGAGGTTAATTATAAGTGGGATGCTTGTCCAAGTAAGGACAGTACCCAAGCACCGGTCCACCCACATACCAAATTATCAAAGTACAGAACGCGGATCATATGCATGTGATGAAAACTAGTTTGACAATAATTCCCATGTGTCCTCGGAGTGCTTTTATCTATATAAGAATTTTGTCCAGGATTGTCCTTTGCTACAAAAGGGATTGGGCCACCTTGCTGCACTTTATTTACTTTTGTTACTTGTTGCTCGTTACCAATTATCTTATCACAAAACTATATGTTACCTATAATTTCAGTGCTTGTAGAGAATACCTTGCTAAAAACCACTTATCATTTCCCTATGCTCCTTGTTGGGTTCGACACTCTTACTTATCGAAAGGACTACGATAGATCCCCTATACTTGTGGGTCATCAAGACTCTTTTCTGGCACCGTTGCCGGGGAGTGAAGCGCCTTTGGTAGGTGGAATTTGGTAAGGAAAAATTTATATAGTGAGCTGAAATTTACTCTCACCTGTTACTATGGAAAGTAATCCTCTGAGGGGCTTGTTCGGGGTATCTTCACCCCGACTAGTAGAGCAAAGAGTTGCTCCTCAACCTATTGAACCTACTGAAAATGAAAATGTCTACTTTCAGATTCCTTCGGGTATGATAGAAAAACTGCTAGTTAATCCTTTTGCAGGAGACGGAACAATGCATCCTGATGTTGGTGTACTAAAGTAGGGGTACCCTTAGTACCCCGAACTTGTGCACGGGCAGTCGCAGCGTCCCGCGGCAAGGCATGCCAGGTCACCGCCAAGATCCTCCGTGGTCCCTTTGAAGACCATTCAAGAACAAAGTACTCAAGACAAGGCCCCGGCAAGAGGAGCTTGCCGGGAAGAAGGCAAGACCCCGGCAAGAGGAGCTTGCCGGGAAGGCCATCAGAAGCACACCAAGACCCCGGCAAGAGGCGCTTGCCGGGAAGGCCATCCAAGGCATTCCAAGGAACTTGCCGCGGCGCACTACGTGCCCCGACAAGGCCCGGTGAGCGACAAGCTCCCGGAAGCGACAAGTCGACGGCCGCGGCAAGGCGCTTGCCGCGGCAAGCCCCCACTCCACGCCCGCGCTCCAGCACACCCACCCACGTGTCGCTCCGCCCCCCCCCCCCCAGCGCACGTGGCAGGAGGCTGTGCAGCTAGGGGCGTGCGGTGGCACGCAGGCGCTGACAAGACAACCATCGTGGCAAGACGGTGGCGTCCCTAGCGGTCCCTTTCGGTGCTGTCTAGGCGACACAGACGGGCATTTAATGCCCTTGTCCCCTGCCGTCAGGGTTAGGTATGATAACACTGTAGCCGCTAGCTGTGCCTCTACAGCACCTAGCTGTGCCTACCCACGGCACCTTTTCCACTTTTGCCCTCCGTTGCCCTATGTCGGTAACCCCTTGAGCATATAAAAGGAGGCCCGGGGCAACGTAGAAGGGGGTTCAGCAATTCCACACACCCACGCTCGATCTCAGGTTGAGCAATTCCACACTCACGCTCGATCTCGCTTCCGAGCTAGAAATCAATACCAATCCACAAAGCAGGAGTAGGGTTTTACGCATCCTTGCGGCCCGAACCTGGGTAAATCGCTCGCGTGCTTCGCCTCGATTTACTCCTCGCACGACCAACCGCCCGCGTGCTTCGCCTCGATCTGCTCTTTGCGCAACCTCCGCCCCCCGCCGAACCAAAAGGGACCCGATCCGCCGGTCCCATAGGTGCCCTTGGATCAGAAACCCCGGCATCTCTGGCGCGCCAGGTAGGGGGCGTCGAAGTTGTCTGAATCAGATCCGGCGTTCTCGCGAGCCAGATCTTCAGCTTCTTCATCGATCTTCGCCGTCTTCGTCGACATGCCACCGAAGAAGAAGGTTTCGGAGGCAGCTGCTCCGTCCGCGCCGAGCCAGCCACCACCGGAGCAAACGGATGGTGGGGCAGGCGCCGGCGGAAAGACTCGCGTCGACGAGGAGACTCGCGGTGCTGCCAGGTCTCAGGGCAAGGCTGCGCTGCCCATCGGCGGCGTGGCCGGCTCCCACAACGACCGGGCGCACTCCAAGACCTCGGCGTCCGTGCATGCACCGCGCCCATCTCAGGAGGTGCGGGACCGGCAGCGTCATGGTACTCACGGTACCATGCGCTCGCTGGATCAAGATCGAGCTGGTGGATCCCGGAGCGCCCAGGACCACCATGCGCGTCAACAAGCCGGCGCAAGCGAGACGCGGTCGCCTGGACGGGATACTGCTCCTTCTAACGTGGTTAGGAGTCCGAGCGTATCCCGCTCCTCGCACCATTCGCTACCGCCACCCGCCACCGCAGCGGAAGCTCTGGCGCGAGCTCAGCTGCTCCTAGACTACCCTCCAGCGGCGGACAAGATCGACGACTGGAGAGCCACTATCCAGAGTCTCATCGGCTTCGCCAACGGCGACACTCCTCGGCAGCCGAGCACGTTGCAGCCGCAGCGAGTCAGCCAGGCGCGAACCGGTGGAGACAAGACTGGTGGGGGTGCAACTACTGTGCACTCCCCACCCCGAAGGCCAAGATCACCGACTCGCCGGATCCACCTCGACAGCGACTCCACCGCGTCATCTGATCCCCGAGCTCGTTGCGATCAGCGCCAAGTTCTTCAAGAACGGCAGCGGGAAGACGCTCGTACTCGCATCGAGCGCCGGAGAGAAGCGCGACGTCAGTCAGACCAGCGCGCTAGGCCCTCTGTTGACATGCATGCGCCAGGGGAACCAGGCGACTTGCCGTACCCGGTAGGTTGCCCTGCGTTCACTCGTGAGCTGCGGCAAGTCTAGTGGCCCAGTACGAAGAACTTTAAGCCAGATGTACCAGAGAAGTACGACGGCAAGTTGCATCCGTCGGAGTTCCTCAGCATCTACACCATCGCGGTGCAGGCTGCTGGGGGACGAGACGACAAGATCCTTGCCAACTACTTCCCGCTGGTGCTTAAGCCCAACGTCAGGTCCTGGCTCATGCACTTGCCGGACATCTCCATATCCTCCTGGGCCGAGTTGTGCCATCAGTTTGTTGGCGCCTTCACAGGCGGCCACAAACCTCATGGCCAAGAGAGCGATCTTCATCTGCTCGTCTAGAAGGAAGGAGAGCCCCTGCGCCAGTACGTCCAGAGGTTCAGCCGTGTTCACCACAACATCCCAAATATCCACCCTGCCGCGGTAATCAGCGCGTTCCATCAGAACGTGCGTAACCACAGGATGCGGGAGGAGTTGGCGATGTGCAAGATTCGGGACGTCAGCGAGCTTTATGCCCTGGCCGACAGGTGTGCACGCGCTGAGGAGGGGAGGAAATTCCCCGGAGAAAGCACTGGAGCAGGAGGATCTGACAGTGAGGATGCCGCCCCGGCAAAGAGAAGCCGGCGGCGCAACAACAGGAAGAAACAGAACAACGAGGTGCT
Source organism: Triticum urartu (assembly GCF_003073215.2). NCBI lineage: Eukaryota > Viridiplantae > Streptophyta > Magnoliopsida > Poales > Poaceae > Triticum > Triticum urartu. Next base: position 140,906,772 of record NC_053027.1, on the reverse strand, counting down.
GGTCGTTGAGCAGTCCGGCAATGAAGGTGATGCCACGAAGGCTACAGTTGGTAGATCCGGCAAGGAAGTTGCCGCGTGCACCAACTGTCAGGCTGTGGCGGTCGCCGACAAGCGGGACGGCTCTGGCAAGAAATACTGTAAGATTCACCGCACCAAGGGCCATGACCTCCAGAGCTGCAAGAAGGTCGAGCAGCTCGTCTAGCAACAGAGGGCTGAGTACGAGCGGCGCGACAAGGAGAGAGCCCAAGGGGGTGCCGAGAAACCTGGCCAGAAGCGCACCGGCCAGGAAGGACGCCGCGGCAAGGCCAAGCAGCGGCAAGGAGACAGACCTCCCCGTGGTCGCGACAACGACGAAGACGACGGTGAGGATGAAGACATGGATGACGTTGAGACCAGTGATCAGGAGTTTCAGAAAGCCACAGAGGTCTTGTGCGTTGACGGGGGTGCTTCCCTGCATACCTCGCACCGCCAACTCAAACAGTGGGTGCGGGAAGTCAATGCAGCGGAGCCACCCATCGAATCGCGCAAGCTTCTGAAGTGGTCCAGCACGCCTATCATCTTTGACATTGAGGACCACCCTGACCGCACAACCGCGGTCGGGTGTCTGCCGATGTTGGTTTCACCAACCATCCGCAACCTCAAGGTCACCAAGATGCTAGTCGACGGCGGGGCCGGCTTAAACCTGATCTCCTCCGCTGTGCTCCGAAAACTCCAGATCCCTAACGGCGAGCTCGAAGAGACCGGCACATTCCAAGGAATCAACCCGGGAAGGAGCAAGCCGAAGGGGAAGGTCACGCTGCCGGTAACATTCGGCAGCGAGTTAAACTTCAGGACTGAGAGGGTCACGTTCGACGTTGCCGATATCCCGTTGCCTTACAATGGGATACTTGGCCGTCCAGCACTCGCCAAGTTCATGGCGGCCTCTCACTACGCGTATAACGTGCTGAAGATGCCAGGCCCGATAAGCGTCATTTCTGTCCCTGGCGACAAGAAGGACGCTCTTATCTGTGCCGACAAGATCTACCGGGAAGCAGCAGCCACGGCGGACCGCGATCCACTTGCCGCTGAAGCTCCCGGGACCAAGAGGACCAAGTCCGGCAAGAGTTCTGGTGCCCACTCCGGCAAGCGCACCTCTTCGGAGTGCTGCGCTACCGTTGAGGACGCACCATCGAGCTCCGGGAGGACCAAGTCCGGCAAGAGCTCTGATGCCCACTCCGGCAAGCGCACCTCTTCGGAGTGCTGCGCTGCCATCGAGGACGCACCATCGAGCTCCACCGGCAAGAAGACCAAGTCCGGCAAAAGCTCTGGTGCCCACTCCGGCAAGCGCGCCTCTTCGGAGTGCTGTGCTGCCGTCGAGGACGCACCATCGAGCTTCACCGGCAAGCACAAGAAGACAATGGCGGCCCCGCCAGAGACGAAGAAGGTGTCCGCCAAGGAGGATGGCGCTGGTGGTACCTTCACCATCAGTGCCACGCTTGACCCTAAATAGGAAAGCGCGCTCGTTGCTTTCCTGCGGGCGAACGTCGACGTGTTTGCATGGCAACCGTCTGACATCCCCGGTGTTCCCAGGAAAGTGATTGAGCACCACCTTGCCGTCTGTCCTCATGCGCGGCCCATCAAGCAGAAAGTCCGGAAGCAGGCGGTGGAGCGCCAAGAATTCATTGCGGAGGAAATCAAGAAACTGGAAGCAGCAGGCCTCGTCAGAGGAGTGCTCCATCCCACGTGGTTGGCCAATCCTGTAGTCGTGCGCAAGGCAAACGGGAAATGGAGGCTTTGCATCGATTTCACCGATGTTAACAAAGCTTGTCCCAAAGACCCATTTCCTTTGCCGCGCATTGACCAGATTGATGACTCCACAGCTGGATGTGATTTGCTTTCGTTTCTTGACGCGTACTCCGGGTATCATCAGATCTTCATGGCAGAAGAGGATGAAGAGAAGATCGCATTTATTACTCCATGTGGCACGTACTGTTTCGTACGGATGCCTTTCGGATTAAAAAATGCTGGTTCGACATTTGCAAGAGTAGTCCATTTTGCTCTTGAGCCACAAATACACAGAAATGTGGAAGCCTACATGGATGATATAGTGGTCAAGAGCAAGGACAGAGCAACCCTGATCCAAGACTTGGACGAGACTTTTGCAAATCTGCGCAAGATCAGCCTCAAGCTCAACCCAGAGAAGTGTGTGTTTGGAGTTCCCTCCGGCAAGCTTCTCGGGTTCTTCGTGTCTCAGCGGGGGATTGAAGCCAATCCCGACAAGATCAAGGCCATTGAGCAGGTTGAAGCCCCAAAGCGCGTCAAAGATGTTCAGAAACTTGCCGGTTGCGTGGCTGCTCTCAGAAGGTTTATCTCTCGGTCTGCTGAGCGCGCCTTGCCGTTTTTCAAACTATTGAAAAAGGCAGGTCCAATGAAATGGACTCCGGACGCGGAGCCTGCGCTGCAAGACCTGAAGAGATACCTGTCCTCCCCTCCAATACTTGTCGCGCCTAAGCCACAAGAGAAGTTGTTGCTGTACATAGCGGCAACCAATCAAGTGGTTAGTGCTGCGTTAGTGGCAGAGAGGGAGGCGGATGATGAGCCAGCAACCGCGGCAAGCGCATCCAGCGACAAGCAGGGGGCTTCCCCGACAAGCTCTGGTCCCGACAAAGATGAACCCGCACTGATACACGAGGAGATACGGAAGAAAACGGTGCAGCGCCCAGTTTACTTTGTCAGTTCCCTCTTGCAGGGGGCTAGGTCAAGGTACTCTGGTGTGCAGAAACTGCTTTTCGGCCTTCTCATGGCCTCGAGAAAGCTGCGCCATTACTTCCAAGCACATGAGATCACAGTGGTCACTCTCTTTCCGCTGAAGAGGATACTGCAGAATCCTGAAGCGACAGGCAGGATTGTTGAGTGGGCACTGGAACTGTCAAGCTTTGGTCTCAAGTTTGAAAGCACTTCAACTATCCAGAGCAGAGCATTGGCAGAATTCATAGCGGAATGGACGCCAACTCCGGACGAAGAAATTCCGGAGACGAGCATCCCCGACAAAGAAGCGAGCAAAGAGTGGCTGATGTACTTTGATGGTGCCTTCTCGCTGCAAGGCGCCGGCGCTGGTGTGCTTCTTATCGCGCCCACCGGAGAGCACCTCAAGTACATAGTCCAGATGCACTTTCCCAAGGAGAAAGCAACAAACAATACTGCAGAGTATGAGGGATTGCTTGCCGGTCTCAGGATCGCAGCAGACCTTGGGATTAAGAAGCTCATTGTCAGGGGTGACTCACAGCTTGTCGTCCGCCAAGTAAACAAGAATTATCAGAGTCCGTTGATGGAAGCTTACGTCGTCGAAGTGAGAAAGCTAGAAGAGCGCTTTGACGGCCTACAAATGGAGCACGTTCCGAGAACTCAGAACGCCATTGCAGATGGCCTGTCGAAGTGCGCCGCACTTAAGTTACCTGTGGAACCAGGGACCTTTGTGCTCAAGCTGACTCAACCGTCCGTGACACCATCAACTGGACAAAGCAAGAAGAGGAAGTTGATTCCTGGTGACTACCTGCCGGCAGAGCTTCCCGAAGCCGCCGCCAAGAAGGTCCCCAAGATCAACACCGAAGGCGCTGAGGAGCAGTTTGCTCCGGCAAGCCCTAGGGCTTGTTCCGTTGAAGCAAAAGCTCCCGGCGAGCTTGTCGCGAAATGTCACGCTCCGGCAGAGACACAGCTTCTCGCCGTAGAAGCAGATATTCCCGCAGCAACCTCCAAGATCAACGCCAAGAGCGCCGGGGAGCCAGATGCTCCGGCAAGCCCTAGGGTTTGTTCCGTTGAAGCTGAAGCTCCCGGCAAGCTCGTCGCGGAACGTCAAGCTCCGGCAGAAACACAGCTTCTCGCCGTAGAAGCGGATGTTCCCGCGGCAGCAGAGTCGCCTTTAGTCCTTGTTGTCGAGCCACAGGCTCCAACATGGGCGCAGCAGATTGTCCGTTTCCTTCAGATAGGAGAACTTCCCGAAGAGCAAGAAGAAGCCGAAAGAGTAGCCCGGCAGTCAAGTATGTACCAGTTCGTCGACAAGACGCTGTACAGAAGAAGACTCAACGGTGTGAAATTGAGGTGCATTCCCCGGGAAGATGGACAGAAGCTGTTGGCAGAGATACACGGAGGCATATGTGGTCACCACATTGGCGCAAGAGCACTCGTCGACAAAGCATTCCGGCAAGGATTCTTCTGGCCAACAGCCCTCCAGGATGCAACTGCACAAGTAACCAAGTGTGAAGCGTGCCAGTTCCATTCCAAGTAGATACACCAGCCAGCTCAAGCTCTCCAGACGATCCCTTTATCCTGGCCCTTTTCAGTCTGGGGGCTCGACATCCTCGGCCCCTTCCCCCGAGCTGTCGGGGGCTTTGAGTACTTGTACGTCACAATCGACAAGTTCACAAAGTGGCCGGAAGTGGAACCAGTGAGGAAGGTGACCGCACAGTCAGCCGTCAAGTTCTTCAGGTCGATTGTTTGCCGCTTCGGGATCCCTAACCGGATAATCACCAACAACGGCACACAGTTCACGAGCCATGCCTTCATGCAGTACATTCAAGATCTCGGCGCCAAAGTCTGCTTCGCTTCTGTTGCTCACCCAAGGAGCAATGGTCAAGCGGAGAGGGCAAATGCTGAGGTGCTGCGCGGGCTCAAGACCAGAACTTTCGACAGGCTGCGCAAGTGCGGAAGAAACTGGATCGAGGAGCTACCGGTGGTTCTTTGGTCGATCAGAACGACGCCAAATCGAGCCACTGGACAGACACCCTTTGCTCTAGTCTATGGAGCAGAGGCAGTTACCCCCACGGAACTCGTATACGGGTCACCTCGAGTGCTCGCTTACGATGAGCTTGAGCAAGAGTGGCTGCGGCAAGATGACGCGCTGCTCCTTGAGGAAGATCGTCTCCAGGCTGCTGTGCGAGCTGCTCGCTACCAGCAAGCTCTGCGTCGCTACCACAGCCGCAGAGTCAATGCCAGGAGTCTCGAGGAAGGCGACCTTGTTCTTCGGCGCGTTCAGTCGGCCAAGAATTCCAACAAGTTGACGCCGAAGTGGGAAGGCCCTTACCGGGTGAAACGAGTCACAAGGCCTGGCGCTGTCTGCCTTGAGACCGAAGATGGCATTCCAGTGAGCAACTCCTGGAACATCGAGCATCTTCGTAAGTTTTACCCGTAAGGCGCGGTTGTCGGACCCCGTCCGGCAACCACCTTTCTGTACGAGTCTTGCCGCTGTTGCATGTAAACCTCTGTACAGAGCCAGGCCCAGACCCTGAGCACCAGAGAATGAAGCGCTGCATACCCCGGGGGCTATAGCATGCATGCTAGATTGAGTCTGAGTCTCGTCCTTGGTTAGGGTCGATAGTCCCTAACAGCGACTAACCCCTAGCTTAGAGGTCTAGTGTCCGTCCCTTTGCTTTTCCTTCGTTCGCAGGGCTCGCACGTCCTGGCCAGGCCACCTGGAGACGAAAAGGAGAAGAAGGGCGCGCCGGCACCTGGGCCCCGGCAAGAACACCGGGGGCTGCGAATGCCAAGATGTCACCCCCGGCAAGCCAGAGTTGCCGGGGGCTGCGATATCAGATAAGTCTTTCATCCCTCTTCATGCATCCTCTTATGGACTGGGGAATGTGAAACCGCGTTTCTTCCCGTAAACTGCCGTGCTCCCCCGACTCTAGGCCCTGGAGCGCGTTCCCGGGGCCAAGTTTGGTTGTAGCCGCGACAGCAAAGGGATGAAACGAGGAGGCCGCACCCACCTCGTTCCCGCCTCCATCAAAGGCGTGAGAGCGGTCGAAGCAACGTGGGAAGGCGGCAGGGCCTGTTGCCGGGAATGTCTGTCTGAGGGATACTAAGGAGTTGTTCCTTGGCGTGGGTTCGACCCGCGAGGCAAATAACCCGGCAAACATCCCCTTTTCATTAAAAAACATCCCATACAGGTACAGTCCATAGAGGATGAAAAACATGAAAGAGAGGATTACAAGTTCTAGATACAGCTAAGGCCCGAAGGCTTACAATTAAAAAGATCAGGTGCCCGTAATCCCTTTCCTGTCCCTCTCTTCAGGAGGTAGGTCAAGGAGGCGAAAGGGGGAAAGGGGCGCCAAGGCGAGCTACAGGTGCCGGAAGACACCAAGAGAACATCCCGGGGGCCGGACGGTGATGGCAACGCCGGGAGAAGGGTGCGAAGGAGGGGCGACAGGACCTCAGCACGCTGTCGAGGGCACCACGCCCTCGTACTCCGACCTGACGGCCTTGTCGCCAGCCCTCTTCCCCTTCCATGGCCTCCCTATGCCAGCCGCCCAAGGAGACGCCCCCGGGGAGTTCAAGAAGCCGGCGGCGCGGATGACGGGGTCGCCGGTGCCGCGCGAGACGGCGCCCGACACCTAGTCGGAGCCGCCATCCTGCCGCCCGCCACCCTCACCATCACTGCCGCTCTCCTCCTCGTCACTCTCGCTCGAGGAGGAGCCTTCGCTATCGGAGGAGCTGTCCACGCAGCACTTCGCCCGGGTGCCGAAGCACCCGAAGACCTTGACGGAGAGGAGATCGCCCTCCACCAGCTTAAAATGGAGGGTGAGTCCCCCCGTCAAGCTGTGGATGCGGGCGAACGTCTTCCACCCTCGATCGAGATACATCACACTAGGGGCTGGGAACACCACGCGGACTCACGTGCTGCTGATCCCACAGCCCCTCATGTGTAATCTCAGAGTTTCGAGCGGGTCCGACTCCATCGCGTTCGCGAACGGAGCCGGAAGCCGGAGGTGACGACGAGGCGCCCGGCGCAGCTTGACGAAGAACTCTCAAGGGTTGTCCCCTATATGGACCGCCGCGGGGGGAGGAGCCGCCGGCGGGGGCGAAGCTGGCGCGTCGCCCCGTCCGCCTCTTCCCCGAGCGCCTCGACCTCGTCCTCGACCTCATCCACGACCTCGCCCCCTCCCTCTTCCCCTTACGGCTGGCTCTGCCACCACGAGCGAGGAAAAGGGGAGGGTGCGCTGTCTGGCGGCGACCCTCGCCGCCACCGATGAAGGCCCAGGATTCCCTTTCTCCATGACGAATGAGAGAAAGGGGAGCAGAAGCTGAAGAAAGGAGGAGACGGGAGAGTGCAGGCTTCGGTGCTCCCTTCCCGCTCCTTATAAAGGAGCGAAGTGGGAGCCCAGCCGCCCCGCTCAGCGAATCAAGGCACGGGAAGAGCCGGGAGGCGGGCCGACCCGCCCCCTCTACTCGCAACGGCCCAGGTTCCCGCTCCCGCCGTCCGCGATCCCAAGTGCATGGGAGCCGCGTGGCGGAGATGCAGAACTGAGGCGACGAATGGGGCGGCCTCGCCCTACCCCATGATCTCGGGGAGTGGGCGCTTCGGAAACCGCGCACCAGCCCCGTCCAGTAAATGCGCCACGCCCCCACGCCTACCTCCGTTTGGAGAAGAGGGCGTGGGCCGTTCCCCTTCATCATGGCTTGACGCACGCTCGCAGGGCTCAGCCCCGCGCGCCCGCGCCGCCAGCGTCACCCACGACGCCGCGTTTGACGCGTGCCGTTACGGGTGTGCGCGATGAAAGCGGAGGGACGTTCGGCGTAGCCTAGGCCGCGCGTTCCCGTGCACTGTTTTGGGCATGGCCCAACAGCGCTCGGCACCGTGTCTGGCCCAGGCCCGGGGGCTCCTGTCGGTGTACTAAAGTAGGGGTACCCTTAGTACCCCGAACTTGTGCACGGGCAGTCGCAGCATCCCGCGGCAAGGCCTGCCAGGTCACCGCCAAGATCCTCCGTGGTCCCTTTGAAGACCATTCAAGAACAAAGTACTCAAGACAAGGCCCCGGCAAGAGGAGCTTGCCGGGAAGAAGGCAAGACCCCGGCAAGAGGAGCTTGCCGGGAAGGCCATCAGAAGCACCCCAAGACCCCGGCAAGAGGCGCTTTCCGGGAAGGCCATCCAAGGCATTCCAAGGAACTTGCCGCGACGCACTACGTGCCCCGACAAGGCCCGGTGAGCGACAAGCTCCCGGAAGCGACAAGTCGACGGCCACGGCAAGGCGCTTGCCGCGGCAAGCCCCCACTCCACGCCCGCGCTCCAGCACACCCACCCACGTGTCGCTCCGGGCCCCCCCCCAGCGCACGTGGCAGGAGGCTGTGCAGCTAGGGGCGTGCGGTGGCACGCAGGCGCTGACAAGACAACCATCGTGGCAAGACGGTGGCGTCCCTAGCGGTCCCTTTCGTTGCTGTCTAGGCAACACAGACGGGCATTTAATGCCCTTGTCCCCTGCCGTCAGGGTTAGGTATGATAACACTGTAGCCGCTAGCTGTGCCTACTACAGCACCTAGCTGTGCCTACCCACGGCACCTTTTCCACTTTTGCCCTCCGTTGCCCTATGTCGGTAACCCCTTGAGCATATAAAAGGAGGCCCGGGGCAACGTAGAAGGGGGTTCAGCAATTCCACACACCCACGCTCGATCTCAGGTTGAGCAATTCCACACTCACGCTCGATCTCGCTTCCGAGCTAGAAATCAATACCAATCCACAAAGCAGGAGTAGGGTTTTACGCATCCTTGCGGCCCGAACCTGGGTAAATCGCTCGCGTGCTTCGCCTCGATTTACTCCTCGCACGACCAACCGCCCGCGTGCTTCGCCTCGATCTGCTCTTTGCGCAACCTCCGCCCCCCGCCGAACCAAAAGGGACCCGGTCCGCCGGTCCCATAGGTGCCCGTGGATCAGAAACCCCGGCACCTGATGAGCACCTAATAAATGTGGATGAAGTTTGTGGATTATTTAAGCTTGCAGGTGTGCCCGATGATGTTATTAAGAAGAAGGTATCCCCTTTATCTTTGAAGGGAGATGCATTGACATGGTATAGGCTATGTGATGATATGGGATCATGGAACTACAAACGATTGAAATTGGAATTTCATCAGAAGTTTTATCCTATGCATCTTGTTCATTGTGATCGCAATTATATATATAATTTTTGGCCTCGCGAAGGATAAAGCATCGCTCAAGCTTGGGGAGGCTTAAATCAATGTTATATTCATGCCCCAATCATGAGCTTCCAAGAGAAATAATTATTCAAAAATTTTATGCTCGGCTTTCTGATAATAATCGCACCATGCTCGATACTTCTTGTGCTAGCTCTTTTATGATGAATACTATTTAATTCAAATGGGATTTATTGGAAAGAATTAAACGCAACTCTGAAGATTGGGACCTCGACGAAGGTGAGTCATGTATGACACCTAAGTTTGATTGTGTTAAATCTTTGATGGATAACGATGTTTTCCATAAATTTAGCACTAAATATGGACTTGACTCTGAAATAGTAGCTTCTTTCTGTGAATCTTTTGCTACTCATGCCGATCTCCCTAGGGAGAAGTGGTTTAAATATCATCCTCCCATAGAAGTAAAAGTAGCTGCACCTATTAAAGTCGAAGAAAAGACTGTCACTTATAATGATCCTATTGTTCCTACTGCTTATGTTGAGAAACCACCTTTTCCTGTTAGGATAAAAGATCATGCTAAAGCTTCAAATGTGGTTCGTAAAAGCAATATTAGAACTTATACACCTCCTGAGCAAGTTAAAGTTGAACCTAATATTGCTATTGTTAAAGATCTCTTGTCTGACAATGTTGATGGGCATGTTATTCATTTCTGTGATGAGACTACTAGAATTGCTAAACCTTGTGCTAAAGATAAACATAGACCCGTGGTAGGCATGCCTATTATTTCTATTAAAATAGGAGATCATTGTTATCATGGCTTATGTGATATGGGTACCAGTGCGAGTCCTATACCTCATGACTTATACAAAGAAATTATGCATGATATTGCACCTGCTGAGATAGAAGATATTGATGTCACAATTAAACTTGCCAATAGAGATACTATTTCACCCATTAGAATTGTTAGAGATGTTGAAGTCTTGTGTGGGAAAACTAAATATCCTGCTGATTTTCTTGTCCTTGGTTCCCCACAAGATAGCTTTTGTCCCATTATATTTGGTAGACCCTTCTTGAACACGGTTAATGCTAAGATAGATTGCGAAAAGGATGTTGTTACTATTGGTTTAGGTGATATGTCTCATGAATTTAATTTCTCTAAATTTCGTAGACAACACCGTGAAGAGGAATTGCCTAATAAAGATGAAATTATTGGTCTTTCTTCTATTGCCGTGCCTCCTAGTGATCCTTTAGAACAGTATTTGCTAGACCATGAAAATGATATGTTTATGAATGAAAGAAGGGAAATAGATGAAGTATTCTTTAAACAGGAACCCATCCTGAAACACAATTTGCATGTCGAAATCCTAGGGGATCCTCCTCCACCCAAGGTTGATCCCGTGTTTGAACTCAAACCGTTACCTGATACTCTTAAATATGCTTATCTTGATGAGAAAAAGATATATCATGTTATCATTAGTGCTAACCTTTCAGAGCATGAAGAAGAGAGATTATTGAAAACTCTGAAGAAGCACCGTGCTGCTATTGGATATACTCTCGATCATCTTATGGGCATTAGTCCCACACTATGTCAACACAAAATAAATTTGGAGAAAGATGCCAAACCAGTTCGTGATCACCAACGACGGCTGAATCCTAAGATGAAAGAAGTGGTAAGAAAGGAAATACTAAAGCTCCTTGAGGCAGGTATAATTTATCCTGTTGCTGATAGTCAGTGGGTAAGCCATGTCCATTGTGTCCCTAAAAAGGGAGGTATTACTGTCGTTCCTAATGATAAAGATGAATTGATTCTGCAAAGAATTATTACAGGTTATAGGATGGTAATTGATTTCCGCAAATTAAATAAGGCTACTAAAAAGATCATTACCCCTTGCCTTTTATTGATCAAATGCTAGAAAGATTATCCAAACATACACATTTTTGCTTTCTAGATGGTTATTTTGGTCTCTCTCAAATACCTATGTCAGCTGATGATCAATCTAAGACCACTTTTACGTGCCGTTCGGTACTTTTGCTTATAGACGTATGCCTTTTGGTTTATGTAATGCACCTGCTACCTTCCAAAGATGCATGATGGCTATATTCTCTGACTTATGTGAAAAGATTTGTGAGGTTTTCATGGACGATTTCTCCGTCTATGGATCCTCTTTTGATGATTGCTTAAGAAACCTTGATGAGTTTTGCACAGATGTGAAGAAACTAACCTTGTCTTGAATTGGGAGAAGTGCCACTTTATGGTTAATGAAGGTATTGTCTTGGGGCATAAAGTTTCTGAAAGAGGTATTGAAGTTGATAAAGCTAAGGTTGATGCTATTGAAAAGATGCCATGTCCCAAGGACATCAAAGGTATAAGAAGTTCCCTTGGTCACGCCGGTTTTTATAGGAGGTTCATTAAGGACTTCCCAAAAATTTCTCGGCCTCTGACTAATTTATTACAAAAAGATATACCATTTGTTTTTGATGATGATTGCGTAGAAGTATTTGAAATACTTAAGAAAGCATTGATCTCTGCACCTATTGTTCAGCCACCTGAATGGAATTTACCCTTTGGAATTATGTGTGATGCTAGTGATTATGCTGTAGGTGTTGTTCTAGGGCAAAGAGTTGATAAGAAATTAAATGTTATTCAATATGCTATTAAAACTCTAGACAATGCTTAGAGAAATTATGCTACTATTGAATAAGAACTTTTGGTAGTTTTATTCGCTTGTGATAAGTTCAGACCTTATATTGTTGATTCTAAAGTAACTATTCACACGGATCATGCTGCTATTAAATATCTTATGGAAAAGAAAGATGCTAAACCTAGACTTATTAGATGGATTCTCTTGCTACAAGAATTTGATTTGCATATTATTGATAGAAAGGGAGCTGAGAACCCCGTTGCAGACAACTTGTCTAGGCTAGAGAATGTTCTTGATGACCCACTACCTATTGATGATAGCTTTCCTGATGAACAATTAAATGTCATAAATGCTTCTCGTACTACTCCATGGTATGCTGATTATGCTAGTTATATTGTTGCTAAATTTATACCACCTAGTTTCACATACCAGCAAAAGAAAAGGTTTTTCTATGATTTGAGACATTACTTTTGGGATGACCCACATCTTTATAGAGAAGGAGTAGATGGTGTTATTAGACGTTGTGTACCTGAGCATGAACAGGAACAGATCCTGCGCAAGTGTCACTCCGAAGCTTATGGAGGACACCACGCTGGAGATAGAACTGCACATAAGGTATTGCAGTCCGGTTTTTATTGGCCTACTCTCTTCAAGGATGCACGTAAGTTTGTTGTATCTTGTGATGAATGTCAAAGAATTGGTAATATTAGTACACGTCAAGAAATGCCTATGAATTATTCACTTGCTATTGAACCATTTGATGTTTGGGGCTTTGATTATATGGGACCTTTTCCTGCCTCCAATGGATACACACATTTTTAGTTGCTGTTGATTACGTTACTAAGTGGGTAGAAGCTATTCCAACTAGTAGTGCTGATCATAACACCTCTATTAAGATGCTTAAAGAAGTTATTTTTCCAAGGTTTGGAGTCCCGAGATATTTACTGACTGATGGTGGTTCACATTTTATTCATGGTGCTTTCCGTAAAATGCTTGCTAAATATGATGTTAATCATAGAATTGCATATCCTTATCACCCACAGTCTAGTGGTCAAGTAGAATTGAGCAATAGGGAACTCAAATTAATTTTGCAAAAGACTGTTAATAGATCTAGAAAGAATTGGTCCAAGAAATTTGATGATGCATTATGGGCCTATAGAACTGCATATAAAAATCCTATGGGTATGTCTATGTATAAAATGGTTTATGGAAAAGCATGTCACTTACCTCTCGAACTAGAACATAAGGCTTATTGGGCTATTAAAGAACTCAATTATGATTTCAAACTTGTCGGTGAGAAGAGGTTATTTGACATTAGCTCACTTGATGAATGGAGAACCCAAGCCTACGAGAATGCCAAATTATTTAAAGAAAATGTTAAAAGATGGCATGACAAAAGAATACAAAAGCGTGAGTTTAATGTAGGTGATTATGTATTGCTATACAACTCTAGTTTAAGATTTTTTTGCAGGAAAACTTCTCTCTAAATGGGGAAGGTCCTTACATTATCGAGGAGGTCTTTCATTCTGGTGCCATAAAAATCAACAACTTCAAAGGCACAAATCCGAAGGTGGTGAACGGTCAAAGAATTAAACATTATATCTCAGGTAATCCTATAAATTTTGAAACCAATGTTATTGAAACTGTAACCCCAGAGGAATACATAAGGGACACTTTCTGGAACGTTTCAGACTCCGAAAAGGAATAGGTATGTGGTATGGTAAGTAAACCGACTCCAAAACAGTTCTAATGGCAATTTTCTTCCGTTTTGGAATATTTATAAAAATAGAAAAATAAGAAGCAGTCCGGGAAGGACACGAGGGCTCCACGAGGGTGGAGGACGCGCCCTACCCCCTGGGCATGCCCCCCTACCTTGTGGGCACCTCGTGTGCTTTCCGGACTCTGTTTTCTTGCACGTTGCGTATTTTGGTCGGTAAAAATTCATTATATAACCTTCCGAAGGTTTTGACCACCGTATCACGCAAATATCCTCTATCTTTGTTTTGAGCTGTCCCTGCTGCAGATTAGAGCAATATGTCATCCCAGGATTCAGAAGGACAAAGCTATGTGGCTGATTATCTTGTAGATCCTATGGTCTATGGGGACGTGGAGCATTGTGGTTGGAATACGGAAGAAGAAGAGGACTATGAACCCAAGGGAAGGGAGGAGACGAGCTCAGATGAAGATGAAGTCCCATTACCCCAACCTGGGGACATTCATGTGGAGTTCAAAAGGTCAAGCCTCCCTGATAGAGCAAAGAAACCTAAGATCGAGTTTATCCCTTTTTGCCTCTTGTAGGAAAACAAACAGGAATTATGCAAGATATTAAACCTTGAGCAAGAGATCGATGACCTAAGGGATCAAAATTCTATCCTCAAGCGCAAATTAAGGAAGAAGCCTATGCCATCAACAAAACTAACACCCTCTTCACCAATAAAGAAGGAGACATAATCACATGGGTATGGCCACTCCCCTTGGCAACTGCCAAGCTTGGGGGAGTGCCCCGGTATCGTATCACCATCACTTCTATCTTTACCCTTTTTTTTAGTTCGGTACTTTTCATAATATCTTGATCTAGTAGAATAAAGTTTTAGTATGATCTAGTTGTGAGTTCTGCTTTATGATCCTTCTCTGTAATCGAGTCCGTGAGCTATATATAATAAAGATTAGTATTGAGTCCAGGGCTTGATTATCTTGCTATGATCTTGAGGGAATAAAAGAAAAAAAGAAAGAATAAAAAGGAAATAAAAGAGATCATATGGATCTTATGGAGAGTAATGAGCTCACATATAGTAAGTATGATGAATAAAAGTTGTTGAGAGTTGACAAACATAGTTTTGGTCATCATTGCAATTAATAGGAAGTAATAAAGAAAGAGAGGTCTTCACATATAAATATACTATCTTGGACATCTTTTATGATTGTGAGCACTCATTAAAATATGACATGCTAAAGAGTTGACGTTGGACAAGGAAGACAACATAATGGGTTATGTTTTCTTACATCTGAGATAAATTATATTGGGATGGATCATCCAACATGATTGAGCTTGCCTTTCCCCCTCATGCTAGCCAAATTCTTTTCACCAAGTAGAGATACTACTTGTGCTTCCAAACATCCTTAAACCAATTTTGCCATGAGAGTCCACCATACCTACCTATGGATTGAGTAAGATCCTCCAAGTAAGTTGTCATCGGTGCAAGCAATAAAAATTGCTCTCTAAATATGTATGACTTATTAGTGTGGGAGAAAATAAGCTTTATACGATCGTGTGATATGGAAGAAATAAAAGCGACGGATTGCATAATAAAGGTCCATCTCACAAGTGGCAATATAAAGTGACGTTCTTTCGCATTAAGATTTTGTGCATCCAACCATAAAAGCGCATGACAACCTCTGCTTCCCCCTGCAAAGGGCCTACCTTTTACTTTTATCTCCTACCTTGCATAAGAGTCATGGTGATCTTCACCCTTCCTTTTTAAATTTTATCTTTTGGTAAGCACAACATGTTGGAAAGATCCTGGTATATATGGCTAATTGGATGTGAGTTTTCATGAACTATTATTGTTGACATTACCCTTGAGGTAAAATGTTGGATGGCAAAACTAGAAGCCCCTATCTTTCTCTGTGTCCGATTAAAGCTCCATACCCATAAGTATTGCGTGAGTGTTAGCAATTGTGAAAAACTATATGATAGTTGAGTATGTGGACTTGCTAAAAAACTCTTATATTGACTCTTTCCTATGTTATGATAAATTCCAATTGCTCCAATGACTGAGATTATTGTTTTTTAGTTTTCAATGAAGTTTATGATTCATACTTGAAATTGTGATTTAATTGTTACTGTAGCATAAGAGATCATCTGACAAGAATTATATAAGTTGCTATTCTAAGAATGATCATGATGCCCTCATGTCCGTATTTTATTTTTATCGACACCTCTATCTCTAAACATGTGGACATACTTTTCGATTTTGGCTTTTGCTTGAGGAAAAGCGAGGTCTAAGCTTGGGGGAGTTGATACGTCCATTTTGCATCATGCTTTTATATCGATATTTATTGCATTATGGGCTGTTATTACACATTATGTCACAATAATTATGCATATTCTCTCTTATTTTACAAGGTTTACATAAAGAGGGAGAATGCCGGCAGCTGGGATTCTGGGCTGGAAAAGGAGCAAATATTAGAGACCTATTCTACACAGCTCCAAAAGTCCTGAAACTTCACGAAAGTCCTTTTCAGAATATATAAAAAATACTGAGCGCAAGAAGTTCCGGAGGGGGGCCACACCCTGCCCACGAGGGTGGGGGCGCGCCCTACCCCCTGGGTGCGCCCCCTGCCTCGTGGGCCCCCTGGTGGCCCTCCGATGCCCATCTTCTGCTATATGGAGTCTTTTAATGAGGAAAAAATTATAAGCCAGCTTTCGGGGCGAGACTCCGCCGCCACGAGGCGAAACCTTGGCGGAATCAATCTAGGGCTCCGGCGGAGCTGTTCTGCCGGGGAAATCTCCCTCCGGGAGGGGGAAATCATCGCCATCGTCATCACCAATGATCCTCTCATCGGGAGGGGGTCAATCTCCATCAACATCTTCACGAACACCATCTCCTCTCAAACCCTAGTTCATCTCTTGTATCCAATTCTTGTCTCCAAGTCTGGGATTGGTACCTGTGGGTTGCTAGTAGTGTTAATTACTCCTTGTAGTTGATGCTAGTTGGTTTATTTGGTGGAAGATCATATGTTCGGATCCTATATGCATATTAATACCCCTCTGGTTATGAACGTGAATATGCTTTGTCAGTAGTTACATTTGTTCCTAGGGACATGGGAGAAGTCTTGCTATTAGTAGTCATGTGAATTTGGTATTTGTTCGATATTTAGATGAGATGTGTGTTGTCTCTCCTCTAGTGGTGTTATGTGAACGTCGACTACATGACACTTCACCATTATTTGGGCCTAGAGGAAGGCATTGGGAAGTAATAAGTAGATGATGGGTTGCTAGAGTGACAGAAGCTTAAACCCTAGTTTATGCGTTGCTTCGTAAGGGGCTGATTTGGATCCATATGTTTCATGCTATGGTTAGGTTTACCTTAATACTTTTTTTGTAGTTGTGGATGCTTGCAATAGAGGTTAATCATAAGTGGGATGCGTGTCCAAGTAAGGACAGTACCCAAGCACCGGTCCACCCACGTACCAAATTATCAAAGTACCGAACGCGGATCATATGAACGTGATGAAAACTAGCATGACGATAATTCCCCTGTGTCCTCGGGAGCGCTTTTCTCTATATAAGAATTTGTCCAGGCTTGTCCTTTGCTACAAAAGGGATTGGGCCACCTTGCTGCACTTTATTTACTTTTGTTACTTGTTGCTCGTTACCAATTATCTTATCACAAAACTATTTGTTACCTATAATTTCAGTGCTTGCAGAGAATACCTTGCTAAAAACGCTTATCATTTCCTTCTGCTCCTCGTTGGGTTTGACACTCTTACTTATCGAAATGACTACGATAGATCCCCGATACTTGTGGGTCATCAGCGCGCGGCTCTGACTGCCCGTGCACAAGTAAAGGGGTCAAAAGAAGAGCCCCTACTTTTGTACACCGACACATAGGCATTATAAAACTCAAGTTTAAACATTAGTTTGGACCTGACTCGGAGTCTAAGAGGTGAACAAGACAATAAAGTAGCAGGTAATAAAAACCGATGTATAACGTAAGAAGAGACGAAAGAGTGCGACCTCTCTTCCGGAAGTGTCTAGTACTCAGGTTCATCAGCTCAGTCGATGATGGTAATGCAGTTGGCGTGGATGCCGGCAACGGGGAAGATGATCTAAGGCGGCGAAAGAAATTCTAGGGGGAATCTCGGTTGCAGTGAACGTTTACGTCGATGGTGCACTTTAGGTGGGGTGGACGATGGCACGATAGGAGTAGGACATAACACAGAGTTTTCTTTGACGCCTATCTGAAAATGAAGTAAACATGTAAGGGCTCCTTACAATTGGAGGATTCTTTAAACGTAGGGACAGGAAAAACATGGGAATAGGATAGGAATGCACATGCAAAACAGAACATTTGCAAACATAGGATTTCAGTCAACCTGGGTGTTCGGTTCACATGAATTGGAAGAACGCAGGAATGGAGAAATATGGTCAAATTAAAGTCAAACCACGTGAAAATGAAAAAATAAGAATCTTATTATGCCAGAAATGCAATTAGTCCTGTTCTTCATGCATATTAATTTGAAAAGGACGTCCAAGTGGATGTTAAAATTCCTATGTTTTTCTTTGAAAGAGACACCAAATGAAAAAAATCCTCCAGTTTTGCTTTGCTCCATTCCTTCTAACACAATACACGAATAGTAGTACCATAGTAAAGTTTCCAATTCCTATGTTTACCTTCACTTTTTCTTGAACCAGTGGCGGCAGTCTTCAACAGGCCGAAGCCTGCCCTCGAAATATTTTGTGAGCTTAGATTTGGTCCACATTAGTATCATATAATGGCTATCTTGCTAAACCGATTAAAATTGTGGTTCAAAAGAGCATTTAGTTTTCTCCTTGTTAACTTTGTGACCACGATTCATTTATTTCTAGATTTGCAACTGCTTTGAACCAAAGGATCCCTGAGGGATCGACATGAATGCAGAGTAACAAAGTGATGCGAGGAGTGTAGAACCTCTTTGGCATAGCCTTGTCGACCTCAGCATCATTCGGTTGGACGTGGAGGATGGTGATGCTGGTGTTACTGTTGGAGGCGGAGAAGAAGATCTGAGGCCTCTAGAAACAGCACCGAGGGTACTGCTCCACTGTGATGGACGGTTCCGTCGTTGGAGCAGCTCCGGTGAGGTGTACGGCGGCGAGGCTGAATTAGGACAACACAGACAACGTTAATCTGAAGTTTAGGGCGAAACTGAAATTTGCTGTCAAAACTGATTGAACTAGTAGTAGAGCATTGCAATAGAAGTTTAGGGTGTCCGAGCACTAGTAGCAGAGAATAAGTGATCTAAATTAGCAGACACTCGAGCAGGGAACACACTAGCAGAGAGCAACTCGGGCAGCAGCACCGCGAGCGAGTGCTAAAGCAGCAACTCCTTTAGCTGTCGGACGTCGTGCAGCAGCAGCAGTGCGAGCGAGGGCAACAGCAGAGCAGCAACACGAATGAGAGCAAGAGCGGAGCAGCAGCACAAACGACAGCAATAGCAGCACAGCAGCAGCACGAACGAAAGCAAGAGCAGTGCAGCAGCGCGACCAACAGAAAGAACAGAGTCGCGACATGAGCGAGAGCCGGAGCAGCAGCAGCTAGTGCCGGTATGGAAGTCATCGTCGAGGAAGCAATGACATGGGGGAGAGACGTCGTGGATGAAGTGGCGGGCGACGGCGCCGTCGATGGAGACCCGCCATGGCTGCTCGGTATCGAGCATCGGAAGCCCCGTGAGATCGAATAAAAGATAAAATGCAGCGGTGAGTGCAGAACCTCCTTGGTGGCCCCGAGTGGGCCTCGGCTTCATTGGAGGAATTGGTGATGGTGTTGCGGTTCCGGTGGGGCAGGTCAAGACGGTGCTGTGGGGATGGAGGTGGCGCGATAGACGACGCGAACGTCAGGGCAGCTCCTTGGAGGTGTAGGACGGGTCGGCGATCCTCATCCGGTGCAGTGGATGAGGGACGGTGATCTATTGCAGTGGACGATGTCGTCGTGGAAGAGTCTCCAGCTGGGCGGCGGTCGGGAGGCCGATGGAGGAGCGTGGGGTTTCACAAGTTTTGGCGGCCTCAGTGTATGAATGGGGGCGAAGGGGAAGGTAGGGGGGCCATGGCTTAGGGACACGCTTTTCTGAAATGTAGGGTAAGTTACCAGCGTACCCCCACTGGTTTCGACCACGCGACGTTGAGCCGGCATTTCTGGCTAAGGGGTAGAAGGAGGATTTCGCTTGTTTGGGCTGCGGGACCAATTTCGGATGATGATGGAGTTTCCGCGCGCATCGAAATTTCGAGATAACAAGGTGCAGCGCGGGTTGAAGAGGCGGGAGTTTCACAGCAGATGAGACAAAATATACTTGAGCTTGAAATTTTTGGGATAACAAGGCACGGATTCCATGTTCGGCTGAACAAACTTAACATCTACAAAAAAATTGATACAAGACACGAGAGAGTCATGTCCCCTTTTACTATATTGCTATAAATGCCATTGAAAAAACTACAAGAAAATGTAAAAAAAAGGGAGAAAAAGGTTACCATGTACAGTACCAAATCAATTCGCACTTCCGTCAACAACAACAAAAAACAAATCAATTCCCACCACAAGAAAGAGTCATGTCCCTTTTTATATGATTACAGATGCCAGGATCTCGAATTTCAATTTTTCAATCCACGTTATGTTGAATTCGAATATATCGTTAGGTGACCTTGCGGTTTATAATGGATGTAGTCCTACATTTTGATCTTCCATCATATATGAACATTTTACTTCACCCTATGAACATATATATTGTCGTCTACCATATGGACTAAATATGAATCAATTTTCCTTATTTGACTACGGTTGTTGTCAAATTATACCATCATTTAAATACTATATTGATAACAAAAAACATGCATATAGCAGTAATCATATTTCATATGAACTACATGTACCATATGATCTCCAATTCAAATATTTGTATCCATTTTATGTTGAATTCAAATCACAGTACATTGGTCTAGGTAGCGAGATGTTTGGGATAATCTAAACTCTATTTTCATATGTATAATTTTTGGCTGAATTGGGACAAGTTTTGGTATAAGCTTCTTGCAAAACCAGAGATTCTCTCAACAAGCCTCGTGGTTCCGAGAGGGAACGTGTCACCTTTGTCTGCGAAATGATATACACTGCCTCCCCCCTGATTTCTTTACAGAGGCAACATAGAACTATATGAGTGCCCTGTTAAATTTTGGAATTATTTCAGGTTCTTTAGACCTTTTTTATACACTAGCAAAACATGCCCGTGCGTTGCAACGGGAGGGAAAAACATCTTTCATACACACATCCGACAACATCAGCAAACAATATTCTTAAAAAATCTTTATTGACACAATTTCAAACAATATGAAAATCAACTTTAAGCCTCTGGTTTTTATAAAACTCGTATCAACATTTAATGTGCATCATCGTATAGGGGTTGGTAGTGCACTGTGCAAAACAGAGAAGATGATTATGTACCTGATTTAACCTTTAGTATATGGTAGTTGATAGGAATCAACATCCCCTATAGTGCCAATAACAGATTATGTGAGAGCATTAAACTGTCATATCTACTAAATTTGAATAGGGTAGAAAACATATATAATAGACATTTATTAAATTCGCACATAGAGAAGATACTAATTAAGTTTACATTTTGTTAAAATTTGGAATTATTCCGGGTTCGTTTGGTCTTTTTTATATATTAATTGAGTTTCTGGACATTTAATGTGCATAATTCGATTTTGAACTGCAAGCACATGCTCCGGTGCACAAAAGTTGGTTGAAAAATCACATGTGCGCCCTTGGGTGAATTTCTAGTTCCCATGCAAGAAATGAGATTAAAATTCAAACATCTAGGCGTCGTGACTCGACCGAGAACATTGAGAAACTTGGTTTTAAAATTCCTGTAAATCCAAAACTCACATGGAAATCATGAAACTTGGCATGGTGTCATGTCATGGCACTAACATGTTGTGGTAAAAAACTTGGCCGAATTGGAACAAGTTTTGGTATAAGCATCTTGCAAACCGGAGCTTCTCTCAAGAAGGCTTGTGGTTCTAAGAGGGAACGTGTCACCTTTGTGCGAAGCGATATACGCTGCCCCCCCCACCGATTTTCTTTACAGAGGCAACAAAGAACTATATGACTGTCGTGTTAAATTTTCTGATTAGTCCGGGTTTGTTTGGCCTTTTTTATACATTAATTGAGTTTCTGGTCATTTAATGTGCATAATTCAATTTTAATCTACAAGCACATGCTCCAGTGCAACAAAGTTGGTTGAAAAGTAACATGTGTGCCTCGGGTGAATTTCTAGATCACATGCAAGAAACGGGAATGAAATTCAAACATCTGGGTGTCGTGGCTCGGCCGAGAACATTGAGAAACTTAGTTTTAAAATTCTTGTAAATCCAAAACATGCGTGAAAATCATGAAACTTGGCATGGTGTCATGTCATGATACTAACATGCTATGGTAAAAAATTTGGCTAAATTGCAACAAATCTTGGTATAAGCTTCTTTCAAACCATAGCTTCTCTCAGCAATGATCATGGTTCTGAGAGGGAACGTGTCACCTTTGTGTATGAAACAATATAATATGCCTCCCCCTTGATTTTCTTTACAGAGGCAACATAGAACTATATGAGTGTCATATTAAATTTTGGAATTATTCCGGGTTTGTTTGTCCTTTTTATACATTAAATGAGTTTCTGGTCATTTAATGTGCATAATTCAAATTTTAACTACAAGCACATGCTACAGTGCACCAAAGTTGGTTAAAAAATCACATGTGTGTCCTCGGGTAAATTTCTAGGTCCCATGCAAGAAATGGGAATGAAATTCAAACATCTGGGCGTCGTGGCTCGGCCGGAGACATTGAGAAACTTGGTTTTTTAATTCCTGTAAATCCAAAACACGCATGGAAATCATGAAACTTGGCTTGGTGTCATGACATGGCAAAACATGTTGTGGTAATTTTGTTGTTCGATTTGCGAAGGCGCACACAGTAACAATCAACAAAGTCATTTTGGAACAAGTGTTATCATGTTACAATCGGAAACACAAGTATTATTGAAACCGTGGGTATTCTACTTACCATTTACGTGTCGCCACGCGTCCCCTTTTTTATTAGCTAGGAGGCGCTGTGCAGGGTAGCTATTTGAGTATGGGAGGCGTGCGATCAGACCCTTGTGCATGCTTATCAGGACGAGAGCCCTTTGACCTCCATCTGCCGCCCACCTCTCTCCCAAGGTCTCCATTAATGGTGCCAGAGCCCCTGTTTAATGGCGTGGCTATGTCTCACTCGACTGAAATTTAAGAGAGAGAAAAGAAAATATGAAAACAAAATTTTGCACGGATCTTGATGTAAGATTCGACGGACCTATATAGCATCTATTGCGACTTATAGAAAGACTGATGAATATATAAGGACGACGACAGTGGATAATAATTGTCTTACATAATTAGGAAGATAATCAAAAAAAGCCACATGCGGCTACACCCGAAATACACAAGGGCAAAAGAAGAAGGAAGACGCATACAACGATATGGCTCGCTAATCTCTACTTTCTTGATGCGCTGTAGGTCGCGGAGACTAGTTCCCGCGGCGAGCGGCGATGATCTCTTTCATCAGTTTGATGCCTTAACACGCTGCTTGGCAGCATCCAAGGATTACTTCACCAGTCTTTCGCGCTCGATGCATAGCATGGTATTCTCGTCCATAAGTTTCTTGACGATGACGCATGTCCTCTTCAACAAGGCAGCGGTCTCCTCCGCCTGCTTCGCCCTTCCAGCCTGGAGCTTCGCATTGCCCTCCCGTAGTTGATGGATGACGCCAGTAGCCTGTTCAAACGAGGCTTTCATGTCGTCCTGCAACCTCGCCCAGCCGGAGATCTGACCCATCTGGCTATGGACGATCGCATGCAAGCGCATGGAAGAGTCATCGCCTGCTCGCAAGACATTTTCCCAGGCCACCGCGGTGCAGCGGGACGTCTCTTCTACATTCGCAGTGCGGCGGGACATCTCTGCTGCTTCTGCGGCACAGCCGGACCAGTCTGCTGCATCGACGATGCGGCGGGACCTCCGTGCTACTTCGGCGGCACGCGGGACCTCTATGCTGCTACTTCCACGCGGCGAGACATGTCGGGTGCTTTCGCAGCATGGCGAGACATCTCTCGTGCTTACACTTCTATGCTCGCCTCTCCCTGGTGGTAACCTCTCGACCCAGAACTCACGTTGGCCATGGCAGACGCAAGGGAAGGATGCTAAATGACTTGTTTGTTTTTGTGGATGAGGAGTTGAGGAGGAATGTGCAGTCATCATGGCATAGTAGTATTTATAACCGAGTACTGATACACTCCTAAGTGGGAAACCGTTTAGGTTGTGATCAGTGTGAATAGGTTTGCAATTAAATATGGCGTGGTGGTAATTTGGAATGTGATGAGACGCAAGCTCAAAATTTATGCCATGGTACTTCTTTTTCGAAGTGCGGCACTATTTCCGGATGGCGTAATGTGGGCACGTGTTCTCGGCCATGGTGTATCATATGCCATGGTACTTCTTTTTCTACTGCTATGTACGTGCAATAACTGGCACCGTTGGATACATATCTTATGGTTATTGGGGCATTCGATAGGAATAGCCTCATGGCGGGCTATACACTAGTCTTTTTTCACATGCAATACATCAACACATATCGTCTCTCTCCCTCTTTCCCACGCACACATCTAGTCTCTCGGGACTTCTCGCATGCACCATCTCTAGCTCCCTAGGTCGATGCCACCCAAATACACTTGTACTCTGGAGGCGCGATGTTTTAGTTAATGTGCAGACCGTACACGGCACCAGCATGACACGAGCTTCGTCTGCATGGTGCGCAGTCGGGTGAGTACTACTAGTAGTAGTACTACTTTGATGTGTCGCATCAACTCGCACAAGTATGCAACACTTTCTGAAACAAGCATATACTAAGCTGCTTATACTTCTTACCAAAGGGATCTTTATATCCAACGGACACAAAATATCCGTTTGCCTGTTGGAAATTACTTTAACAATTGATCTGATGTCGAAGTAATTGCTGCATCACCACCAAAACCCACCATCTCTTAAGCTAAAGTAGACCGAGCTAACCCCTATATTAGCATATTACTAAGATAAACAGAAGGCACTGTAGAATCATTTAGGAGGTGATCTTGTCAATCTGAATGTGGAAAGAGGCCGTCCTCGACAACCCAGCCCCGGCCAGCAGCTTGGGCGGAACTATGAAGAAGGTCAGCTCCTGCACGGCGACGACGCTAGGATCCTTGCTGCTTGTCACCTCCATTTCCACCTTGACGGTGTCGTTCCTGCCTTTGGGCTCCCGTGCCGGGCCGTTCGCCCACAGCTTGGCCATGTAGTGCAGCAGTGGGGACGCCCCTGCTCTGATGAAGATGACCAACACGGCGATAGGCGCGCCGATGTCGAGCATTCCGCCGACCAACAAAAACATGCGGCCGTCCTCCTCCGCGAACAGCAAGAGCCGTGGCTCCGACAGTGGCACTTGCAGCTGGAGCACCTTCCCGTTCTGGATCCTGTGCATGGGCATGTTGGGGAACGTAGTAATTTCAAAAAAATTCCTACGCACACGCAAGATCATGGTGATGCATAGCAACGAGATGGGAGAGTGTTGTCTACGTACCCTCGTAGACCGAAGCGGAAGCGTTGATGCAACGTAGAGGAAGTAGTCGTACGTCTTCCCGGTCCAACCGATCCAAGCACCGTTACTCCGGTACCTCCGAGTTCTTGGCACACGTTCAGCTCGATGACGCTCCCCGGGCTCCGATCCAGCAAAGCTTCGGGGAGGAGTTCCGTCAGCACGACGGCGTGGTGACGATCTTGATGTTCAACTGTCGCAGGGCTTCGCCTAAGCACTGCTACAATATGACCGAGGTGGAATATGGTGGAGGGGGGCACCGCACACGGCTAAGGAACGATCACGAAGATCAACTTGTGTCTATGGGGTGCCCCCTGCCCTCGTATATAAAGGAGTGGAGGAGGGGAGGGCCGGCCCTCTCTATGGCGCGCCCTAGGGGAGTCCTACTCCCACCGGGAGTAGGATTCCCCCTTTCCTAGTCCAACTAGGAGTCCTTCCATGTAGTAGGAGTAGGAGACAAGGAAGGGGAAGGGAGAAGGGAAGGAAGGAGGGGGCGCAGCTCCTCCCCCTAGTTCAATTCGGACTAGGCCTTGGGGGGCGCTCGGCCTGCCCTAGGCAGCCCCTCTCTCTTTCCCGTAAGGCCCAATAAGGCCCAATACTTCTCCCCCCGTATTCCCGTAACTCCCCGGTACTCTGAAAAATACCCGAATCACTCGGAATCTTTTCGATGTCCGAATATAGTCGTCCAATATATCGATCTTTACGTCTCGACCATTTCGAGACTCCTCGTCATGTCCCCGATCTCATCCGGGACTCCGAACTCCTTTGGTACATCAAAACTCATAAACTCATAATATAACTATCATCGAAACCTTAAGCGTGCGGACCCTACGGTTCGAGAACAATGTAGACATGACCGAGATACGTCTCCGGTCAATAACCAATAGCGGGACCTGGATGCCCATATTGGCTCCTACATATTCTACGAAGATCTTTATCGGTCAGACCGCATAACAACATACGTTGTTCCCTTTGTCATCGGTATGTTACTTGCCTGAGATTCGATCGTCGGTATCCAATACCTAGTTCAATCTCGTTACCGGCAAGTCTCTTTAGTAGTTCTGTAATACATCATCCTACAACTAACTCATTAGTTGCAATCCTTGCAAGGCTTAAGTGATGTGCATTACCGAGAGGGCCCAGAGATACCTCTCCGACATTCGGAGTGACAAATCCTAATCTCGAAATACGCCAACCCAACATGTACCTTTGGAGACACCTGTAGAGCTCCTTTATAATCACCCAGTTACGTTGTGACGTTTGGTAGCACACAAAGTGTTCCTCCGGCAAACGGGAGTTGCATAATCTCATAATCATAGGAACATGTATAAGTCATGAAGAAAGCAATAGCAACATACTAAACGATCAGGTGCTAAGCTAATGGAATGGGTCATGTCAATCAGATCATTCAACTAATGATGTGATCCCGTTAATCAAATAAAAACTCTTTGTCCATGGTTAGGAAATATAACCATCTTTGATTAACGAGCTAGTCAAGTAGAGGCATACTAGTGACACTCTGTTTGTCTATGTATTCACACATGTATTATGTTTCTGATTAATACAATTCTAGCATGAATAATAAACATTTATCATGATATAAGGAAATAAATAATAACTTTATTATTGCCTCTAGGGCATATTTCCTTCAGTCTCCCACTTGCACTAGAGTCAATAATCTAGATCACATCGCCATGTGATTTAACATCAATAGTTCACATCTTTATGTGATTGGTTCACATCTCCATGTGACTAACACCCAAAGGGTTTACTAGATTCAATAATCTAGTTCACATCGCTATGTGATTAAGACCAAAAAAGTGATCATGTTTTGCTTGTGAGAGAAGTTTAGTCAATGGGTCTGCCACATTCAGATCCGCATGTATTTTGCAAATTTCTATGTCAACAATGCTCTGCATGGAGCTACCCTAGTTAATTGCTCCCACTTTCAATATGTATCCAGATTGAGACTTAGAGTCATCTGGATCAGTGTCAAAACTTGCATCGATGTAACCCTTTACGACGAACCTTTTGTCACCTCTGTAATCGAGAAACATATCCTTATTCCAGTAAGGATAATTTTGACCGCTGTCCATTGATCTACTCCTAGATCACTATTGTACTCCCTCTCTTAACACAGTGTATGGTATACAATAGATCTGGTACACAGTATGGCATACTTTATAGAACCTATGACTGAGGCATAGGGAATGACTTTCATTCTCTTTCTATCTTCTGCCATGGTCGGGCTTTGAGTCTTACTCAACTTCACACCTTGTAACACAGGCAAGAAACTTTTTCTTTGACTGTTCCATTTTGAACTACTTCAAAATCTTGTCAAGGTATGTACTCATTGAAAAAACTTATCAAGCGTCTTGATCTATCTCTATAGATCTTGATACTCAATATGTAAGCAGCTTCACCGAGGTCTTTCTTTGAAAAACTCCTTTCAAACACTCCTTTATGCTTTGCAGAATAATTCTACATTATTTCCGATCAACAATATGTCATTCACATATACTTATTGGAAATGTTGTAGTGCTCCCACTCACTTTCTTGTAAATACAGGCTTCACCGCAAGTCTGTATAAAACTATATGCTTTGATCAACTTATCAAAGCGTATATTCCAACTCCGAGATGCTTGCACCAGTCCATAAATGGATCGCTGGAGCTTGCATATTTTGTTAGCACCTTTAGGATTGACAAAACCATCTTGTTGCATCACATACAACTCTTCTTTAATAAATCCATTAAGGAATGCAGTTTTGTTTATCCATTTGCCAGATTTCATAAAATGCGGCAATTGCTAACATGATTCGGACAGACTTAAGCATAGATACGAGTGAGAAACTCTCATCGTAGTCAACACCTTGAACTTGTCGAAAAACTTTTGCGACAATTCTAGCTTTGTAGATAGTAACACTACTATCCGTGTCCGTCTTCCTCTTGAAGATCCATTTATTATCAATGGCTTGCCGATCCTCGGGCAAGTCCACCAAAGTCCACACTTTGTTCTCATACATGGATCCTATCTCAGATTTCATGGCCTCAAGCCATTTATCGGAATCTGGGCTCATCATCGCTTCCTCATAGTTCGTAGGTTCGTCATGGTCAAGTAACATGACCTCCAGAATAGGATTACCGTACCACTCTGGTGCGGATCTCACTCTGGTTTACCTACGAGATTCGGTAGTAACTTGATCTGAAGTTACATGATCATCATCATTAGCTTCCTCACTAATTGGTGTAGTAGTCACAGGAACAGATTTCTGTGATGAACTATTTTCCAATAAGGGAGAAGGTACAATTACCATATCAAGTTTTCTACTTTCCTCCCACTCACTTCTTTCGAGAGAAACTCCTTCTCTAGAAAGGATCCATTCTTAGCAACGAATGTCTTGCCTTCGGATCTGTGATAGAAGGTGTACCCAACTGTCTCCTTTGGGTATCCTATGAAGACATATTTCTCCGATTTGAGTTTGAGCTTATCGAGATGAAACTTTTTCACATAAGCATCGCAACTCCAAACTTTAAGAAACGACAGCTTAGGTTTCTTGCCAAACCATAGTTCACACGGTGTCGTCTCAACGGATTTAGATGGTGCCCTATTTAACGTGAATGCAGTTGTCTCTAATGCATAACCCCAAAACGATAGTGGTAGATCGGTAAGAGACATCATAGATCGCACTACATCTAATAAAGTACGGTTATGACGTTCGGACACACCATTACACTATGGTGTTCCAGGTGGCGTGAGTAGTGAAACTATTTCACATTGTTTTAATTGAAGGCCAAACTCGTAACTCAAATATTTTACCTCTGCGATCATATCGTAGAAACTTTTATTTTCTTGTCACGATGATTTTCCACTTCACTCTGAAATTCTTTGAACTGTTCAAATGTTTCAGACTTATGTTTCATCAAGTAGATATCCCCATATCTGCTCAAATCATCTGTGAAGGTCAGAAAATAATGATACCTGCTGCAAGCCTTAATATTCATCGGACCACATACATCAGTATGTATGATTTCCAACAAATCTGTTGCTTGCTTCATTGTTCCGGAGAACGGCGTTTTAGTCATCTTGCCCATAAGGCATGGTTCGCAAGCATCAAGTGATTCATAATCAAGTGATTCCAAAAGCCCATCAGCATGGAGTTTCTTCATGCGCTTTACACCAATATGACTTAAACGGCAGTGCCACAAATAAGTTGCACTATCATTATTAACTTTGCATTTTTTGGTTTCAATATTATGAATGTGTGTATCACTACGATCGAGATCCAATGAACTTGTTTCATTGGGTGTATGACCATCGAAGGTTTTATTCATGTAAACAGAACAACAATTATTCTCTGACTTTAATGAATAACCGTATTGCAATAAACATGATCAAATCATATTCATGCTCAATGCAAAAACCAAATAACACTTATTTAGGTTCAACACTAATCCCGAAAGTATAGGGGAGTGTGCGATGATGATCATATCAATTTTGGAACTACTTCCAACACACATCGTCACTTCACCCTTAACTAGTCTCTGTTTATTCTGCAACTCCTGTTTTGAGTTACTACTCTTAGCAACTGATCCTGTATCAAATACTGAGGGGTTGCTATAAACACTAGTAAAGTACACATCAATAACATGTATATCAAATATACTTTTGTTCACTTTGCCATCCTTCTTATACGCCAAATACTTGGGGCAGTTCTGCTTCTAGTGACCAGTCCCTTTGCAGTAGAAGCACTTAGTCTCAGGCTTAGGACCAGACTTGGGCTTCTTCACTTGAGCAGCAACTTGCTTGTTGTTCTTCTTGAAGTTCCCCTTCTTCCCTTTGCCCTTTTCTTGAAACTAGTGGTCTTGTTAACCATCAACACTTGATGTTTTTCTTGATTTCTACCTTCGTCGATTTCAGCATCACGAAGAGCTTGGGAATTGTTTCTGTTATCCCTTGCATATTATAGTTCATCATGAAGTTCTACTAACTTGGTGATGGTGACTAGAGAATTCTGTCAATCACTATTTTATCTGGAAGATTAACTCCCACTTGATTCAAGTGATTGTAGTACCCAGACAATCTGAGCACATGCTCACTGCTTGAGCTATTCTCCTCCATCTTTTAGCTATAGAACTTGTTGGAGACTTCATATTTCTCAACTCGGGTATTTGCTTGAAATATTAACTTCAACTCCTGGAACATCTCATATGGTCCATGACGTTCAAAACGTCTTTGAAGTCCCGATTCTAAGCCGTTAAGCATGGTGCACTAAACTATCAAGTAGTCATCATATTGAGCTAGCCAAACGTTCATAACGTCTGCATCTGCTCCTGCAATAGGTCTGTCACCTAGCGGTGCATCAAGGACATAATTCTTCTGTGCAGCAATGAGGATAAACCTCAGATCACGGATCCAATCCGCATCATTGCTACTAACATCTTTCAACACAATTTTTCTCTAGGAACATATCAAAATAAACATATGAAAGCAACAACGCGAGCTATTGATCTACAACATAGATATGCTAATACTACCAGGACTAAGTTCATGATAAATTAAAGTTCAATTAATCATATTACTTAAGAACTCCCACTTAGATAGACATCCCTCTAATCCTCTAAGTGATCACGTGATCCAAATCAACTAAACCATAACCGATCATCACGTGAAATGGAGTAGCTTTCAATGGTGAACATCACTATGTTGATCATATCTACTATATGATTCACGCTCGACCTTTCGGTCTCAGTGTTCTGAGGCCATATCTGCATATGCTAGGCTCGTCAAGTTTAACCTGAATATTCTGTGTGTACAAAACTGGCTTGCACCCGTTGTAGATGGACGTAGAGCTTATCACACCCGATCATCACGTGGTGTTTGGGCACGACGAACTTTGGCAACGGTGCATACTCAGGGAGAACACTTTTATCTTGAAATTTAGTGAGGAATCATCTTATAATGCTACCGTCAATCAAAGCAAGATAAGATGCATAAAAGATAAACATCACATGCAATCAAAATATGTGACATGATATGGCCATCATCATCTTGTGCCTTTGATCTCCATCTCCAAAGCATCGTCATGATTTCCATCGTCACCGGCATGACACCATGATCTCCATCATCTTGATCTATATCAATATGTCGTCACATGGTCGTCTCGCCAACTATTGCTCTTGCAACTATTGCTATCGCATAGCGATAAAGTAAAGCAATTATTTGGCGCTTGCATCTTATGCAATAAAGAGACAACCATAAGGCTTTTGCCAGTTGCCGATAACTTCAACAAAACATGATCATCTCATACAACAACTTATATCTCATCATGTTTTGACCATATCACATCACAACATGCCCTGCAAAAACAAGTTAGACGTCCTCTACTTTGTTGTTGCAAGTTTTACGTGGCTGCTACGGGCTTAAGCAAGAACCAATCTTACCTACGCATGTTTGTCAAGTTGGTGCTGTTTTAACCTTCGCAAGGACCGGGCGTAGCCACACTCGGTTCAACTAAAGTTGGAGAAACTGACACCCGCCAGCCACCTGTGTGCAAAGCACGGCGGTAGAACCAGTCTCGCGTAAGCGTACGCGTAATGTCGGTTCGGGCTGCTTCATCCAACAATACCGCCGAACCAAAGTATGACATGCTGGTAAGCAGTATGACTTATATCGCCCACAACTCACTTGTGTTCTACTCGTGCATATAACATCAAACCATAAAAACCTAGGCTCGGATGCCACTGTTGGGGAACGTAGTAATTTCAAAAAATTTCCTACGCACACGCAAGATCATGGTGATCCATAGCAACGAGATGGGAGAGTGTTGTCTACGTACCCTCGTAGACCGAAGCGGAAGCGTTGATGCAACGTAGAGGAAGTAGTCGTACGTCTTCCCGGTCCAACCGATCCAAGCACCGTTACTCCGGTACCTCCGAGTTCTTGGCACACGTTCAGCTCGATGACGCTCCCCGGGCTCCGATCCAGCAAGGCTTCGGGGAGGAGTTCCGTCAGCACGACGGCGTGGTGACGATCTTGATGTTCAACCGTCGCAGGGCTTCGCCTAAGCACTGCTACAATATGACCGAGGTGGAATATGGTGGAGGGGGGCACCGCACACGGCTAAGGAACGATCACGAAGATCAACTTGTGTCTATGGGGTGCCCCCTGCCCCCGTATATAAAGGAGTGGAGGAGGGGAGGGCTGGCCCTCTCTATGGCGCGCCCTAGGGGAGTCCTACTCCCACCGGGAGTAGGATTCCCCCTTTTCTAGTCCAACTAGGAGTCCTTCCATGTAGTAGGAGTAGGAGACAAGGAAGGGGAAGGGAGAAGGGAAGGAAGGAGGGGGCGCAGCTCCTCCCCCTAGTCCAATTCGGACTAGGCCTTGGGGGGGGGCGCGGCCTGCCCTAGGCAGCCCCTCTCTCTTTCCCGTATGGCCCAATAAGGCCCAATACTTCTCCCCCCGTATTCCCGTAACTCCCCGATACTCCGAAAAATACCCGAATCACTCGGAACCTTTCCGATGTCCGAATATAGTCGTCCAATATATCGATCTTTACATCTCGACCATTTCGAGACTCCTCGTCATGTCCCCGATCTCATCCGGGACTCCGAACTCCTTCGGTACATCAAAACTCATAAACTCATAATATAACTGTCATCGAAACCTTAAGCGTGCGGACCCTACGGTTCGAGAACAATGTAGACATGACCGAGACACGTATCTGGTCAATAACCAATAGCGGGACCTGGATGCCCATATTGGCTCCTACATATTCTACGAAGATCTTTATCGGTCAGACCGCATAACAACATACGTTGTTCCCTTTGTCATCGATATGTTACTTGCCTGAGATTCGATCGTCGGTATCCAATACCTAGTTCAATCTCATTACCGGCAAGTCTCTTTACTCGTTTCGTAATACATCATCCTACAACTAACTCATTAGTTGCAATGCTTGCAAGGCTTAAGTGATGTGCATTATCGAGAGGGCCCAGAGATACCTCTCCGACATTCGGAGTGACAAATCCTAATCTCGAAATACGCCAACCCAACATGTACCTTTGGAGACACCTGTAGAGCTTCTTTATAATCACCCAGTTACGTTGTGACGTTTGGTAGCACACAAAGTGTTCCTCCGGCAAACGGGAGTTGCATAATCTCATAGTCATAGGAACATGTATAAGTCATGAAGAAAGCAATAACAACATACTAAACGATCGGGTGCTAAGCTAATGGAATGGGTCATGTCAATCAGATCATTCAACTAATGACGTGATCCCGTTAATCAAATAACAACTCTTTGTCCATGGTTAGGAAACATAACCATTTTTGATTAACGAGCTAGTCAAGTAGAGGCATACTAGTGACACTCCGTTTGTCTATGTATTCACACATGTATTATGTTTCCGGTTAATACAATTCTAGCACGAATAATAAAAATTTATCATGATATAAGGAAATAAATAATAACTTTATTATTGCCTCTAGGGCATATTTCCTTCAGGGCATGGGATGCACAGTGCTGATGTGGTGGGAGAGCGGCGGCGGCGGGCCTTCGTATCCGCAGACGGGCACAAGGCATTTGTAGGGTGCGAGCGAACACACGCTCTGGTGATCGGCGAGCTTGTGGTAAGTGAAGTAGAGCCCACAGCCTTTGTGCACACACTCCACCGTCACCTAGGAGAGGACGGCATTCACCGCCGTGTTCCGCACGTCGAAGCCACCGCTGCGCTCTCACTTTTGGCACTGCCGCTGCTTCCCCGGGCGCTTGCCGCAGCAGTCCGCGCAAGCCAGGTGCCCTCCCTTGCACTGCACAAATCAATCGAACATCACATCAATCAAGAAACCTGCACCTTGCTCGATTAGTAGAACGGACGAGGTGTATTCAAACCTCATACACTGGAGGCTTCAAGGGGCGGAGGCACAAAGGGCAGTGGAGCAAGGAGAGGTCCATAGAGACCATAGAGAGCTCCATCATTAGGTCATGTTCCGTCGGCATGATCTCGTCCTCCTCATGCACAACCATCTCTCGCTTTAGGGCCGGGGCATTACAAAGTTTTACCGTCACATATTCATACTACTTCAAGGTGCATTAAATCAACACATGCAAGTATCAAAAGGAAAGTCACGACATGCATGCATGCGTTGTAATTAATGCATCGGTAAACGCAAATTATTGAAATATATCAAGTGCACTGCTTTGATGTGTCACGTCAACTCGTACAACAAGGAGAAGTTTGATTACAATGCCCTCTCCCTCGCCCATGAGTGTGGTGGGTCGCAGGACTAGGAGAAGCTTTCGCTACACGCTCTACCTCCCGTACGCGGTGGACATGCAGCGGTTCATTCGGTGTCAGATGGCCAAAAGCATATTGTATTACTCCACTGCAGTAGTACCATCATTGTTCGACTTCCCAAAGAGGCGAAGAGCCAAGCGCAACCCGGACGCTCGTGTGGCAGTTTCATGTGTAGAGTAGTCTAGAATAGCATGTACTGTGCCTCTAAGCTTAAAATCATTGGGGTCGGCTCCATGCTATGAGGCCGTCTCGAAGAAATTTTTGATTAAAATAATGTTCTGGCCCAACCTGTCATCCTGGTGATTTTAGTTTGCACGCTCATCTTGTCAAGACGGGAATATACTTTTTTAATTTGTGGTGCGGTAAATGTTAGAGGTTGCAGCAAATATATTGTACACTGCGGGTCTTTTAGCCAAGTTTAGAGGCAAGCATGTGGGGCTAGTGCTATGATGTGTCGCGTCAACACGTACAACGAGGAGAAGTTTGATTTTACTACTACACGCCTTCTCCCTCGTCCATGTGTGTGGTGGCTCGCAGATGAGGACAGGCTTTTGCTTACTACAACAAGCTGTCCCTCCAGCACGACAGACATGCAACAGTTGATTCGATATTGTAGAAGTAGTAACATCATTGTTCGTCTTCTCGAAGAGGCGAGAGCCAAGCGCAACCCGAACGTGGTAGTTGTGAACGCTCGTGTGGCAGTCTTTGTGTAGGAGTGGGGCGTGGTGCGGAGCCTTGGAGCACGCATATAGCCAGGCTCTTGCATGAGACAAAATTGTTATGTAAGCAAGCTATAAGCCCACTATTGTAGTACTTGCTAATATAGCCATGTAAACCAGAAAGGATTATTTGCCTTTCTAGAGATTTCAACAAGTAACTACACCCTAAATGAGTACATACTAGTACAAATGCCCGTGCATTATACCGGGCAATAAAAGGGGCACAACCTGCTTCATGTGTCATTGTGCATCTTTTTTATATCCAATTTTAATAAATGTCGACAATATGGTTAAACATGGAAATATCCTTATTTTTAATAAAAGTTAATGTTTTCATACCGCTTCAGCTCAACCGTGCTACCCTCTTCAACTTCAATATCAAGCATGTTGTCGTTAGAGACGCCCGAGTAGTTCCGCTGCAGTGAGAGCGCTCTGATGTTGTTGCACATCACGGCCTCATGCTGCTGCTCTTGCATGCTTGGGCTGGCAGGTGTCCGGAAAGAAGAAGAAAAAGTGTAGAGCTGCGAGAGCATCAGTTTCAGGCGCTGATGTGCTCTCAAGGATACTTTCATGTCGGAAAATCCATTCTTAGTCTGTGTTACTACTCATGAATTCTTTTAGCCACTGACGTGGTTAATAAAAAGATCAAAAAGTTCAGCATTACTCAGACCTTAGGTGTCAACTTTGTTGTTGATTGTACTAAATATGGGCAGAGAGCACTGTTTGAGTGGTGCATTATCTCTCCAAATATATAGCATTTGTACTCAACCATGGACTTCTCGTGTATGATTTAAGGCTATATCAGTTATATGAACTTTTCATAGTCATAATATGACAGCCAACAAAAGTTCATATCAACAAACTCAAAAGGCAAAATAAAATAATGTGAACAGCTAGAACTATGTGATCTGCGCAATGGTCCTATGCAAATTCAGACTTTCAAACTTGAATCAAACAAGGAGAAACATAACTTATTTGTTCATGGATTTTAAACAAACATGGAATTAAACACAGACTGCCAAATCATGGACCAATATAAAATGAATAGCTAGAACTATGTGATCTAGGCAAGGGTCCTATCCAAATTCAGACTGCTCGTGGTGAAATTATTAGTTTCATATGGATTACAAACTCAAACACATAAGATTTCTGCTGGCTAACATGCACAACACTTATCCCCTAAAGTAGTTGCACATATATTTTTCCTTGAAAGCATGTATTACAGAAAGAAGAGATGAATTGGAATGAATGTTGATGTTGGTTTTAGAAAAGAAAAAATGAAAAATGGTGTTCAAGGCTCAAGCTAGCGCTATAGAATAGGATATTATTTATAAAACATGCTAACTGGAGATAAGAAATGGATCCAAAGTTCAAACTAAAGGCTGCCCGTCTAGGATATTTGGTATTCAAACAGGGCTCTACCATTAGTGGGTGTGATATACAACCTAGTCAAAGGTTGGATCCTAAAATCATGAATGTCATGAGACTAAAATGCTAAAACTACTTGTGAATCCCGTGCATCTCTATCAACATATACAGACTAATATATGTGAAGCATTTGGTTAATGGGACCTGACTAAATGGTCCCTTCTTTTGATTATCATGATTGCAGAAGCTTAAGTACTTGAGCTATCTAGAACAAACACTAAAACTACTTGTGAATCAAGTGCCTCTTCATCAAGATAAATCTTACTACAGGTGTTGCCATCTATGATCATTCCCCTATTCATAATCTGCAACTCCACTTGATAATTAGTTGATAATTGAATATGGCCTGAACCTGTGCTGCCAACAAGAGTGCCTATACAGGGAATGGGTTAGAAAAACAAAGTATACGGAACATGAACCTAAGGGAGTTGATTTAGCCAATCATAGTGCAGGTTCTGTGTAGATTTCTAAGCTAGATTTGCCTTGCGTTACATAGATTGCCTATTTGGCGGACTGTGATAAGTGCTTTGGCTGGATCTACGCAAATGGACGATGCATACAACTCCCAGTCTAGGATTGGTTTCGATTCAGAGTCATCCGGGCAAGCCTTGCAGCCAATTGCGCGACTGTCAGTGGCGATGGATCTTGATCATGTATCAGATAATGAGCTCCGGGTGCTGCAGCCGGTATGCGATGGGACATTCGAGAAGCAGCTCAATGTAATTGAATACCAAGAAGAGAGTGAGGCTGCTGTTTTGGTTCATACAACAGGCAAGACAGATCCCCAAGCTCCATAATTTGATACATACCTGTCATTAAGTAAAATAATTAGCTGTAGGCAAGTAACCAGAGTGTTTGGTGCAATCTGTCTATGGGGAATCATATATAATTGTTTGGTTTCAGTGATGTAACTATAGCCTCGGAATGAAACATCATGTTTTCCGAATATTTGTCTGTGCATTGCATAATTCCATGGATAGTTCACATGGGTTAATTTATTGTTTCATGTGCACATATTGATCAAATAAATTCTTCCAATCTAGTTAATTGTACTGCTGGATTTTGGTGGTCATTCTGAATGTACAGATTTGTTGTGTGGATCTCTGAACTAATATGGATCTGTTTACGAACTATAAATCAGCACTATTTCTGGTTCTTGCTATCAGTTTGATTTTGGTGGTCCAAGTGGATATATACACCAGTCATGCAACCACAGTCTCCAATATTTGGTTAATGAGAATGGGAGGAGCATAACACTGACCCCATCGCTTATCTCAGCCAGCTTCAGGTCCACCATGGCCACCTACACTGGGCGCCATATCACGTCACCGAGCTTCATTGTTGACTCGTCTACCCCAACCCAATCACCACAAACAGGGATACAATTAGATCTAACAAGAGATAGGTCCAAGACCATGAGGAAGGGACGACCCGTCGTTGGGGAGTCGCCCATAGGCGGCGGCGCTGGAGCACATCCGGTCGTCCGTGTATCCAAGAGCTAATCGGGGCAAGGCGGTCGGTGCTGCGCGACGGCAGAGACGACCTTGTAGCTAAGACGCGACGGTAGGCCGTGCGGTGCCCTCGTCCTCCGGCGTGTAGTCCGATCTGTCCCCGTCATCCCCTTCCCCTCCTCCGCCGCCTCCACCTTCCGATCCACCTCCTCCAACCGGCTCCTCCACTGCCTCCACCTCCCTCTTCTCGTCCCAATGCTCGTTGCTCGTGGCGGCGAGGAGCGTGTCCAGTAGCCCGTCGCGGCCGGCAACACGTACTCGGGCCGGTCGGCGCGGGCCCGGAGCGCGGCGGCCTGGGCCTCGGCATCGGTGAACTGCGCGCGGATGACTCGGACGGCGCGGGGGGGAGGGCGCGGTGGAGAGGAGGCAGGCCGCAGTGCGGGGAGGACGCCGCAACAGAGGGTGCGGGCCGATGGTGGGGAGGCGACAGATTCAGATGGGGGTGGGACACACCGTCTCTCGACTCAGGGGTGTTTTTTTGTCGAGCGCGTTCACCCGTGGGGCAGAAATCTGAAACGTTTTTTCCACTTATTTACTGGACTGTGGGTTTAGCTATCAGAAACCACATGGACCTTTGTGTAAAAACGCCACGACGGTGAACCCGGCAGACTCAACTCGTGCTTTATTATTGCTATATATAAGTACAAATGCCCTTGCGTTGCAACGGGCATATAAACTCACAAAACCTGGTCCATATGCTATTACGCTCATTTTTTACATTCAATGTTGATAAACGTCGATAATAAGAATACATTGATTATTACTTTTTGGAGTCTGAACTTCGGATGTTAAGAAGCCACCTTAGCTTTCTTCACGTGACAGAAGAGTAGGGGTTCATTGAATAATCTGTGAATACTTTTTATTTTTTTGCTTTTCAAAAAAACATGGATTTTTAATTTATTTTATAAAAGTGAACTCTTTATTAACATTGGATTACGCTGGACATAAGCATCAGAATATATGTGTTGTTGGCGTGATAGAGTATCATGTTTTTCCTTGAAGCAATTTAGATAGCAGTAAAATGATGTTAAAGTAAGAGCTTTGCTATATGCACCATGTTAGAGCATCTCTAGCATCCCTTATAAGGGGTTTACAGTTCGCGTTTTCGATCATATACGGGTTGATTTCTCTTTGGAAGAACAGAAACCGCAATCGAAACTATAAATTTTAAAAAGAAGTTTGGCACGAAAGATGACAATAGTGCATAGAAGTTCATCATCCATACATATACAAGGTCATCAAGTACATAGTATAGATTCGCACAGCTTCGGCCTAACCCTAACCTACAACCCAAAATGGGGCTCACCGGAGCCCTCCGGGTGCGGCGGTGGCATGGCGGCGATCACTCGCCGTCGTCGTCAGAGGTGAGGTCGATGTAGATGGAGTCCTATGCGGCGGCTTCGTGGTGCCACGCCTCCTTCTTTTCCTCGAACTCCCGCGCCTTCGTGAGGCCCTACTCGAACATGAGCTAGTTGATTTCCTCGTCCCGGCGTCGGTGTTGCACCAGCTCTTCCTGCTCCCACGCGCCGCGCTCGAGGATTGATGCCTCGATGGCATCCGCCTCGGAGGGGGGAGGTAGTCCTCGGGGCTGACAATGCCGGCGTGTAGCTCCTTCGTGTCGGGCTCCCTCTTCACCCGTGGAGCTCATCCACCTCACTCTTGACCGCGTGGAGTGGTTGGAGCTCGCCCGCGTCCCTCTTGACCGGCGGCAGCAGCGTGTGTGAGGTGCTCGATCACGCCAGAGGAGCTGCATGTGCCAGAGATTTGACTGTGCCGCCGTCGTACTCCTCTATCTCACGGCCTAGGAGGGACACCGACGGAGTGCTTCTACGCAGCATTGGCGGCGACGCATCACTTGAGCTCCTCGTCGTCGTCACCACCGACGGAGCGGCTGGCGCTCCACATCCCACGCCACATGAGGGGGAGCGGTGGAGGATCTGACGCCGGAGGAGCGGATGGTGGTAGCCGGCGGCAAGAAATCAGGAGGGGTGGGGGAATCGCGACGACAGGGGGATAGGGCTCTGACCGTATCATGGCCGCGAACCCAGATAAATAATGCACATGTTTTTTTGTTTGCAGGCCACGGTAAAAATATTTACGGGTCAGGCAACTATACGGGCTCTGGTCTGGCCTAGAAAAGGGCCAAACCCGTATAGACACCGGATTTTTGCAGTTCACCCTGTTTCAAGGGGTCTGCTAGAGATGCTATTATTCTTCTGACTTCACTACGACGTTGTTGCTCATCCGAAATCAACGGCGCCTGGAGATAGTTTATGTATTTACTTTATTGGGGTTTAGACGTATATGCTTCCACTATGTGTCTTGGCCTATGTAGTCAATATGAGTATGTAAAAAACATAAACGGATGCAAATAGAGCTTCAAAAAGTAAAAAGATGTTGAACAGAACCGGCAATAGTGTGCATGACGATCAAGCAATTTTATTGTCCCTCCTAGTTAATCTACCGAGTGCTCCCGTATTCCAGCCCATCCCGGGTGTCTACCGATGCACCGACCATCTCGCCCGGGCGACGTGTTTCGTCTGACCCCCAGATTGGCACCGCTCTCCATCCCTCTCTCCTCCAACCTTATCTTCTCAGCCACCCCCTCTCATCCTCGTCTCTTCCCCACGCCTTCTTCTCCCCACACCACCAGATTCCCTATCTCTCTTGGCCATCTTCTCCCCACACTCGGAGCCGGCAGTAGCAGCAGCTGCACCCTCTCACCGGCCACAGTAGGCGTTCGAGACCCTGCCCGTATGTACATACGTGGCCGTATTTTCTTTCTTGCATCCTGATCGTTGTACGTACGTGTACATGCTACGTGCGCGCCTCTACTACAACACATACGCGCCTCTACTACGACATGTGCGCGCCTCTACATCGACCAGTATATATGTACGTACACGTTCGCGGCCAGAATGACAACGCTACGTACGCTTCGACCAGGTGGGTCCCGACTGTCAGGCACTTCCTTGCATGCGAAGATGTAGCTGGTGGGTCCCAGCAGTCAGGGGGGCGAATCGTTTTGATTTTTTTTGGCCGGACGCACTTCCTTGCATGCGAAGGTGTAGCTGCTGGGTCCCAGCAGTCAGGGAGGGAATCGTTTTGTTTTTTTTGCCTGGACGCACTTCCTTGTGTGCGAAGATGTTGCTGGTGGGTCCCAGCAGTCAGGGGGCGAATTGTTTTTTTCGGACGCACTTCCTTGCGTGCGAAGATGTAGCTGGTGGGTCCCAGCAGTCAGGGGGGTGAATCGTTTTTTTTTCGGACGCACTTCCTTGCGTGCGAAGATGTAGCTGGTGGGTCCCAGCAGTCAGGGGGAAACATTTTTTTTTGCGAAATACGGTGGCCTGTCCGGTGGGTCCCTGCTGTCAGGTGGAGGAATAATTATTTTGCGTATAATAAGGAGGCACTTCCTTGCTGCGGCCGTGGACCCAGCTGTCAGCCTCTGCACGTACAGTCCACGTCCGATGGAAGCCATTCCTTGACCACATTGACCACGCCGCGCCGAGAGCACCAGGGTGGTGGACGACGGCGAGGCCTAGGAAGGGGACGATGCGGAGCCGGGGAAGACGCGGCAGTGGATGCCCACGCGTACAGGAGTATGAGGGTTCACTCGTTCGACTGCGGTGCGAGGCTGCCGTCGCCGCATAATAACAGGGGGTGTGGGTACGTAGAGGGATGGCCTAGCCAATGGTGGGAGTAGTAGGGGGCGATGAGGCCTCCGCGGCATCACAGCCGGCCACGGGCGATAGGAACAGGCGGCACGACTGGCGCTGCTTTGGGCGGCTGGAGCAAGAAGACCAGAGGTTGAAGAAGCACTACGACCGTTGGATGGACATCGTACGGTCACTCGAGCTAGAATCGTTCATATATTGACTAAAGTTGACAAAGGCCTCCGTCCCAGTCAACTTAGTAGGCCCACAAGTCAGCCTCCCACCAAGGTGGGTCCCAGCTAGCAGGGGGTATTCATTTTTTGTGCGTAATAAGGAGGCACTTCCGGTGGGTCCGAGCTGACAGTGGGGGGAACGTTTTTTTTGCGAAATACGGTGGCCCATCCTGTGGGTCCCAGCAGTCAGGGGGAAACATTTTTTCGTGAAATACTGGTGGCCCGTCTGGTGGGTCCCTACTGTCAGGTGGAGGAATAATTATTTTCCGCGTAATAAGGAGGCACTTCCTTGCGGCTGCCGTGGGACCCAGTTGTCAGCCTCTCCACGTACAATACTCTTCCGATGGAAGTCGGTTGTTGACCACATTGACCACGCCGCGCCGAGAGCACCACGACGGTGGACGACGGCGAGGCCTAGGAAGGGACGACGCGGAGCTGGGGAAGACGCGGCAGTGGAACCACACGCGGAGAGGAGTACGAGGGTTCACCGGTTCGGCTGCGATGTGAGGCTGTCGTCGCCGCAGAATAATAGGGGGTGTGGGAGAGTAGAGGGAAGCCCTGGCCAGCGGTGGGAGTAGTAGGGGGCACTAAGGCCTGTGCGGCAGCACAGCCGGCCACAGGAGGCGGGAGTAGGCGGTCCCGCCGGCGCTGCTTTGGCGGCTGGAGCAAAAAGATCAGAGATTGAAGAAACACGACGGCCGTTGGATTAACATCCAACGGTTATGTCTGCTAGAATCGTTTGTTGACGTATATAATAACTAAAAAATCTTGCATACACGTCGAATAAACAGGCCCACAAGTCAGATCACTCCCTCTTTTTTTAATAATTTATATATAGCTCATGGCAACTTCTTATGCAATTTATTGCAGTCGGTTTTTTTGGTTGGCCAGGGCCAATTTTGCATATTTCTGTGGGTTCCAAACTATTTTTAATACTGAAATGTCGAGCCATATTTAAAGTACTTTGAAGATATATTTAAATTAGGTTAATGCCCAGTGAAATAGGAATATGAAAATATGAAAAAAAAAATCAGAAATTATAAGTAATTGCCAATTTGTCATCTGTTTTTATATTTACAACCCATTTCATATTACTTTCAAGATTTGTAGGCGTCTTGAAAGAGTTGCAGCCCATCAGGGCATAGAAAAATAAGTAGGCCTGGATTGGGTATTATTCAGAAAAAATAAACTGGGCTCATTTTCACAAAGAAAAAATAGCTGGGCTGGTCACATGGTGAACATAAAATATAAGCTTGGGCTAGACGGGCCACAGCCCAGTTCAAACCCTGCTCCGTCTCAACAATACCAAACAAAAAAATACTGCTCGAGTAGCTACGTCCCAGGTGTCAGCCGATCTTGTGTTGTTCTCTTGTCTATTAACTATATACGCTCATAATGTCGTGGGTCCCAGATGTCAGGAAAATACTAGGAGGAAGCATTTTATTTTTCCATACGCTGACGTGGTGGGCCCCTACTGTCATCCTCTCCACATACTTCTGCCGATTCTTGTTGTTTTTTGACCATGTTGACAACGCGAGAGGGCGGCGCCGTGGCGAGCGCACCAAAGCACGTGGAGGACGTCGGCATTAATGATTTAGGAGACGGTGGGGCGGCGATGCGTGCGCTGAGGCGCAGCCAGCTATGGGAGGCGGAAGCAGGCGGCCCCGCCGGCGCTGGTTTGGTTTTGGCGGCTGGAGGAAGACAGGACTGAAGAAACACGACAGACTGTAAAAGCAGGAGGAGTACTTAACAACCTTAACTGAAACCAGCAGGGGCACTTAACAACCAAAGCTGAAAGTCGTATGAGTACTTATACATGTTCAACCGTACAAAGAACGCCTCGAACAGTGCTACTTTGCCTACAGTTAACCAAGGGTGAGGCCACCAAGCCCCAGGACAAGGCCCAGGCGCCACCCCGCGCATCCACAACCTTCTGAAAGCGGCTTCATCTCGCAACGTGGTCAATAAATAGGATATTCGCTTTAGAGCCATGGAAAAGCATGAACATAATCTTCTGTCCTATTCTCTAAGATGGATGGGCCTTCATTATTTGAGACCACCCATGAATAAGTATCTTTTCACCTCCAAGGGGAATTGAGTAGGTCGACATAAACATCATGTTGTGACCAAGCGCAAGTCTGACCCGACCATGGTCAGGCATCTGTATAGGAACAATAGAACTCGGAAGTTCCTATTTCAAGAAGATCACAGCTGTAAAACTGTGTATAAGCAATAGTTTATGAACAACATATATAACAGAAAACAGCTCGTACCATAAGTTTCTCGACACAGTTGGACCTGTTCAACAAGTGCAGCAGTGGAACACATATCCTACGTGGCCTTCCACCATTGAAACGCCCCACAAGGACCTCAAGACGATCAATAAAGTGTAGGAACTTGTGGATGTCGATCCATTCAACTTCAGTGCCATTAGTAACAGCCGAGTTATTACAGAGTACAAACGAGCAGACTGCTTAACTCTGAAAAAACCTACACGTGCCACCAATTATAAGAAAAATATTAGTTAGAAGTAGCATCTTCGTGAGAGATTCGTTGCTACTTCTAAAGTTAAATTGTGATTAGTTAGACAGAATAGGTGGATTACGAAGTAATCGAGGCAACAAGCAAGAACCAGATACAAAACTAACATGGATGAACAATTGGAACTACGTCGGGGTGGAAGATCGCAGTGAAGATGAGACCAGGTTCGGCTATTTCCATCAACATTCATGCGCCAACTTTCAGTATGTAACACTTGAGAAAGTTTATCCAAGTTCGGCCATAAAAAATCAGCGATCTTCTTGGTTCATGAACCCAACTCGGGACTTATATCCATGGCTTGTCTTCACTGTGACCATTAAACGAGTGTATTCAGTTATGGCAAGGCCGAGCATCTTGAGTACATGTGTTCTGGCAGAGCAAATAATACACTGCAGGAAAAATAATATGAGAACACAATATG
The DNA here is from genome assembly GCF_003073215.2 of Triticum urartu. NCBI lineage: Eukaryota > Viridiplantae > Streptophyta > Magnoliopsida > Poales > Poaceae > Triticum > Triticum urartu. Next base: position 140,862,025 of record NC_053027.1, on the reverse strand, counting down.
TTAAAAAAACCCCACCCTCCCGGATAGAAAAGAGGATTCTAGGAACATACTGTGCGCGTTTCAAAATGTTGTGTTAGGATGAGAAGGAACAAGTGTGGCGTCTCGCTGAGGCCGCAGAAACCTATAGGGTACTCGCACTTTGGGCACTGCAAATGAAACACACTAGATTCAGTAGGAAGAAAAATGCATCAACGGCGGCGGCTGCCATCCTAGGATTACCTGCGACCAAGGGACTTGGATTTATCGGGGATGGATGAAGAATTCGTACCTAGTTCTCCATGAGAAAACCCTATGCAATCGCCGAGAGGGGGTTTTCTCTGAACAAGCAGACGAGGGAGAAGGGGATTCAGGCCCAGTGAAATATTGTCGCTTCGTCCGTCCAGCTTACTGCTAAAGCTGGAAAGGGGGGTTGTGATTTGACGGCTCATTGGGCATTACTGCAGTGCTACGACCGGGGCGTGTCTACCGTGAAATTGTGCACTCTAATTTGTGCATATGGCACGTGGACCCCGTTGCCGGTTGCCCCACATATCAGTGAAAGAAAGTAGAAAGATAGGAGTAACTAGTTACGCATAAATATATTTTTTGACAGAGAGATACTCCCTCTATAAAGAAATATACTAATCTTTTATATCACAGGCTCACCTTGCCGAGAAATATACTCCCTTTGCAACGCACGGGCATTATGGGGGTTCAGCTTTTTTTATGGGGCTTCAGCTGAGAATATAATACTCAGATAGGCTCACCGTTCTGGACTTTGGGCCGCAGGCCGACCCCGCATGTTTGGGGGCCCATGTGTTCTACCTCAGCTCTTTTCATATTGCAAGCGATCGGTACGGCGCTGGTTTTAGATGCTGTCGCAAGGCGAATACACAAAATGGAATAAAGCACGGCAGCTGTTGGAATGAAATCGAACGACAGTTCCTAACTAGCAATCAGAGTTGCAATTCTATCAACGATATACCATTTGATAAATAATATTGTCGTACTACTTATACACATAGGACACTTGTTTCACCATGCCAGATTATTACATCAAAATCTCTCGGAGGATAGATTAGTTCGGCAGTTGCGTGCTGCTACTGAAGAATTTCAAAATTGATTTGGACCAGCTCTCCTTACCGAGAAAGTTCGATTTTGACATCATCCCCTACTGCAAGATATGATTTAGATTTGAACCTTGACCATCCATTAGCATCAATCATCATGCGACCATCCTTTGTACTTACGGTATATTGAGCAGGTTCATTTACACCAAGGTTGCGCATGGTAAGAGAAACTTGGCCGCGATCACACGGATTGTTGAACGGCTCCCTCGTTGCTCTAGGAGTTCTCTGTTTGTAAACAAGAAGACATACCTAAACAGTTAGATCAACACAGTGAATCATGTGAAACAACATGGAAAGAAAAAAGAACGAAGCACTTGGGCGGCCAATGGTTACCAAGAAGGTGGACATGTCGGTTTTTGTAAGGACTTTGGTATATGAAGTGCGAATTGCAGCCCAGTCTGTTGCCGGTGCAACTGCACGGGCCGAAGCAGATGCAAGTGCAAGTGTTGGTGCAGGTGCCGAAGCCGCTGCTGCTGTCGGAGATGGTGCTCCTTGTAGAGCTGGTGCCGGTTTCGGAGCAGGTGCCGGTGTCGATGCCCGATCCTCCGGTAGATCAGACTGATCCGCTGACGCGGTCGGTGCCCAATCCTCAGCTAGATTAGACTGAGCTCCTGCCGCTGTCAGTGCTAGAGCAACTGCCGGTGCTCGATCTGTGCGAGACAGCGGCGATCGTGTCTGGTCTGCTATGATCAGCTTTCTAACATGACTAGGATTCGTGACCATGATCCAGTTTTTTTCTTCATTTCTTTTAAACGCGAGAAGGACTAATTGTGGCGTTTTTGTTAAACCAAACTGCAGTTCATCATAGGGATCCAGCTTGTACTCAGACAACAGACTGATCCAATTTTTTCCAGTAATATAAGTGATGAACAGTGCCTTCGTTACTGACACGACATAAGAAGTGAAACCTGCAAAAATAGCCATCGTAGAGCAAACCAAACGGTTTATTCTGTGATGAATGTCACATGGCAAAACCTACATCGTAAAATTGCAGGAAAAGAAAGAAAACATGACATTAAATCAATAAGATTTAGACAGTAAATCAATAAGATTTACTTGATGTGACACGAGTGAATCCTTACCAGGAAATCACTATGTTGAAGTACTAAATAGAAGATTGATCATCCAACTACGCTTGGCATGCAGGGGCCCCGCCTACTCCCACAAGCAGGACAGTCCAAAGGTCGTGACAAATCGTCTGGACCGAACATCCATGGGACTGGAAATCCTGGTGGGTGCGATAAACCATGCAATGCATACAGATATTGGAGTGTAACCATAATTGATAAACCGTCCTCACAAAAAATATGATCTGGATACTTCAAAATATACAGACTGAATTGAGTGGACAGACATTAACATAGATCGTTCTCAGGACTGACCACACACCAAAAGTAGCAGTACTAATAAACAATACAGGGTTCACAAACACAAATCAAGTACTGAACAATAGTACTTACTACAGACAAGCAAAGTTGCACTAACTAAACTCTGCAGACTATTTCTTGCCACCGACCTACGGGATGAACCCCGCATAACTGACTAGGCCATGGACTTCGTGTGAGATGTCTACGTGCACCATCACCATCTTGTCAACCTTGGAGAACCTAACAGAGTGGTCTTTCCACTCATAAACATGATGATGAAGACAGGCCGCATCAGATTTGTTGGGAAGCTTTACAAGAACCACACCATTCATAATTGAAGGCACAACCAAGAAATTGTTGTGGTCAAGTACAGCCACGAGAACACGCCTGACAACAATGCTATAGGAAAACACTAGTTCAGGACACGTGGCAACAAGGACACAGTAGCTGGATAGTTCAGCAGTAGAACTCATCATCAGGTCTTCCAGTTCACACGGCATGGCTTTGAGAACTTCATCTCCACCGCGGACCTGGTTCTAATTCAAACAGAAACCATATTTTATTACTACCTCTGTTCAGAAATATAAGATGATTTTCGATATTATACTCCATATATGACTATATATACGCACAGAAATGAGTGAACCAAGACACTAGAACATGTCTTCAAAGGCATGAGAGCAGAGGGATTGTATGCAATATCCATAACACAAGTTCCTGAGGCAAATATACCCTCTTAAAAGGTAGCATTGATGTTCATAAAGTACTCCCTCCGTCCCAAAATTCTTGTCTTAGATTTGTCTAGATATGCATGTATCAAGTCACATTTTAGTATTAGATACATCCTATCTAGACAAATCTAAGACAAGAAATTTGGGACAGAGGGAGTAGTTGAAAGTAATCTATAAGAAATCAGTGTCAACCTCTCGCATGTTTTGGTCAAAAGAGGAATTTAGAACCGTCATTTGGCCCACTAAAATCACATGCAAGATCACCCAGAAAGTTGTACTACCAGTACTAGTACTGCGTGTTAGATGAAAAAACACGATCAAGATCGAGAAAAAGATCGTCAACAAGAGACATTACTTGGACTTGCTTAATGAGGGATCTCGGAGAGGGGGGCTTGGACAGGGCGATGGCTTTGAGCTTGTCTGCGGTAGTCTCGGCGGGGTGCTTGCGCTTCTTCGTACCATGAGCCTCGATGGTTTTGGCCAGAGCCATAGACAACACGTCGGCCGGTGCTCCGGCGTCCATCCAAGAGAGGAAGCTGAGAGAGAAGAGTGAAAGGAGGAACGAGATGAGGGAGAAGCGAAGAGAGTGGGGGTTTTCTTCAAGAGAGGAAGCTGAGAGAGAAGAGTGAAATGATGGTTGCTTCGTCCGTCCAACTTACTGCTGGAAAGGAGGGGGTTTTGTGATTTGATGGCTCATTGGGCATTACTACGGCGGTTCGATCAGGGTAGTCTACCGTCACTCTACTACGGAGTAATTTAGTGCATGTCTGGTGGACCCAGGTGCTGGCTGTCCCACATGTCGACGAAAGTGAGTAATTTAGTGCATGGCTGGAGGAGGATCCGCATGGTAGAGCGTGTCCACTATTTTTCTGAAGAAAAAAATGATTACAGCAAGCGTTTCCACTCTTACGACGGAGGAGTGCGAAACACGGCAGCCACTTGAACATACACAGTGCTCCTACTACTAGGCATGTGCAGTGTTTCATACATCAGTACTACACAATCTTGTTGCTAGTGTAGTAAGATATGACGATAACAAATAATGTTGTGTGCATGTCAACTTCTCCTATATGTAACATAGTACCGCTTTTTCGACTGTCCGGTCGAGAATGAACGGTGGGATCAATGTTAACAGAACTAGGTCCACAGCGCACGGAGAGTACAGTGCTACAGTACTCCATGAAACATGAACCATATGAAGCACGAATAGTGTTAGGCATGGTGTATGAAGGGTGCACAGGATGGGAGCAAAAGTTCCCTTCTCGGCCCACTTTTGGGTGTTTGGCAGAGTGCATGAAGGGTGCATGAGTCCACACTAGTAGGTTGACAAAAATACACGAAGAGGAAACAACTATATTGAGATGAGAATGCAACCAAACACACCCACACGCTTTGTGCTACAGTGACTGATCTGCACCGTCTGAGTTTGATCCAACGGTCATGTTGCGCGGAGACATGGACATGCCCATGCAGAGGGCGCCTAAACACCATTGAAGTCCCTCTGCTTCTCGAGGCGCACGACGTTGGTGATGCAGGGTGCAACCGCCCGCAGAGCCCGCTCGCGGTCGACGGGAGCCAGCTCGTCAAAGACGGCGTGCAATGGCACGAATGCATTCCGGTGACGGAGCCCTGAAAGGATTCGCCCGGCAACAGCGACGGCAGCCTGCAACCCCTCCTTGTCCAGCTCAGCCCCCACCATCGCGCGGAGACGGCTCAGCTCCTCGGAGATATAGGTGAAGAAGGAGACCAGGTCAGGAAGCCGCAACTCGTTGAAGTCGACCGGGTGGTCGAACGGGTTTAGCCCGATGGCCGGCATCGTCGCGCCGGCACGACGGTAGGCTCGCGCAGCCGCAACACGTGCGTGGAAACTTCGTTCACCAAGTGGCTGAGGCGATCCTGGACCTCGTCACGATCAGCCCGCTCGCGCTCTAGCCGGCTCCCCTGACGGCCTATCGTATCTCCCGCTTTCTGCAGCAACGCCGCCGACGCCTCGAGCATCTTTGTGGTGGACGCCTGCCGCTTTTGAAGCTCCGTGAACTCCCGCACATAACGGAGGAGCAATGCACTCCTCTCCTCCTTGAGCTCACGGAGCTCCACGTCCTTGGCCCTGAGCTCCGCATCCTTGGCATGGAGCTCCTGTGTCAGGAGCCTCACCTCGGACTCTGTGATCTATTGCGCCACCATGGCACCAGGTAGAAGCAATGGGGAGAGGAAGCAAAGGGGACGAAACGTCTGAAATGCAATGCAATCTATGGGAAGGCGGAGGGAGCGGGGAATCTTTTGGTTTTCACCACGGTAAAACACCAGTCGACGACTTCTCACATCAGGGAGCAGTGGGTTTTTACAGGCGGAGTCATCGTGACTAATTGCTGCCGCGCCTGCTCCCGTCAATCAAAAAATTAAAAATCCTGCCGCACCCAAACACCAGAGCAACGCCGCGGTGGATATTTAAATTTACCTGCTGGCAAGTAGATAAAAAAGGGGTGAAAAAACAAATGTGGCGGCGGCCTAGCTAATCGGTCGAACTTGCCCAACTAGCTAGCCACCGTGCTTCACTGATGTACTCGGCGGGAAAGGTGGTCTTTCGTGATTTGACAACTCATTTACTTGCTTCGGCGCTACGACCGAGGAGGACCCAGAAAATGCGCGGTAGGGCGTCCCATGTCAGGAAGAATATATGCGTGCACCACGGAGGACCCCGAAACCGCGCGGTAGGGTGTGCCACGTCTCGACACGGAGGAAAAATGTGCGTGTAAAAATATACTGTATCAGACGTAGTACCTATGGTTCGACCTCGGGACCCAGCCAGTCGGTCGAAAACACCCCACTAGCCACACAGCTTCATCATGCAAATGTGGCACGGAGGATAGATGTGGTTAGCTCTGTCTCGACCAGCCACAACGTCTCTTGTTCTAGGCGATTCTTCTATTTTCCAAGCTTTTTTAGTTGTAATAACACCACGGCAAGCTAGCGCCGCTCTTCGTGTGTGCCCGTGCAAAGGTTAGACGATGGAGAGAAGAGAGATTGAGATCACAGACCTGGGACCCACCAGTAAGTGAGACAACGGTCATGCACGTGTTGACGAGGCACTCCCTCTACTCTACTCAATGCAAGTAGTGTATAAAATCAAGTTATGGGACAAAGCCAACAACCGTTTGTTTTTTCAGGCTATCGACTTACGCTTTGTAGTCCAGGTTGCTAGTTCAAATCTCGTCTTTTAGATTTGTTAGTTTTAGGTCCAAATTTGATTAATGACAAGTGGGACCCCCGTGTGTTGTTTCAATATTTCAGTATAGGATGGTTTTTTTGAACAAACACTTCGCGCGGTTAGACAAGTAATGGCACGAGTTACACGTATTTTGCAAGTTTACGAACAAAAATGACAGCGGCATAGAGTATCACATCCACCCCGTAGCTCAGATACTATGGTGATATGAGTTTTTACACCGTTGGAAGTGAGATCCAATGGCTTGGGAGTAGTCTTTGTAATTATGCGCAATTTCCAAACTCTCCAAAGGTTTTTTTGCAAATAAAACATTCAGGCCTTGTGTGTGCCGCTGCATCTTCGATCCAATGGCTCCCCGGTGCTCATATTAGGTGCTCCCCATAGCTTAATTACCCGCTACGGTGATATGAGCGTCTAGGTCGTATGATCAGCGATCAGATGGCACATGCGTAGTACTTGTACTTTCTGCGCATTTCCCAAACTCTATCAGCCGTATATTGCAAAAACATTCAAACCTCCTACTGCGGGCCGTTAGATCTTAGTGAACTCGTATCACCATAGAATCTACGGTGCGGGAGCACCTCATACTCTCCCGTGCGAGAAAACATAAGGTGCTATCGCAGCTTGGATGCTACGGTGATACAAGCTTGGAGGTCGTTTGATCTGAGATCCAATGGCATCTGAGCAGTCTTTGTGCTTGTAAGAAGTGGCCGAACTCTTTTGGGGCTTTTTGCAAAAAACCATTCGAACCACCGAGGAGGTGTTGGGTCACAAATCCAATGCCTCCGAAGAGCTTGTATCACCAAAGCATCTAAGGTGTGGTAGCACATGATATTCTTACATACAGGAGAATATGATGTCCTCCTTCATCTTAGATGCTACGGTGATACGAGCTTCAAGGTCGTTGGATATGGGATCAAAGGGCATCTAAGTAGTTTTTGTACAAATTGTGTGCAATTCTCAAACTCATCAAGGTTTCCTGCAAAAATATTAAGACACATCATGTGAGCTGCTATATCTTAGATCTACAAGCTCCAAGCAACTCGTATCGGCATATAGCATCTAAGGTATGGGGGCACATGATATTCTCCCGGGGAGGAGGGGTGGGGGTGCACAACCAATCGGTGGTAGGGAGGGTGGGGACAAATATAATCTAAACAACTTTAAACAGAGCTCCACAATTTTATCTAAGGTCGAGGGGTTGGCCCCCGACAATCATAGCTCCGCCTACACACAACATTTGCATGTACTGTAGTACTAGACTTAATATTCATGTTTTAGTTTCATGTTCATTTTAAATATTGAACTGAGGACTATGGATGTCTTACATTTTACTCCCTTCGTTCCTAAATATTAGTCTTTTTGGAGGCTTCAAATGGACTGGCACATACGGATGTATATAGACATATTTTAGAGTCTAGATTCACTCGTTTTGCTCCGTATGTAGTCACTTGTTGAACTCTCTAAAAGACTAATATTTAGGAATAAAAGGAGTATTTTTGAATTCGTGTCATACATGCATCGTTTGGAAAAATAGATGCACTATACTTATTGGATTTTTGTTGTGTTCGTGCGTGTGTGTCTGTGTGTGTGTGTGTGGTCATATGCTTGATACATACAAAGTTTTCTCACCTCCATATTATTCATCTTTTAAATTTGAATTTGCATTGGAAAACTTACTAGGGATACCATGAAATGTGAAATCCATGTTGAGATCACTATATCACAAACTCACTCTAAATCAACAACTCGTCATAAATCAATTACCACGTTGAGATTAGTATTTACAAGGAAAATACGGGTATTGTAATACAGATAGATTTGTTCAGAAATTTAAAAGGTTCCTTTCGTATTCTCGAATGGTAGGACCCAACGGCGTACCAGCCAGACCTTGGCTCGTGTTGATCCTAAAAAAACCGGGCTCGTGTCCTTCGGTGGCGTGCGTGGTACGCATATTAGGCAACCCCAACCAGTCGAGCCTTAGCATTTCAAGTCGAAATATCTGGCGGCCAGTGTCGGTGTCAAAACCGGCGGATCTCGGGTAGGGGGTCCCGAACTGTGCATCTAGGCGGATGGTAACAGGAGGCAGGGGACACGATGTTTTACCCAGGTTTGGGCCCTCTTGATGGAGGTAAAACCCTACGTCCTGCTTGATTAATATTGATGATATGGGTAGTACAAGAGTAGATCTACGACGAGATCAGAGAGGCTAAACCCTAGAAGCTAGCCTATAGTATGATTGTTGTTCGTCCTATGGACTAAAACCCTCCGGTTTATATAGACACCGGAGAGGGCTAGGGTTACACAGAGTCGGTTACAATGGTAGGAGATCTACATATCCGTATCACCAAGCTTGCCTTCCACGCCAAGGAAAGTCCCTCCCGGACACGGGACGAAGTCTTCAATCTTGTATCTTCATAGTCCAGGAGTCCGGCCGAAGGTATAGTCCGGCTATCCGGACACCCCCTAATCCAGGACTCCCTCAGTAGCCCCTGAACCATGCTTCAATGACGACGAGTCCGGCGCGCAGATTGTCTTCGGCATTGCAAGGCGGGTTCCTCCTCCAAGTACTTCATAGAAGATTTTGAACACAAAGGTAGTGTCCGGCTCTGCAAAATAAGTTTCCACATATTGCCATAGAGAGAATAATATTTACACAAATCTAATCTGCTGACGTATTCTGTAGCGTGACATCACATCACGTCCAAGTCTTTATTCGAATCGTTTTACTGTCCCACCTCAGCGCGTTTAGCGAGGCAGTTTCCTTGGCACGTCTTGTCAAAGCAGAGATCGTGTCCCCTTATTCCGGGATTCTCATCAATACAGGCGTGGGTAACCCAACCGTACCCGTTGGTATGTTTTCTCGATCAAAGGCGAGCCCCAAACGGTCACGGGGAAGGCCCTTGGTATTCGACCTCTTATAAAGAGACCAAGGCCTTACTCCTTTCTTTCAATCTCAAATGAGTTCGCCCTTCGCCTCGAGTTCCAACACCCAAGGCTCCAGATTTCAGGCGCTTCGAACCTTCGACAATGTCCGGTTCCGACCATCGAGGCCGATGGACGCCTCCTCCATCACGGAGGAGGACGTGTTGAAGTTGAGAGAGGCCAGGTTCTTGACCGGTGAAATCTCGCATAGGCTGCCTGCTCAAGGGAAGATCATTCCCACTCCCAAGCTTGGTGAGAGTGTGGTGTCCATGTCTCACTTCCTTCGGGGGCTAGGCTTCCCGACGGATCCCTTCGTGAGGGGGATCATGTTTTATTATGGGCTGGAATTTCACGACTTAGCTCCGGAGTCCATCCTCCATATTTCCTCGTTCATCGTCGTGTGTGAAGCCTTCCTCCGTATTACTCCTCACTTCGGACTATGGCTCAAGACCTTCAAAGTAGAGCCGAAGATGATCGAGGGACGGCACGTGGAGTGCGGAGGTGCTTTTATAAGCAAGAATGCTGGTGCTCCACGGCCCGAGGGCTCTTTTCAAGGGGAGTCCAGCTTATGGCAACGAGAGTGGTTTTATATCACAGCTCCCAGGAGCACCAAGTGGGTGGCGCTGCCTGCTTTCCGCTCGGGTCCCCCGCCACGACTGGCGTCATGGGTCAATAAGGGGCTGGACTAGGGGCCGGCAAAGGACGTGCCCCTGTTGCAGGGCCGCATCCAAGATCTCCTAGAAAGAGACATCAGTCTGGTCGTGGTGACGCAGGTTATGTTAATTCGCCGAGTTCTGCCCTGCAAACGTCGCCCCCTCCGCCTGTGGGAGTTCAACCCAGAGGGACCACGAGTTCTCCAACATTTTCTTGGCATGACGCCCGTGGAGATGTACAAATTGTTCTTCGGACCACAAGTAGTGTGTCCGGATTCTACGGAGGACGTAGGTCTGAGCTGCAATCGACCGGATACTCAAGTAAGTAGCCTTGTGCCCGGACTTGCTATCCGTATATATATCATAAAATTGCCCTTAAAATAGATGTCCTTTAAACAGGAGTGGATAGCGAAAGCAAAGCTAATCAGGTGTCAGGCCCCCCTCCCTGAGACCACGCCGGGTCCCGTGCTAGTCAAGATGTTGGAGGTTGTGCCTTCAGAGGGAAGCGAGGGAGGGGACAAGGAAGCTACGGCCTCCTTGAAGGAGGCTGTTTGTGTCACAGTCCTAGAATTTGCTTGTAGCTATTTACCTGAGTGAGCATCATGCATCATGTCTAAATTCTGAAAGTTGAATTGAGGTTAGTTGAAACCCTCATAAATCACTTCAAAAATAATCAACATTAAAATCTTTTCAAAGAAGTCCAAGAAAATGTTCCTCTTAGTCTCTGAAAATATTGGCAAGAGGTAAAACTCAAAACAATATTTTTGGAATCTCAGAGATATTTATTTTGGGCCTTTGAATTAATTCAATAACTATTTGCATTGGATATATATTTTTTATATAAATAATACATGTCCAATAATTCTGGAACATTTTATGTGGTTTGGGATATTCTAGTTCTAATCACATATTTATTTCCAGGATTTTATAAAATGATTTAGTATTTTAATTAAATCAAAACAAATGTCAGAAAATAGAAAACAGAAGTAAAATAAAAGAGAGAGAGAGAGAAGGACTACCTGGCCTCACCCGTGAAGCCCACCAGAGAGGCCAGCCCACCTACGCGGCCCGCTACTGTACCGGCCCAGCCCACCTCCACCTCCTCGTCGTCTTCCTCCCCTTGCCCCGAAGCAGCTGCGTGCCAGCAGCAGCGCACACAGGAGGCCTCCACCTCCTGCTTCGCGGTGGCAGCCTCCCTGGCCTCCTAACCGCGCCATGGAGACGCCCGCGGCCCCCTCGACCCTCTCTGGCTCTCCCAGCGCCTCTTCTCCCTCTCTGGTTCTCTTCTCGCAGCCGCCCGAGAACGCCGTCGTCGCCACCGACGCGCACCGCCGTGGCCACAGCCACTGCTTCGCCTCGCCGATGTGCTCAGAGGCTCCGCCTCGACCCCCTCTTCCTCCTCACCGAGCCACGCCCCGCGGGAGCCCCTACAACGCCGCCATCAGCTCCGTCTTCTTCCTCGGACTCCGACGGCCGCCGTCCTCAATTCTCCGTCATCAGGACCTCCCCCGAGCCGCTGAGCCTACCCGTCGACCCGCTGTGAGCTCCCGGTCCTTCCCCCTTAACCACGCCGTCATTTTCGCCCCGTAGCTGCTGCCCCGCGAGCACCCGAAGCTCGCCGCCGCTGTGCCTCGACGCCGTCGTGGCTAGAGCCACGGTAGCTCGAAGCCGAGCACACTGCTGTGCTTAGCACGCTTCCAGGAGCCGGGCGCGCCCACCCATTCGACCTACCGTGCCCCCTAGCGCCAACCCGCACCAACCCCGAACTCCGGCCGCCTCCTAGCTCCCCGCCGCCGCCTACTCCGGCCATACCAGCCTCCGCCGTCTGCCCTGCTGGCTGCGCCGCACTCACCGCTGCCATTAGACGCAAATGGCGAGGCAAATGGTCGCCCGTAGCTCAATCCCGAGCGAACGCCGCCACGGGTTGAGGTCGCCGCCGGCCAAACTCCGGCAAGCTGACGTGGCGGATTAGATTAGTACTAATTACGCCATTTAGGATAACCTTAGGACAATTACAGTGGGCCCCGTGCCCTAGTTAACCCCGGATTTATTCTCTGTTTAGTTTAGGTTAATACAGCCGGCCCCACATGTCAGTTTGACCTAGCCACGTCACCGTTGACCTGGTCCCACACGTCAGCCACAAAAACCAGCCCTGGGTCACTAACCAGTGGGCCCCACTGGTCAGGTTTGACCCGGACCAGTCCTGTTGACTTGGTGACATCATCATGATGCCATGCTGACGCAATAACTCTTTTTCTGGATTTAAGTTTATTCAGAAAATTCCAGAAAATTGCCTAAACTTCTAAAAATCATAGAAATTCAACCGTAACTCCTAATAAAATAAATTATATATGAAAAATTATCAGAAAAATTCAAGGAATCCATCTGTACCATTTTCATGCATGTTTGAACAATGTTTGTCCTCTGTTTTGGACAAAACAAATACAGGGCATTTAAATAAACATATATAGAGTTGGAATTTGAATCTTGTATTCAAACCAACTTCATTTAAATCATAACTAGATGCATTAGCTCAAAACAACGGCATATTGCCATGACATGATCATGCATCATATTGTGCATTGCATTGATTATGTTTCTTTCTCTGTTTGCCGGTATTTGTCCCCTCTCGATAGACGTGGTTTCGACGATGAGATCGATGACACCGATGAAAACTATATATCTTCAGAAGTGCCAGGCAAGCACAACCCCCTTGTTCATTCTGATACAAGCCCACTCTCTCGCTCCTGCTCTCTTTTACTGCATTAGGACAACAACGATCATCTGTTACTTGTTGCGGTAGTTGAACCCCTTATCCTCTGCATGACCTGTCATTGCCACAGTAAATAGATGAAACCCACTAGCATGAGTAGGAGTTGTTTGAGCCCTGATGTGCCTACTCATTCATGCTTGTTTGTCATGCCTGCTACTGCTTAGAGTTGTGTCGGGTCTGATTCATCGGGAATGAATTGGAATGGTGATGAACATGTCCTACTGTGTGTGAGCTAAGTGTGTGAACACGATTTGGTAAAGGTAGCGGTGAGAGGCCATGTAGGAGTACATGGTGGGTTGTCTCATTGAAGCCGTCCTCAGGAACTGAGTTCTGTGTTTGTGATCCATGAAACAGTTACTACCACGCATTGGGCCCGAAACCAATGGACCCTCTCGGCTTCTTAATCACCCTAGTACTCTGTCTAGGAGTTGCAACTAGTTTCTGGTGTTTGTAGGTTATGTGTTGGCGGCCGTGCGTAGCGCTGACCCCAGGGGTGGGCTATGTTGCGGTAGATACACCGTGGCCGGGCATGCCGGGCGCCCGTTTGGTGTCTCGGAACCCTGTACACATCGTTCGGGGCCGTATGTGGAAACCTCGGCCGGACTCCCTGCGGATGGAACCTGGATAGGCGATAAACCTGGACTAGAGACTTGAGTGTTTAGGTAGGCCGTGGCCGACACCCTCGTTGGGCTTCCGCTTGAAGGTTGCCGAGTACATGTCGTGTGAACGGCGGTAACTGGTGAGAGCGTGTGTGAAGAAGTACACCCCTGCAGGGTTAACATCATCTATTCGAATAGCCGTGTCCGCGGTAATGGACTTCTGGGTTGGCTATAACAGTTCATAGACAAGTGAAAGTGGATACTCTAAAACTTGCAACATAAGCGTGAGTGCTATGGATGGCCTTCTCGTAGGGAGACGGAAGTGGATCCATAGTGGTGTATTGATATGGTGAATATGTGGACTCGTGTGCGCCACCTCAAAAGAGTTGCTTGCAGTCGTAGTTCAGGTTAGCCACTGAGTCAAAGCTGGCTTGCTGCAATCAAACTCCACCACCCCCTTTATTGACACTAATGCATATGTAGCTAGTTCTGATGTAAGTCTTGCTGGGTACATTTGTACTCACGTTTGCCTATTTTATGTTTTGCAGAGAGACGTCAGTCTCGCTAGTAGTTCCATGTGGACTTCGACGTTTAGCTTGTTACCTCAGCTACGATCTTGTGCCCTCGGCAGGATCTGGTAGATAGTCAGGCTTGTCAGCCTTCTTCATTTGTAGTTGTCTGTACTCAGACAAGTTAAGCTTCCACATGTGTTTGTTGCTTGTATGCTCTGTATGTTGGGTCATGAGACCCATGTTTGTAATATCTGGCTCTTCGGAGCCTAATGAATAAATACTTGAGTCGTAGAGTTATGTTGTGATGCCATGTTGTATGTAGTCATATCGGGCATATTGTGTGTATGATTGAAATGCTTGGTATGAGTGAGATCCGACAATCTAGTTGTTTATCCTTGGCAGCCTCTCATATGGGGAAATGTAGTCTAGTGCTTCCTGAGCCATAGTAGTCCGCTACAGCCCGGTTCACCGGAGTCCTGCTAGCCCAGCACTACTGCTCTGGACACTTGACTGGCCGGCATGTGATTCACTTCGTTCCTGTGTCTGTCCCTTCGGGGAAATGTCACGCAGTGATTACCGGAGTCCTGTTAGCCCAGTGCTACAGCCCGGATTCACACGTTGATGACCGACATGCTCGATGTGATTCATGTATGCCTGTCCTCATGGGTTAGCGCCGCTTTGGGTTCACGACTAGCCATGTCGGCCCGGGTTCTTTGTCATATGGATGCTAGCGACACTATCATATACGTGAGCCAAAAGGCGCAAACGGTCCCGGGCCAGGTAAGGTGGCACCCGTGGGAATACCATGCGTGAGGCCGCAAAGTGATATGATGTGTTACATGCTAGATCGGTGTGACTTAGGATCGGGGTCCTGACAGCGTTGTTATCAGAGCCTGACTGCCTGTAGGTTTACCAACCCAACTGGTCGAAGTTGTTTCTAGAAATGCTTTAGTTATATAAGGGGATTTATTGTGGAAGGGAACGTAAGGCTCTTTTTACTCCTTTACCTTAAGCCCTCTGATCTGAGTCATCCTCTTCTCTTCTACGAGGATTAAGAACTAGGCCTTCTCATCTATCTATCAGGATGACGTGTTTCTAATCCATAGACTTATAAGATTGTTGGTTTTAAGCCCCAGCTCAGTTTCTACTACTTTCGTGTGTTCATAGTTGGTCTCGGAACCTTGATATTGTGATGTTGAGTGGTTATGCCACCATTTTTGCAGGATGTCTCAAATCTTTTTGAGCATTTACAGCCGTTATGCTGTCCGACTCATCCCAGGTCTCTAAATAGTCTGATGCATTTGCAAATCCTTTCTTTCCATTTCTGATATCCTTTTGGGCCAGATTAACCACACTAATCGGTGAGTTGAGGCACTCTGTTGCCTCGGCATATAGGTTGGAGCTAGTATTATGACCCTAGGTGTCTTAGAGGATCACCTAGTAATCTAGCCATGTCTTGTGTTCCCAGTGTGACAATTCTGGCCATCGTTCTCGAAAGCATCCCGTGATGCCATTTAGTTAGTAGGTATTCTACTCCTGGGTTCTTGAACCCGAGATTCACCCTACTTACTTCATGCTGATAGTGTTTGTTAGTTCCTTTAGAATATTAGTAACCTTGCGATAGTCCTCGAGGTCCGTGGTATTTCCTTCTTCCAAATACTATGAACCACATATGGCAGAAGTTTGTTGTATCAAAAGATCACAACCAGAGTGCTCTTAATGAGTTCTCCATTCGGCATTGTGAATCTGCCAGTCCTACCTATCTGCATGGGTTGTCCGGAAGAAATGTTGAGCTTTGCTCGACATACTAATCCATGCATCCACAACTCAGAAAATTATATGTTCCTTGAGTTGTTCCTCTTCAGTTGTATTCCGACCATCTTCTATTAGTTGATAGCCAAGGGTATGTGTGCATTCGTGTTATCGATGCTTATTATTCTTGTGATCTGTCAAGCCGTTCTATTTCAGAATGGATAGGAGAAACAAACTCCAAAACCTCATCCATATCTCGGATTGGGTCAAAGCAATTGTATTCCGTGGATCAAAATGCCAATCCAGCTTTTGCTCTGCTCTACCTTGGAGTATTACCCACTTTATGCCAGGAACGTCATGAGAATTGCACCTTCTCTTATGAATTCTTGATGTAGTGATACTCTCGCCATCATCGTTCATTCCTCGGTCCCGTGTTGTTGCAACCGGATTGCCGACAAGTGAACCATGATGTGTGAAATCTATACTCCTAGCAACCGTGTTGCTTGGTAGTTAATGGACACTATTCTCATTCTTAGCGTGTTGGTTATCAAATCATCATCCTAAGATTGATCGTGCTACCTAGTCCTTATTTCCGGTGCACTCTTCGATCAATGAGTTAGGATTGTGTCAATCCCTCACTCCTTGATCATATTATCTTGCCATGAAAAGCAAGATTGTTCTCGAGCTTAATAACTTATCGGTGGTTCGTGATTTTCCGAATATCTTCTCAGAAGTATTACCAGGTTGTCACCTGACCGCTATGTTGAGCTCATGATCGAGTTGGTTTCTTGTAAACCAGCCATTCTCCAAGAAATCTGTGTCGGTTACCCCCTGAGCTGGTTGGTTAAGCTAAACAACAACTTGGAGAGTTGGAAGATAAAAGCTTAATCTACTTAGTTCACTCTTAAGGGATATCCTTGTGTGTGTGTTGAAGAAAGATGATATCTTCACCAATTGGTCCTCGTGATCAGTTGTTGGATCTGTTGTCTTGTCAAAACTTTGACTTGAGTATGGGCTATTGTCGAGTCAAATCAGAACCAACGATGTTCGTAGTGTTGTCTTACTCGTGGTTGATCCCTCGAGAATACACCATTACATCTTTTGGTCTGACCAATGCTATCACCGTGTTCACATGATGGTGGAAGTCCAGTGATATGGAAATTCTGATGAGTTCTTATTGAGCCCATCAGCAACATTTTGTCTCCTCCATGATTCGTGTTGAACATCTAGCTAGTGTTGGAAATTTTGTAAGCATTATCTTTGTGATCCGTTCATGAAGCCTATGCTTGGATGAAAGGAGTGACTTCCTTTGATTCACGTCCATTAGATGTAAGTTGTCGCCGTGGATTCAAGAAAGCTTATTTTTGTTTCCTCTAGAATCATCCCAAGTCAGTCATGCACGTGCGAAGTACTCTATGGTCTGATAGACTGATCATCTTCATTCCATACGTATCCCTAGCACACCAAGCCACTGATTGACTTGTTCAGGGAGAAGAAGTTCTCCATAAGAGCTAATCATATGACTTATGCAAGGACTTCGATATCCTTGATGATGGTTCCCAACCAGGACTCGGTAGTGTTTCATTGTAAGACCACCATGTGGTCATGCTTGTCTGGGACAGCGTGTTCACATGTGTTTAACAGCACCAACTCATGTTTTGGAGCTTACCACCATAGTTCATTCCCCCTAGAATCTCGCAACGTCGTCTCGTCGATTTGTGTTGCAAACTTCCTTTTTCCGGACATGCTGTCTGAAATATCCTGTTACCAGCCAGATCTGAATCTCAGGCAGATATGATGGTTGGAACGTTTCACAAGAGCTATAATATTGGTCTCTCTGTAACCCGGTAAAGTGGATGTCGTGGCCAACGTACCCGGCCGGAAGACTTATTATTGTAGTATCTTGATTGAGAAAGTTGGTCACCTCCCCATAAGGATTTCGTAGGAT
The DNA here is from genome assembly GCF_003073215.2 of Triticum urartu. NCBI lineage: Eukaryota > Viridiplantae > Streptophyta > Magnoliopsida > Poales > Poaceae > Triticum > Triticum urartu. Next base: position 140,844,430 of record NC_053027.1, on the reverse strand, counting down.
TTACTCCAATAGCTGTTCCTTATGGATTTTGTGTTCCCGAAGTCCGACCTTACTTGATGTCCTAGATATCAAACCATACCTATAAATGGGTTATCCTAGCACATCAAGGAGAACATTAGAAGCGGAGAGATAAATGTCTCTCGGTCGATCATCCAGATTTCATTCCCTTGGCCTCGCCAATGTGAAATCTGAGAAAGTGTTATCTTCCTTTGCACCCGCATTGTCCATCACTATTCATCATGGTAGTAAGATGTGTTGCCAGAATCCTCGGCACGGATGTTGGTAAGACCTTGATGAGTATGGAAATGCTCAAGTTCTTGAGAGCACGCTCAGGCACTAGGTTCTGTTGTCGTTAACTGGAATGTGCCTCCGTTTCTCTCAGTTGTTCGATAGCCATCCAATTGGTGGAATCACCTTTGCCGGTGAACCTTCTCCCCAGTTACTAGAATCATTCCCAACATTTGCATTTTGTTCCCAGCTTACACCTCAGTAGTTGTTGTTCAGGATCATCTTCAAAAGTGGACTTACCATGGGTCTCATCCATTTCTGATGATAAGCAAAAATCATCCATTGCGTTGTCTTCAACAAGGTAGTCCACAACATCCATTCTGGTATGAGTATGCCATTTCTTCAAAATCCTTCACGCGATCGTTTGTGATTGCCTCAGGCTGGTGAGAAGAGTTTCAATGATCTTTGAATCAAAAGTAATTCTTTTTGCCACTTAAGGGAATAGCTCTACGAGTCACCTTCACCAAGGTGCCTCGTTATGGTATTATGGGCAACATAACTTCTCGCTACTTTGAAACCCCCTCACCATCTATTTAGGCATGGAATTGTTGCCCACCGAATCCAACCCCATCGTTGATCTTCCTTTCCTCTCGATGTATGCTTCGTGTCTCAGCTCGAGAGTTGTTTCAGCGTCTCGCTCCACGAGTTGATCCTGAGTTGTTCGATCTTCGATAAGATCAATCCTTCTAGAGTTTTTCCCTTTCCTCTCATTGTCATGTTGGATGTAGTCCCAAAGCAAGACGTCGAGATTAAGGTGATGCAATGAATCAACATCCTCGAGAAAGACATCTGGATCGTGAAGATTGTGATAGCTTGTGTCCCTCTGTCTTCTTATCTCACGACTTGAATCTCAGGTCGAGATTCTTGTTTAGTGGGGGTGAGTTGTCACAGCCCTAGAATTTGCTTGTAGCTATTTACCTGAGTGAGCATCATGCATCATGTCTAAATTCTGAAAGTTGAATTGAGGTTAGTTGAAACCCTCATAAATCACTTCAAAAATAATCAACATTAAAATCTTTTCAAAGAAGTCCAAGAAAATGTTCCTCGTAGTCTCTGAAAATATTGGCAAGAGGTAAAACTCAAAACAATATTTTTGGAATCTCAGAGATATTTATTTTGGGCCTTTGAATTAATTCAATAACTATTTGCATTGGATATATATTTTTTATATAAATAATACATGTCCAATAATTCTGGAACATTTTATGTGGTTTGGGATATTCTAGTTCTAATCACATATTTATTTCCTGGATTTTATAAAATGATTTAGTATTTTAATTAAATCAAAACAAATGTCAGAAAATAGAAAACAGAACTAAAATAAAAGAGAGAGAGAAGGACTACCTGGCCTCACCTGTGAAGCCCACCAGAGAGGCCAGCCCACCTACGCGGCCCGCTACTGTACCGGCCCAGCCCACCTCCACCTCCTCGTCGTCTTCCTCCCCTTGCCCCGAAGCAGCTGCGTGCCAGCAGTAGTGCACACAGGAGGCCTCCACCTCCTGCTTCGCGGTGGCAGCCTCCCTGGCCTCCTAACCGCGCCACGGAGACGCCCGCGGCCCCCTCGACCCTCTCTGGCTCTCCCAGCACCTCTTCTCCCTCTCTGGTTCTCTTCTCGCAGCCGCCCGAGAACACCGTCGTCGCCGCCGACGCGCACTGCCGTGGCCATAGCCACTGCCTCGCCTCGCCGATGCGCTCAGAGGCTCCGCCTCGACCCCCTCTTCCTCCTCACCGAGCCACGCCCCGCGGGAGCCCCTACAACGCCGCCATCAGCTCCGTCTTCTTCCTCGGACTCCGACGGCCGCCGTCCTCGATTCTCCGTCGTCAGGACCTCCCCCGAGCCGCTGAGCCTACCCGTCGACCCGCTGTGAGCTCCCTGTCCTTTCCCGCTTAACCACGCCGTCGTTTTCGCCCCGTAGCTGCTGCCCCGCGAGCACCCGAAGCTCGCCGCCGCTGTGCCTCGACGCCGTCGTGGCTAGAGCCACGGTAGCTCGAAGCCGAGCACACTGCTGTGCTTAGCACGCTTCCAGGAGCCGGGCACGCCCACCCATTAGACCTACCGTGCCCCCTAGAGCCAACCCGCACCAACCCCGAACTCCGGCCGCCGCCTAGCTCCCCGCCGCCGCCTACTCCGGCCATACCAGCCTCCGCCGTCTGCCCTGCTGGCTGCGCCGCACTCACCGCTACCATTAGACGCAAACGGCGAGGCAAATGGTCGCCCATAGCTCAATCCCGAGCGAACGCCGCCACGGGTTGAGGTCGCCGCCGGCCAAACTCCGGCAAGCTGACGTGGCGGATTAGATTAGTACTAATTACGCCATTAGGCTAACCTTAGGACAATGACAGTGGGCCCCGTGCCCTAGTTAACCCCGGATTTATTCTCTGTTTAGTTTAGGTTAATACAGCCGGCCCCACGTGTCAGTTTGACCTGGCCACGTCACCGTTGACCTGGTCCCACACGTCAGCCACAAAAACCAGCCCTGGGTCACTAACCAGTGGGCCCCACTGGTCAGGTTTGACCCGGACCAGTCCTGTTGACTTGGTGACATCATCATGATGCCATGCTGACGCAATAACTCTTTTTCTGGATTTAAGTTTATTCAGAAAATTCCAGAAAATTGCCTAAACTTCTAAAAATCATAGAAATTCAACCGTAACTCCAAATAAAATAAATTATATATGAAAAATTATCAGAAAAATTCAAGGAATCCATCTGTACCATTTTCATGCATGTTTGAACAATGTTTGTCCTCTGTTTTGGACAAAAAAAATACAGGGCATTTAAATAAACATATATAGAGTTGGAATTTGAATCTTGTATTCAAACCAACTTCATTTAAATCATAACTAGATGCATTAGCTCAAAACAACGGCATATTGCCATGACATGATCATGCATCATATTGTGCATTGCATTGATTGTGATTCTTTCTCTGTTGCCGGTATTTGTCCCCTCTCGATAGACGTGGTTTCAACGATGAGATCGATGACACCGATGAAGAACTATACTACCTTCAGAAGTGCCAGGCAAGCACAACCCCCTTGTTCATTACGATACAAGCCCACTCTCTCGCTCCTGCTCTCTTTTACTGCATTAGGACAACAACGATCATCTGTTACTTGTTGCGGTAGTTGAACCCCTTATCCTCTGCATGATCTGTCATTGCCACAGTAAATAGATAAAACCCACTAGCATGAGTAGGAGTTGTTTGAGCCCTGATGTGCCTACTCATTCATGCTTGTTTGTCATGCCTGCTACTGCTTAGAGTTGAGTCAGGTCTGATTCATCGGGGATGAATTGGAACAGTGTTGAACATGTCCTACTGTGTGTGAGCTAAGTGTGTGAACATGATTTCGTAAAGGTAGCGGTGAGAGGCCATGTAGGAGTACATGGTGGGTTGTCTCATTGAAGCCGTCCTCAGGAACTGAGTTCTGTGTTTGTGATCCATGAAACAGTTACTACCACGCATTGGGCCCGAAACCAATGGACCCTCTCGGCTTCTTAATCACCCTAGTACTCTGTCTAGGAGTTGCAACTAGTTTCTGGTGTTTGTAGGTTATGTGTTGGCGGCCGTGCGTAGCGCTGACCCCAGGGGTGGGCTATGTTGCGGTAGATACACCGTGGCCGGGCATGCCGGGCGCCCGTTTGGTGTCTCGGGAACCGTGTACACATCGTTCGGGGCCCTATGTGGAAACCTCGGCCGGACTCCCTGCGGATGGAACTGGATAGGCGATAAACCTGGACTAGAGACTGAGTGTTTAGTAGGTCGTGGCCGACACCCTCCTTGGGCTTCCGCTTGAAGGTTGCCGAGTACATGTCGTGTAAACGGCGGTAAGTGGTGAGAGCGTGTGTGAAGAAGTACACCCCTGCAGGGTTAACATCATCTATTCGAATAGCCGTGTCCGCGGTAATGGACTTCTGGGTTGCCTATAACAGTTCATAGAAAAGTGAAAGTGGATACTCTAAAACTCGCAAGATAAGTGTGAGTGCTATGGATGGCCTTCTCGTAGGGAGACGGGAGCGAATCCATAGTGGTGTATTGAATGGTGAATATGTGGACTCATGTGCGCCACCTCAAAAGAGTTACTTGCAGTCGTAGTTCAGGTTAGCCACTGAGTCAAAGCTGGCTTGCTGCAGTTAAACTCCACCACCCCCTTTGTTGATACTGATGCATATGTAGTTAGTTCTGATGTAAGTCTTGCTGGGTACATTTGTACTCACGTTTGCTTAATTTATGTTTTGCAGAGAGACGTCAGTCTCGCTAGTAGTCGTGTGGACTTCGACGTTTAGCTTGATACCTCAGCTACGATCTTGTGCCCTCGGCAGGATCTGGTAGATAGTCAGGCTTCTCAGCCTTCTTCATTTGTAGTTGTCTGTACTCAGACAAGTTAAGCTTCCGCATGTGCTTGTTGCTTGTATGCTCTGTATGTTGGGTCATGAGACCCATGTTTGTAATATCTCGCTCTTCGAGCCTAAGAATAATACTTGAGTCGTAGAGTTTGTTGTGATGCATGTTGTATGTACTCATATCGGGCATATTGTGTGTATGATTGAAATGCTTGGTATGAGTGGGATCCGACAATCTAGTTGTTTATCCTTGGCAGCCTATCATATGGGGAAATGTAGTCTAGTGCTTTCTGAGCGGTAGTAGTCCGCTATAGCCCGGTTCACCGGAGTCCTGCTAGACCAGCAATACTGCTCAGGACACTTGACTGGCCGGCATGTGATTCACTTCGTTCCTGTGTCTGTCCCTTCGGGGAAATGTCACGCAGTGATTACCGGAGTCCTGTTAGCCCAGTGCTACAGCCCGGATTCACACGTTGATGACCGACATGCTCGATGTGATTCATGTATGCCTGTCCTCATGGGTTAGCGCCGCTTTGGGTTCACGACTAGCCATGTCGGCCCGGGTTCTTTGTCATATGGATGCTAGCGACACTATCATATACGTGAGCCAAAAGGCGCAAACGGTCCCGAGCCAGGTAAGGTGGCACCCGTGGGAATACCGTGCGTGAGGCCGCAAAGTGATATGATGTGTTACATGCTAGATCGGTGTGACTTAGGATCGGGGTCCTGACAGTTTGGAAGGGAGGAATCAAAAATTCCTCTCCTTCGGGGAAGAAGAGGACCGCCTCTGAAGACCCGGAGACCATGGCCTCAAAGCGGGGGAAGAAATCTTCGCCGGAGGGTCCTGTGCTGGGGGATACTTCGGCCGAATTATGCCCTCGAGGGGATCAGCCCTCCACCGAGCCGTAAGTAGAGAGGAGTTTTCTTTTTAAGAAATGAGAGAAATCCTTAATTTATATCTGAGTAAAGTAATCGAAAATTTACCTTATAGCTCGGACCTTAGCCCTTCTCAGCAGAGCTCGTCTTCGGGGGATCTTCTTCTGGAGATGATGGAGAGCGGAACGCCTCCCCCTGCCGTACCGCCTTGCGAGGCGGGCGACCTTGAGGTATCGTCGCGGAGGGTTTCTCTGAATCCGGTAGGGCCGAAAGGTAGTCATATGGCCCCCCAAAGCCCTCCGCGTCCGGCCTTCGAAAAGGGCCATAGGACGAGTCCGGCACCGTCTGGTGCGCGGTCGGAGGAGCTGAAGGATCTGCTAGGGCGAGCATCTATCTCAGAGGAGCACCGTGCATTGATGGGTACGGTGATTGAGAGGATTTCATCTGTGGAGAGCGGATTGCACGAGGCCGTCAGGAGTTTACTGACAGGTTTTGAGGTACGTGAAATAATGTACCCTTTTTGGACAGTTGCGCATAAATAAGATGTGCCCTGTATATATAGTAGCCCCTGAGACTCTGTGTGTTGTCAAAAGTGACGGTGCGCAGAGGATCATAATCCCAGGTCTAATATGCCGCCTTCGTACGTAGGTGGCGAAGTGTCCGGTGGCTAGCCGGACTGATAAATTTGCCGAGCTAAAGCGGCAACTTGACATGGCAGATGTCGACATCGCGCTTGTCAACAAGCGGCTTGATGAGGCACAAGGTATGTAATTCCTCCGGCGACACCTGGTAAGAGGAGCTTTATGCCAGTATCTTACAATGTGTGCGCTTGATGCAGATGGTGCTGCTGCCATGGAGAATCTTCGGGCGGAACTTGCCCGAGCCAAAGAGCAAGCCAGGAAAAGTGATGCGGCTGCCGGAAAGGCAATTGAAGAGATGAAAGCCGAACAGGCTGCTCACTGCTGAAGCAAGAAGGAAATGGCCGAGATGGCTATGAAGCTGAAGAGCGCTGCTGACCGTTGCAAGCTTCTTGAAAAAGAAGATCAGGCGGGATGGACGGACCTGGAGAAGGCCGTTGCCGATGCCAAGGATGCTCGCTCTGCGATGAGAGCTATGAGGGAGGAGCTGCGTCAGGCCGGAGAGATCGCGGCTGGAAAGCCCTTTATGCTGCGGAGGAAGTTCTGTGATCCTAAACATGCTCCGTTAGACCGGATGTGGAGTACGACGGACACCTATCTAGATTTGGCAGCGAGTGCCGCAGATGCGGCCGAACACTTCCGAGATCAAGAAGATCGCGAAGTGGAAAAGCTCTTTTGGTCGCAATTCCACAATCCGGGGCGTCCACTGTCATTAGCCGATCGTTTGGCCGAATGGGCCGAGCTAAATAGGTTGTCCGGACTCGCCATGAAGTATGTCATGAGTCATCTATGGCCAGAGAGGCCAGAGCCGACAAGTTATTTCGACTTGGTGCAGCAGTTCCTTGGTGCGGCGCCGCATATCAATGCGATGAAGAGGTCAGCGTGCATAGAGGGTGCGCGGATGGCTCTTGCCCGTGTCAAGACATACTGGGCGGAAATGGAAGCCACCGCTGTTCCATCCCCAGACTCGGGTGGAAGCCGAGTACCTTCCGAGCACTATTTTCAGGAAGTTCTGCAAGGCGCTCGTTTAATAGAGACGCAGTGCTCGAAGGATACTATATTCGAATAGCGTATATTATTGTAAAACAATATTGTGATAAATTGTGGAAACTTTTTTATACTTGTGCCTACAAGTATTATAACATCTCCTGTGCGGCCGTTTAACATATATGTATATATAACCTGAAAGATGGCAGTCGTCGGCTTCAGCCCCCACGCACATAATGCGGGGGTGTTTGCAGGAGGCGCATTTTCACACTTGATCCAACGTCTTGGTCCTACAAAGGAGGTGATAGCGCAGTGAACTAGGCAATCGGACTATGATGCTTTATCACTTTCACTTAGCCATAGGAGTTTAACAGTGAGGCTACTTATATAGCCCCTGGTGGCACCTGCGCTCGCCCGAACTCGGGGCGCGTATGTGCCTGGCCGGGAAACGGCCCTTCGTTAATGCGGAGGAATCCTAAAGATTCCTGTAAGTCATCGAGTGGTTGACCAGTCTCACGCTATATCATGACAGTCAGTTTTCGGCTTTCTCTACTGAGGTGCTCACCTGGCCGAACCGGGGCACAATCGGAGTATTCTCCTGGTGCCGCCTTAGCCGATAGAGCGGAACGTAAGGCAGCAAAACACAGGAGCCGGGCAAACCCAACATTTGACCAAAGACATGATTCGGAGTTGATGCATATAAGGCCAAACTCACGACGCCGAACACTCCCTAAGGTATTCGGTCTTTATGAGGGCGGGCAGGATAACGCCCTTAGTAATAAGCCCCTAGTGTCCAGGTACGCGCAAAATTCTGACGTGGCCACATGCCAAAACGCCAGCCTCCTCCTTGGTTATACCAAGAAACCAGGGGATGTGTATCAACAAGAGACAGTAAAAAAGGTTTACGCAGGGTCTTAATCTGAAAAGAATCCTTGGAACGGGTCCCTGCTGCACGTCTGCGCCCGTGTCTCCGTTGTGCCGTATCCTGGACGGGCGTAGCACGGTGTTCATCTATAAAAGAGAGGAACTTAGTTAAAGAAAGATCGTGCCGAACATGAATTATACTAAATAAACAAAGTATAAATCGAAATGGGTAAAATTGAGCTTTATTGTCTCTTGTTTTATATGCGCGGAGCCCCTAGTACAGGGGTATACGGCTATTAAGCCTTTATCAATTGTATGTTTATGCCGGACTCGTCTAGCCGTGTTCGTGGTCTTGACGACCTGTTTAGGTGCTTTGGCTGGTGAAGCCGCTTTATTATGGGGCTGTCGAGGCAGCCGCACTGTCTTCCGCGCGGGATGAACACTCAATGTTTTCCCTTTAATGAGATGATGCCTCGTGGACCGGGCATCTTAAGCATAAGAGATGCATAATGCGGTATTGCATTAAATCGGGCGAAAGCTTCACGCCCCAGCAGTGCTTGATAGCTACTTGAGAATGGGGCGATGTGGAAAGTTATCTGTTCGCGACGGAAGTTATCGGGGGAGCCGAACATAACTTCTAGCCGGAGAGAACCCATACAACGGGCATCCAGGCCTGGCGTTACCCCTTGAAAGGAGGTTTTGCTATGGCAGATTTTTGTTGGGTCTATCCCCATGTTGCGGATTGTGTCCTGGTATAACAGGTTTAGACCACTGCCGCCATCCATCAGGACATTTGTAAAGTGGAGTCCGCTGATTATTGGATCTAATACCAAGGCAGTCCAGCCTGCATTCCGGATACTTCTAGAGTAATCCTGATGGTCGAAGGTGATCGGTTTTAACAACCATTGGCGATATTACTTTGGGATAGGCCGTATGGCGCGTATCTCTGCTGGCGCCATTCTATTCGTCACGTGAAGTAACTTTACTGTTTTGACTTCTTGTGGGAAATCCTTTTGTTTCCTGGTGCTCTGCTTGTGGGGTTTGTCATCGTCCTCACTTGGTGTGTCGAGCCCCTTGTGTTCGGCGTTCAGTTTGCCGAATTGCTTGAAAACCCAACAGTCTTTGTGGGTATGGTTCGCAGGCTTCCCTGGAGAACTATGTATTTGACATATCTTGTCCAAGATTTTGTTTAAGTTGGATAGCTCGTCCTTGTTATCCTTGATGGGCGGCTTTCTCTGATTCTGCCGCGAGCTTTTGAATCCGGCATTGACCGCCGTGCTCTTTGGGCTGTTTCTCTTATTCTGGCGCTGGTCCTTGTTGTGTCGGGGTTTTCCGTTTCCATCCCTAACTTCGGATGTACTTGGGTCGCTGGTGCTACATCTTGCCAACCAGCTGTCCTCTCCTGCGCAAAAGCGGGTCATGAGGCTTGTTAATGCGGCCATTGTTCTTGGCTTTTCTTGGCCGAGGTGTCTGGCGAGCCATTCATCCCGAACGTTATGCTTAAAAGCTGCTAGGGCTTCGGCGTCCGGACAGTCGACTATCTGATTCTTTTTAGTAAGAAATTTGTTCCAGAATTTCTGGGCTGACTCTCCGGGCTGCTGAGTTATGTGACTGAGATCGTCTACATCTGGAGGGCGGACATAGGTCCCTTGAAAATTTTCCCGGAAAGTATCCTCAAGCTCTTCCCAACTTCCAATGGTGTTTTCGGGAAGGCTTTTGAGCCAATGCCGGGCTGGCCCTTTAAGCTTGAGGGGTAAGTATTTTATGGCGTGGAGGTCATCTCCTCTGGCCATGTGTATGTGGAGGATATAATCCTCGATCCAGACCCCAGGGTCTGTTGTTCCGTCATACGCCTCTATGTTTACGGGCTTGAATCCCGCTGGAAATTCATGGTCCAGCACCTCATCGGTGAAACATAGGGGGTGTGCGGCACCCCTGTATTTGGGTGTGCCGTGATGTTCGGATATTTGTTGTGTTGCATTGCTTACTAGAGCTTGCTTTCTTGGCCCGTAGATAGATCTGGCTGGGCCATCTTTTTGATGCGGATCCTTTGGTGGATCGCGTGTCGGCTTGTGTGCGGCGCCGCTTGCCGCTCCATGCTGGCCATGCGGTCGTCTATCCGACCGGGTGGCTTTCCTATTTTTTGACTGCGGGGGCTCTAAGGCCTCCTTGTCAAATTCAGGCAGTAGCTTTCGCTTTGGATAGCTTTTTGTGCGGCGACTGCCGCCATATTTGTCTGCTGTGCTGTGTATTTTGCTCCATCTGATTCTGAGTGCATCTTCCGCAGTTTTGAGCTTCCGCTTCTGCTTTTTCAGGCTACGCGCAGTGGCGACGAACCTTTTATGGAGGTTCTTCTGCCCCATAAGCTTATCCGGCGTAAGGTCGTCCGGACTGTCGTTTTCGCCGGGGACGGGGTGTTCGGTTTGTTTATCTAAGTTGCCCTGTTTGGACGGTTGCTCGAAAGCATGTTCGTCGTCCGCCGGCTCGTCCTGCTCTATGGCTGGGTCTGTATGGCTGCTGTCTCTGTCGAGGCAGAGCTTGGAGCGGGGCTTACGTCGCCGCTTTGATTGCTTTTCGGGTGAACGATCCCTCATTGCATCCCCGTATTCCTCGTCATCGCTTCCATTGGGTGTGTCCACCATGTATACATCATGAGATGAGGTGGCTGTCCAGTGCCTTATAGGCGTTGGTTCATGTTCATATCCTACATCGTCGTCCATACCGTCGATGTCTTCGGAGTTGAAGTCGAGCACGTCGTGTAAATTATCGAAAGTGGCTACGAAGTGGGTGGTGGGTGGGCTTTGAATTTCTTCATCATCCGCATCCCAACCTTGCTGACCATAGTCCGGCCAGGGCTCTACTGATAAAGAGAGAGACTTTAGTGAATTCGGAATATCACCGAAGGGCGAGTGCTGAAAGATGTCCGCGGCGGTGAACTCCATGTTCGCGCCCAATCAGATTCGATCGGTAGGGGCGCGGAGGGCTCGGAGTCTGGAGAGGAGTCCGGCTCCTTGGAGTCATGGGCTTCGCAGAGAATAGGGCTGGTGTTCGGCTCGATCGCCGTAGAGATTGCAGCCCCCGAGGTGGTGTCCAACCACCCATCCTCGATTGGCGCAGTTGGCTCCGAATTAAGGGTCGGAGCTGATGCGGGTGCGGCCTCCAGGGCATTGTTCGGCGGCAAAGCTAGATCATACCCATCGTGACAGTGCGGCGCGCTCGGCTGTGGCTCGAATCCGTCAAAGATCAAGTTTCCGCGGATGTCGGCCATGTAGTTCAAACTTCCAAATCTGACCTGATGGCCAGGGGCGTAGCTTTCGATCTGCTCCAGATGACCAAGCGAATTGGTCCGCAGTGCAAAGCCGCCGAATACGAATATCTGTCCGGGGAGAAAAGTCTCACCCTGGATCGCATCGTTGTTGATGATCGGAGAAGCCATCGGGCCTAAAATTGACGACACAGAGGAACTCTCAATGAAAGCACCAATGTCGGTGTCAAAACAGGCGGATCTCGGGTAGGGGGTCCCGAATTGTGCGTCTAGGCGGATGGTAACAGGAGGCAGGGGACACGATGTTTTACCGAGGTTCGGGCCCTCTTGATGGAGGTAAAACCCTACGTCCTGCTTGATTAATATTGATGATATGGTTAGTACAAGAGTAGATCTACCACGAGATCAGAGAGGCTAAACCCTAGAATCTAGCCTATGGTATGATTGTTGTTCGTCCTATGGACTAAAACCCTCCGGTTTATGTAGACACCGGAGAGGGCTAGGGTTACACAGAGTCGGTTACAATGGTAGGAGATCTACATATCCGTATTGCCAAGCTTGCCTTCCACACCAAGGAAAGTCCCTCCCGAACATGGGACGAAGTCTTCAATCTTTTATCTTCATAGTCCAGGAGTCCGGCCGAAGGTATAGTCCGGCTCTCCGAACACCCCCTAATCCAGGACTCCCTCAGCCAGAATTCCAGCCCTAGGAAATTCCCCTCATGTCCCCGGTCCATAATGACTACCGATGAACAACAGAGGGATGCTTTAGTAACTAGACAACATTACCTACCGTGCCGAGCACGGTTCAATTCCCTCGGTCGCCGCTCGTCAAGGTCACCCGTCAACTGCATTGCCTAGTACTACTACTACACCAGGATGAGCACAGAATTGAGCCCGTTTGTTCATGCCTAGTACTTGAGTTAATATATCAGGCAATGCACTGGTACAGAGGGATTATCCTTTTACTCTGCATATATAACTTGTCTGAAGTCTAACTAAGCAAAATGTTTGACCAAATCCTTTCTTAAGAAATACAACAGGACAAATGTACAGCTTGAAAATTTATTGCATGATGCAGGTTATGATATTGTTTCCAATCCTGGATCTTAAATTTAGAAAATCCAAAAGTGAGCATAAATTCTTGAAACTAAGCATGGTCACGTGATATGGCACAAATATCACTTCGTAAGTTTTTTCTTCAATTTGAGACAAGCTGCTTATGACAACTTGCACAAATGAAGAGCCAAGGTATTTTGGAACAAAGACCTGTCACATTAAGGCGAACGCTTTCACTATTGAAACCGTGGGCATTTACGTGCCGCCATGAGTCCCCGCTTCTCATCGGCAGGTGCCATCCGAGCAAGCGTGTGAGTCGATGGGAGGCGTGCGAGCAGACCGCTGCGCCGGCTGTGAGGGAGGCGTGCGAGCAGACCGCTGTGCAGGCTCACCGGGAGGCGAGCCCTTTGACCAGGAGCTGCCGCCCACCGTCGTCCCAACTGCTTCCACTTTTAATGTCGCCCGTGCCGCAGTTTAAAATCAACCCCGCACTACCCGGTGTCGCTACAATCCTCTCTCTTCCTCTCTGATTCTCCTGTCATCTACCTCCAACTAGACTGAACTAAACGTACGCCATGCCGCATCATGATGGTCCGCCCTTAGTGTTCGAGTTTCCTGAGGAAGACACCCAGCCGGAGTCTCAAGAACATAAGGCGCTTTGGGATGAGCTTGAACTGGCCTTGCGGGAAGACGCTGCACCTGTCCCCGCTCCCGTTCCGGCTCCCGTTGCCCCGACTGCGCCAGCGCCCATCCCCGTGGCATTGATGCGCTGGGAGCCGCACATTGTCGCCGAGCTTGATCCCACGGGGTTCCATGAGGTCCCCGCTGACTTTCACGCGCCCGTGCACCTGCCAGCGCATGCGCCTGCGCATGCACTGACGCGCACACCCGTGCCGGTGCCCATGAACCTGCCAGCACATGCGCCTGCGTGTGCACTGACGTGCGCGCCCGTACTGGTGCCCGTGCACACGAATGTCTCCGTCGCACCGCTGACAGTGCTTGTCCCTGCACGGGTGCCAGTGCGCCCCTCAGCGGCATGGATGGCCGCCGTCGAACGCTTCCTTGCACCAATGCCAGTCGCCTCCTCCCGCCAGTTGACTCGCTCCGAAGTCCAGAACATTTTGGCCTTCCTTGAAGCTAGGCCAACGTCCAGGAGTACGCCAACAACGGCAAGACGTCGCCGTAACCGTCGGTCAGTGGCCCGACGACACACAGAGCACGGCAGACGAGCCCCTTCCCACCGCGAGACGCCCCCGCCGCCGCCGTGTAATCTAAATTTGCCACAAAAAACGTTTAGATTGCCATGCTTAAAATCCGAACGTTTATCATTTCTGTTTATTTTATATCGATCGTCGTATAATTTAAAGTCGGAGTCAGACTGAACGAAATGTATGGTTTGATCGATTGAATGTTCTGCTAGAGCCATATCAAATTAAATATAAAACGTCATCAAGCCACATGTATTCCTTGTCATCCAACGACCTAGACTGCTTCAATGTCGAGCGCTCAATATGTTTAGCGTGTAGTTAATTTCATGCCAAAAATAGTGATAATCACATGACAACAAGCAAATAATATCCTAGTAGTTAATATTCACACGCACTTAATATACTTCCAAATTAACATGCATTGCACGTACACATTGACTAGTGCTGCTAGTACGTGAAACTGGTGCCATGACATGTGAACGCGTCCAGATATGGTCAACGGCAACATCGCCCACGAGTTCTTCCTGTTTGCCCATGCGTCTAAACGCAGAAGGGGAGGAGAGAGAGAGCACACATGGAACCCACCAATAAGTGAAGGTGAATAGTACTAAAAATAATATTACATGTTATCCATTAATTAGGCTGTGGTGATATAAAAACATTATGTGAACAAAGGGGGTACAACAAACATTTCTATTCTACGTATGTTGCCTATTGACATGCGGCTTGAAGGCCCGGTCGCATGTTCGATCCTCGTCCTTTATTTTTTAATTTGTATATGGGTCCAAATTTTTTTCATGACATGTGGGCCCCTCGGTGTGTAGTTTGTAGCAATTTAATTTGTGGGTCGAAATTTGTTCCATTCCAAGTGGACTATCTATGTGTAGTTTTGTAGCTTATTTATAATAATTAAAGAGAACAGCATAGTTTTTTCAATAATACCATGGTGCGACGTTGAAGGCGAGAAAGGACGTGCGAGAGAGCGATGACCGAGCCAGAGGGAAATCAACTAGGGGAGTTGCGTGGGTTGCAACGGTGTTTGGAGTAGTTGTGGGCCGAATGCTACGAAAATATAATCTAAACCGACCGAAACAAATGCCTACACAAATTAATCCAATGTTGGAGTGCCCCTCGCAATGTAAATAGCTCCGGCTTAATTTGCGAGGGATGGAGACATAGTAGCTTCAATGCGTGGAAGATACGGTGTGAGAAAGCAAGGTCAATCGAGAGACATATAGATAGAGAGACAAAGTGAGTGTGGTCCGACATTCATTGAACAAATATATATGCTCTGGAGAGATATTGCCCGATGGAGATTTTTGGCAAGGGTGAGGGCTGTAAGATAGAGCTTGAGAGATGATCCAGTCACAGACGTGTAGATATATTTTGTGCGTGGGAGGAAGCAAGGTCAACCGATCACATAGGGTTGCTGTGCGATCGAAAGAGTGAGACGGGTTGGAGAGAGTGACCTAGATAGACGATGTGCGTGAGAGAGTATACAATGTGAATAGGTCGAATTGGGCTCGAACATGGTGATATATCATTTTTGTTCGAGAAAGAGTGAGGTCAATCGAGACATACGGAGAGAGAGAGAGATTGAGTGAGCGTGGCCCGCCATGAGGTCGAAAGAGTGGCGGCGGCTTGGATGGACTGACCTAGATTGACAATCTGTGTGAGAGAGTATAGAGTGTGTCGATCGAGGCCCGAACAGGGAGATATATCATTTGTGTATGAAAGAAAACGAGGTTAAACGAGACTCAGACAAAGAGAGCGAGATTGAGCGAGTGTGACCCGCCGTGAAGAAGAAAGAGTGAGACAGTCTCGAGGGAGTGACCTAGATATACAACGTGTGTGCGTGCGCATGAGAGGTTGGGGGGCTAGATAGGCAATGCATGTATTTAGCGTGAGAGGGTGAGAGGGAGAGGGGGGGGGGAGAGAGCTCGGCATGGGGTGCAATGGCGGGTGTGTGAGGTAAATACATTTGGTAACAGAGTGGAAAAAGGGGTTGTGTAGTTGAGAGACTTAGAGATCGAAACATGGAGAGAAAGAATGAACGTGTGTTGGAAACCGATAGCTTCCTAAGGTGGTTAGGAGAGGAAGATTGACCGATATAGGAAGTATGTATCGTTTGTGCGGGGGGGGGGGGGGGGAAAAAACAACATTTGAATGTACATAGTATGAGACTTAATATCGATGTTTCAATTCGGTGTACATTGTAAGATTTGAACCGAGGACCAGGCATATGGGTAATTATTTCGAATTCGTGCCATACTAAGTTTCGAAAAGTTGACATTGACTCAGTCTGTTGTGCTATTTTGTAGGTCATATGTTTGAATCCATCCAAAAGTTTTCTCACTACCATGGTGTTCATCATATACATATGAATTTGTATTTAAAAAGTAGCGTGGATACAGTGAAATGCGAAATCCATGTTAGAATTGGAGATCGCTATGTGACACACACTCTAATTCAAATAACTAACTACATGACACACACTCTAATTCAAATAACTAATTATGTGACACACACTCTAATCCATGTTAGCGTGGGTACCATTTCAATTTTTTTTCAAATAACTCCTCATTAATTAATTTATATTACTCCCTCTGTTCACTTTTATAAGACCTTGAAGACATTTCAGACAATGTGCAAAACAGTTCATTTTAACACTACAAGAAAAAGGGCTATAGATGGGATTGATACTAATGGCGCACCAGACAGGCAGTGCGCCATTAGTATATACTAATGGCGCACCACCTACTGATACGCCATTAGAGTTGAAACTACTAATGGCGCACCTGGCCCAGGGTGCGCCATTAGTATCAAATTTTTATTTAACTAGTGCGCCTATCCAAACATACTAATGGCGCATCCAGTTACAGTGCGCCATTACTAGTTGTAACTAGTAATGGCGCACCAGCCGGAAAGTGCGCCACTAATGTTGTTTTTTTATTATATTTTTTATTCCCTTTTTTGCAAAACTACTAATGGCGCACTGATCCACCGTGCGCCATTACTAGTTTAAACTAGTAATGGCGCACTGTTGGACAGTGCGCCATTAGTATGTTTTTTTTGCAAAACTACTAATGGCGCAGCACCAGGAGGTGCGCCATTAGTAACCTGGATTACTAATGGCGCATTTAGAGTTGGTGCGCCATTAGTAAGTGGGCAGCAACAAGATATTTTGGACAGCCTCTCCTACCCACACTCACTTTCTCCCCACTTCATTCTCTCCACCTCCTCCTTGTCTCGGGTGCCTCCTCTTTTTCACCTCATTTCCACCATAGATTCATTCAATTTAAGTGGTTAAATTACCTTGTTTTGATAGGTAAGTAAGGGGGGAAGCTATATTTATGTTGTTCTCCCTACAACAATGTGCACATGCACTTTTTATGGCCTAGCTAGATCTATGTATGTTCGTGGTGTTGCATATGTTTGTGGTGTTGCATATGTGTTTGTGTTTGGAGGTGTACCGGTATTTCAAATTCGATAGTTGCCAATATTTTGCCGGAATGTTGATTCATTTCCGTTTCGGCGAGAATTCTGGAAATAAGCATTCTTTTTGGTCCTATTTTTAGGGAAAGTCATGCCAAATTTTTTCTTGGTTCTAAAATATCGTTTTGCTCTACCCCGCAGGCGACCATGGTCCGCATGATGACCGAAGGCATCCTGAATAGGTTTTTGAGGTCCGCGAAGGCCGAGATGCTTCAAAAGAACGAGACAGAGATAAGATGTCCGTGTCGAAGATGCAAGCTGAAGAGCCTTATTGCGGACCCGGAATCCGGGCAGGTGCGGGACCACCTGCTCTTGCGTGGTTTCATGGATGGCTATCGGTGGCAAGGTGATGAAGATGACTACGAAGTCGTCCATGGGGGCCGGGCAAGAAATGAGGAAGGGCAGCAAGACAACCACCGCGGCTCGGGCGGGCGAGAATACAAAGAATCCCGAGGAGATGATCACGACGGTGATGTTGTACACAGTCATCATGTAGAAGATGCAGAACATGATGATGAGGAAGATGCCGGAGCAGTCGACGGGCATGATCATGAAGATGATGATGCCGGCGGAGCAGACGACGCTGGACCATCGATGGGCTGGGTGCAGGACCCTCATATTCAAGAGCTGCTTCTCAAGCAGACGGATAACGCAAGAGCTGCCGCCCGAGAGAAAGCCAAGATGGATCAACTTGAGTTAGACGCGGTTACTCCATTGTATGAAGGATGCAGGCCCGAGGATACCCGCCTGAAAGTAACGCTCATGGCTCTGGAGATGAAGGTAAAACACAAAATGACCGACGCATGCTTCGACGAGAACATGTCATTCTGGCACGAACGTCTTCCCGAGGGGAACAGGTGCCCGACCAGTTTGGAGGAGGCGAAGAAAATCGTGTGTCCTCTGGATTTACCGCACGTGAAATATCATGTGTGCATGAACAATTGCATCATTTATCGGGATGAGCACGCGGAGTCTTCCATATGTCCGGTGTGCGGCGTCACTCGATACAAGAAGAGGAAGAAAGCTCCTCGAAAAGTGGTGTGGTACTTTCCGATCACTCCTCGTCTGCAGCGGTATTTCGCGGACCCTAAGGTAGCAAAGCTCCTGCGTTGGCACGCGGATAGGGAGGAGAAGAAGCGAGAAGATGACGCAAATGATCCGGAGATAGATAAAAAAGACAAGATGCTGAGTCACCCTAAGGATGCGAGCCAGTGGCAAGCGTTGAACTTCGAAGACCCAGAATTTGGGAATGATCCAAGGAACATCGTGCTGGGCGCGAGCACCGATGGAGTCAATCCGTTTGGCAGCCAGAGAAGCACACATAGCACCTGGCCTGTGTTTGTGTGTATGTACAACCTTCCCCCCTGGTTGTGCATGAAGAGGAAGTACATTCACATGAGTATGCTAATTGAAGGACTGAAACAACCAGGGAATGACATCAATCTGTATCTGGGGCTGCTGAAAGAGGAGCTTGACACGCTATGGAAAACGCCAGCCAATACGTGGGACACCGCAGAGAAAGAATATTTCCCTATGAGAGCTGCGCTGCTCACGACAGTGCACGACTATCTCGGTTACGGATATGTCGCGGGGCAGGTGGTCCACGGATTTTCTGGATGCGTCAGGTGCATGAATGACACAACGTATCGCCAGCTAGATAGAGATCCCGGGTCTTCGAAATCCGTGTTCATGGGACATCAAAGGTGGCTTCGCGACGATGACCCGTGGAGAAAACGCAAGGATCTGTTTGATGGTGAAACCGAACCCCGAGGACGCCCGCGTACGAGGAGCGGCGAGGAAATAGACGAGCTGTTGAAAAATTGGAAAGACTGCCCACTGCCGGGAAAGAAGCAAAAGGCGCCGGAGCCGGGAAAGAAGCGAAAGGCGCCAGAGCCGCTGCTGAAGGTATGGAAAACGAGGTCTGTTTTCTGGGACTTGCCGTACTGGAAGATCCACCGTGTGCCTCACAGCCTTGATGTCATGCATATCACGAAGAACGTGTGCGAGAGTCTGCTTGGTACCCTGCTGAACATGCCAGAGAGGACCAAAGATGGGCCGAAAGCAAGGGCAGACTTGAAATCAATGGGCATCAGGCAGGAGCTTCACGCTATATATGATGATCATGATGATGATGATGATGAGGAGCAGGACACGGAAAGTCGTCACAAAGGCAAAAAGGCCAAGAAGACCGGAAATGACTACCCTCCCGCGTGCTTCACTCTAAGTCAGGAGGAGATCGAGCAGTTTTTCACCTGCCTTGTAGGAGTAAAACTTCCTTACGGTTATGCGGGGAAGATAAGCAGATATCTAGACCCAGCGAAGCTGAAGTTCAGCGGGATGAAGTCTCACGACTGTCACGTGCTGATGACGCAGATACTTCTAGTTGCAATCCGTGGGATCATGGACGCGCACGTCCGTGAAACCCTATTTGTCCTATGCAACTTTTTCGACGTCATCTCTCGGAAGTCTGTTGGCGTGAGGCAACTCAGAAGGCTACAGGAAGAGATCGTGGTGATACTATGCGAGCTTGAGATGTACTTCCCGCCCGCATTCTTCGACGTTATGGTGCATCTGCTGGTCCATATCGTGGACGATATCATCCAACTCGGGCCAACGTTCCTGCACAGCATGATGCCGTTCGAAAGGATGAATGGTGTCATCAAAGGATACGTTCGCAACATGTCACGTCCAGAGGGAAGCATAGCCAGGGGCTTTCTGACCGAAGAGTGCATCTCCTATTGCACGAATTATCTAGGCATCGAGAACCCCGTTGGTCTGCCCGTCAACAGGCACCTCGGCAGGCTCGCTGGATGGGGTCACCGTGAGGGTCGTCGGGAAATGCATGTCGACTTCGTGGGTCGACTCGCCGACTTTGAAAGAGCAAACCTAGTCGCGCTACAACACATAGACGTGGTCGATCCTTGGGTGGTACAGCACAAAACCTTTATTAAGAAGACGTACAATGACCGAGGCCAACAGAGGACGGACGGAGATATACTCAAAGAGCACAACTCATGTTTCACGCGTTGGTTCAAGCAGGAGCTTCTGCCGTACCCTTTACATGAGGATTCTTCCGCGGAAGAACAACTCATATTCGCCTTGTCACAGGGCGCCGAGCACAAACTGATGACCTATGAGGCGTACGATATCAACGGCTACAAATTCTACACCGAGGCCAAGGACATGAAGAGCGATGGTTATCAGAACTCCGGGGTAACGATGGAATCCTACACCGGTAACGACAAGGACAGATACTACGGAAGGATCGAGGAGATCTGGGAGCTGAGCTACGCTGGAGAGAAGGTCCCGATGTTCCGTGTCAGATGGGCCAAGAGCGTCCTAAAAGAAGACCGGTATTTCACCACCATGGTTATACCCGAAGCCAAATCCAAGACCGCGGGCGCAAATGTCACCGCGAAAAATGAGCCATGGGTACTGGCTTCCCAAGTGGACCAATGCTTCTTCATTACCAACCCGTCAAAGCCCAGTCGTGTTGTCGTGAGGAGAGGCAAAAGGAAGATCATTGGAATGGATGGAGTAGCCAATGAGCAAGACTTCGACAAGTATGGCGACCCGAGGATCGAACATGACGATGATGATGAAGTAGCAGCATACACCACAAGAAGAAGCAGGACCACCCTACCTAAAGGACGTCCGTTCCACAGAAGAACTCCATTTGCGAAAAAGAAGGGCAAGAAGATTGTGAACAGATAGCTAGCTAAGATCGATTGTATTTAAATCGTAACCTTCATTTCTCGATTGTATTTCATCGGCACTTTTTGAACTATCATGAATATTTTTAAATTTCATGGACACTCGATCTCGATCCCCCTCCATCTCGATCGCTATCCCACCTCGCCAGATCCGGCCGTCCCCCTCGCCACCGAGCACCCCCCGGTCCACCGGCCGCCACCGCCGACCCCCCGCACCCTCAATTCCCCTACTCAACCGCCGCCGCCGACCCCCCGCACCCCTCCCCTACTCAACTGCCGCCGCCGACCCCCCGCACCCCGCGCACCCTCCCCCGCTCCACCGGCATTACTGTTTGATGTAATTTTTTTAAAAAATTATTACTGTCTTATAAAAAAATATTACTATTATGATTTAAACAAGTTTGAACATATTTAGACACAAATAAGTATCAAACAACATTTTAAATGCATAAAAAAAATTGTGGAGCCTGGAATCGAACCCAGGACCTCCTGGTGTGAGAACTGGCTGCTGACCAGTCGAGCTAGTAGAGGGAACTTGGTGTGGATCAGGTCAGGTGGAAGATAACATGTTGGCTCGAGCAGAAATACTAATGGATGTACTTATGGCGCACCGAGGGGTGGTGCGCCATTAGTATTGTGCCGCCCCCGCCCATCCATACTTCCTCCCGGCCCAAACCTATCGATCCCCTCTCTCTCCCTCGATCCCCTTCCCCTCTCCTCTCCCGACGCCGCTGCCCCGCCGCCTCGATGCCGCCCCGACGCCGTTGCCCCGCCGCCTCGACGCCGCCCCGACGCCGCGACGCCGCCCCTTGCCCCGACGCCTCGACGCCGCCCCTTGCCCCTGCGCTCCTGCGCCTCGACGCCCGACGTCTCCAACCACCGCCTCGACGCAAGCAGAGGGGCTTCTCCTCCCCCTCGACGCCAGGAAAGCAGAGCGGCTCCTCCTCCCCTTCGACGCCAAGCAAGCAGAGCGGCTCCTCCTCTCCCTCGACGCCAAGCCAGGTGAGCTGCCCCCTCCCCCCTCGGCTGCTTGCTTCTATCCATCCTAACCCTAGGTTGGTTGCATTGCAGCGCCGTCATTTCCCGCACGGCCTCGGCACCGTCTCCTCCCCTCCAAGCTCCATTGAATCCAAGCTGCTGCTAAGGTGAGCTTACCTGAAATTTGCATCTGAATTTACTCATTTTGCATCTGAATTTACTTTCTGGAAATATGGATTAACTTTCCTGAAATTTGAGCTTTTCTTAACTAATCAAGAACTCCCCTCTGTATGTGAAACACCTATGCATGACTAATTCTGCACAGCAACATGTCACTTCTGTTAAATTTTGATTTCTGAATGTTTCTGATGTGCAAGCTATCTAGATTAGTAGGACTCTAGTCATGCTGGTCGTTGGTGATATCTGCATTCCTACTTTTTGGTGGTGTTGACTGTTTTCTGTAGTTCTCTGAATTGCACATGTTTATTTCGATCCATTAGACCTTTTCAGGACTAACTTAGGTTGGGATTTATATTATTGTCATAACCTTCCTGGAAGGTTCGAGTGAGCCTACATGCCCATTGATGGGCACCCCTTGTCAGTTGGAGCATCTTTAGGTTTCCTGTGTTTCTGAATGTGAAAGCATATCTTGACCCCTGGAACTTTGCATGGCTAGTAGATCGACGGTGGTATCCACATACGTATTGACTAGATATGTGTTGACTGTTACTGTAGGAGTCTGATATGCAAGTTTTTTTGGATCCATAGAACCCCTGCACAGCTATTTTTTCATGTTTCTAATGCGAACCTTAATTTGCATTGATGCCTTCCCGTTGTCATTTGGATATGGCTTGTTTAGGTTTCTCACATGCAAGTTTATTTGGATCCATTGCACCTTTGCGTTACAAATTATGAAACTGATGCAATTTGTTTGGTGGGCTTTCGTGGAAATGTGCATCAACTTTCCTGAAAGTTAAGCTTGTCTTGACTCTTGACTAGGTGTAATTATGAACTGGACGCGCTTTATGACTAGATGGTGATGCTAGGTGTGTTGACGTATACTTGCTGTCAATTGGATCATGCTTCTTTAGGTTTCATTGGTCAGGCTGTCAATTTTCTTGTGGAATGTGGGTGTCAACGCGTACTTTGATGTCAATTGGATCATTCTTCTTTAGGTTTCATTGGTTGGCCTGTTTTTTTGTTTGCTGCCGTCTTTGTCTAGTAAAACTGCCTGATTAGGTTTCTGTTCAACCTCAGAATGCTTTCAGTTCTGTTTTGTCAGGCTGATATTGACTATACTGTTTAGTTTATACACTAGTTACCCAGAAAGTTGGTCTTCCTCCTAGCAAGAATATACAGTATTAGATAATACATGATGGACAGTACTACTTGTCTATTTACAATGAGACAGGGGGCCCGTGGTATCATTATGGGGCTGTGCTGCTGTATTATGCCTATAAAAACACTTGTTTGGTCAATTAAACAGGGCATTGAAAATTGACAGGGCATTTTTGTTTTCTGTTGAACCTAAGCAATTTCATACGCTTGACAAAGTTGATGCTTTATTCCTGATGTATAATTTGTTTGTCACATGCTACTGTTGATCAAATTTTTTTCAATTTATGCAACTGTAAGAGTACCAACCAGATTACACAAATCATTTTTTCTTTAGAAGTGTGTCATAATTTCCCTGTCCTAATTGTTGTTTTGATTCAGAAGTGATGATTTGCTACAACCAATGCATGCATGCCTTTTTTCTTCTTCATTTTTAGTAAAGTGCTTTGTTCTGGGTCATGGACTTTGTGCCATGGACCAGTGTGTGAGAGAGATAGTGAGAGGAGACAAGAAGAAGGGGGTTAGGAAGATGTTGCCTGCTCATCAAAGCTAACCATCTCCCCCTTTTCACCCCTTTTCCTTTGTCTTTTGTGGGTTGCAAGGAAGCTACTGTCTTAGCTAGCTTAGCTTATGCACAAATCCCAGTGTTACAATCTAGAAAATTAGCCTGCCAAGATGAGGTCCCATGCTGGCTGTACCACTGCATCATGCAACAGTGCCTTCAAGATCCAAGGCAATATCACAAACATCATAGGCAATTTGGCCAAACTCACAACCTTGTATCTTTGCAGCAACCAACTTTCTAGACACACCCCTCAAGAACTAGGTTACCCTAAGAATGTGGACTTGGACCTTAGCAACAACACACTAACAGGTTCTATCCCAACACACCTAGGAAATATCACAAACATCTCTCAATTGTTCCTTGACAATAACCAACTTTTTGGCGACATTCCTCGAGAATTAGGTTATTTGGTCAACTTAGAGATCTTGTTCCTTGACAATAACCAACTTTTTGACCAAACTTTGTTCCTATTTATAGAGAAACATGGCCAACAACGATGAGGCCGGGGGTTCGGGCGGCAAGAAATTCTGGTAGATGTCCCAGGAGATGGAGGAACAACCTCACTTGTATGAGGAAGCCGCCTTCCCCAACGATCCTGAGACCACTGATGGTACCGCCGAGGATGACCCCACTGATGCCACCACTGATGGTGCTGCCGAGGATGCCACCACTGATGATGGCGGCGCACGCACAGATGGCAGCCAACCGAAGAGGCAACGGAAGGACCGGCGCCCGACCGTGCTCCGCACCCTCAAGGAGGAAGTTACTGAAGTGGACTCCAACAGGAATCCAACGGCGCCCGAACGAATAGTCAAGGGGTACTCGCTTCAGCTCGGGTGCATTCTCTGGAGCACCGTCTCGATCAACACCGAGAACCTCAGGCATCCTGACCGAGGGAATTTGCACAACCTCCTCTTCACGAAGCTGCACAAACGATACAAGTTCCCCGCTGAATTTGAAAACACAAGCCTCAAAGGGAATAAAGTGAACAATGCTGCCCTCACGAAGATGAGCACGGCCCTGTCTACTTGGAAAAGCAATGTGAAGAGAATGATCGAGAAAGGTGAGAGTTATGAGAAGATCAAGGAGAAAAATCCTTCGATCACCGAAGATGACTACAACGACTTCAAGATCAATTGCTCGAGCACCGCAAGCTCCGAATCAAGTAGGTGGGGGAAATAAATGCGGGAGCTGAACTTAGGGGAACACACACTCGGTCCCGGCGGTTACAGAGTGGCGGAGCCTATATGGGACAAGGAGGAGGCGGACCGTGCCGAGCAACCCCTCTTTGATAAATACGGTGAGAAGCAGACCAGGAACTTTGTCAGGGCCCGGGACAAGAAGGACCCGAAAACAAAGGAGCTTACCACGGATCCGAAGACCAGGGCGCTTGAGCTTGTTCTGGTAAGGAATACACCCCCGCGTAATTAGCTCCATATGGTTGCATTCTAATTAATGAAGCCAAATTTCTAAATGGTTCACATTCCTTCCGCAGGCGACTGAAAGCAGTAGCGCGGGGTCGACTAAGAGCAACCCTTGGGACACCACTCTAAATAGGGCGTTGAATGTAATGAAGAACAAGGATAAGCTCAGTAAGCCGACGTCAGCTGGTCGTGTGGCCGGCAAAGGCTTGTCGACAAAATGGTTGTCATACTATAACACTGGTGGGCGAAAGGAGAAAAAGACCAGCTCAGAAAGCCAGGCGCGCGAGGTTCAAGAACTCAGGGCACATGTGGCGCGGATTCTGGAGATTGTCCAAGAGCAAGTGCAACAACAACTCGGAGCGACGATCACCGCCATTGTGCCTACCTTGATCCAGGGGATTAGTGCATGGATTGCGGGCGGCCAACAGGGGCCGCCCCCGATTCCTAGCTTCACGGCCAGCAACTCGCAGAACGCAATGGCGGGGCCATTGGTGTCTCCGGCGGAGGCGGCACGGGAGCTTAATGCACCCGGGTGTACGCTGGCTGGCACCTCTGCAGCAAGCGGCCCCTCCGTCAACTGCATGCCTGCCGTTGGCGGTGCCTCGACATTAGCCGAGCTCGACGCCATCATCACGGTAACTAATTAAGCCTCTCTTGGCCGAGGACTTCATCTCCTTGCCTTTGACTGGGCATCCCTGACGCCCTACATGTTTTCGCAGGGCGCCGCCGACGTTCCGTGCACTCTCCTGCACTTCGTGAACAACGAGTTGGTCGATGTCGCCAAGGGCAAAATCGTTCAACCGGGCAACCCCTTGTTCCACGGTACCCAGATGCCACCCAACTTGTTTAGGGTTCAACTGGTTCGGGTGCTGCCAGGCTGCGATGAGTTGTTACCTCCGATTCGACCCGTCGGTGCCGACGATGATGACGTGATGACCCTCAGCGCTTGCCTGAGCTGGCCCCTGCTTTGGCCGAAGAGCCAGATTCGTTTGGGGGCGGGGGACACCACCCCAAAGACAACACCGCCAGTCGTGCCGCCGCCAAGTCGGCCCCATGGCAAGACCGCCGCAACGGTGCCGGACATCCCTATGCCACTGGATCCAAACATGCATATGGCACAAGATCAGAACGACGACGACGACGATACATTTGCCAACGTCGATCAGTACTTTGCCGATCATGGGTACGGTGGCGACTTCATGGGGCCTCCTTCTCAAGAACCCAACCCAACAAAAGACGTGCGCGATCTAGCTGGTATCGCGGAGAAGCCAAGTTGCAACAGGCGTCGTCTGCAGTTCAGCTCTCAGGAAACGCCTCCAGCTGCCGACTTCATCGAGCCTCAGATAGGCGAGGTGCGAAATATGATCAGCCCCAACACACTCAAGAAGGCGGTCTGTGAGGAAAACTCGGTCCCATTACAGGAGAAGAAGAAGGCATGCAGAAGAAAGACTAACAAGGGTGCGGGCCAGCCGGCACCGAGTACGATCCGTGCTCAGGACGGGCCACCTTCACCTGAGGATATCTCGAGGAGGGTGCATGTGGCGGGTAGGCCAATTCTACCGAGAAATATGCTCGATGCTGCAACCGGTGCTATGCGGAGTCTGCATGAGTGTTCTTTCTTTGGAGAAGCGGCGTCTCGGAGAGAAGGATGTGGCATACCCGGTTTTTGCGGCCAAGGTGCCAGAGGGCAAGGGCTTTGTGGATAACTCCATCGGGGGTACGATCGTCCTGCGGTTTGATGACATCCACACTATGTTGAACCTTCATCCGCTGCACTACACCTTCGTTCGGCTATTTTCGCTGAGTATGGAGATGCGGATCATTCGCGACAAGACCCCGGACATCATGATAGTCGACCCCTTCTACATGCGTGCCAAGATCTTGGGCAGCGCCGGGGACCGGCAAGTCGCGAGTTCTTACCTTGAAGGCGTCATTCTGGCAAACCAAGATAAGGATAACTTCCTCGTGCCTTACTTTCCCGAGTAAGTCCTCCCCTCAACCGCCCCGTAACATATGAATTCTTAGATTTCGATCATTTTTCTTTTAACATTCCGTGTTTTCTGCAGTGACACACATTGCACGCTCATCCTCCTAAGCCCCAAATATTCCATGGCCACGTATTTCGACCCGGACCGTCAGTCGAACGTAGACTACACAAATGTCAAGAAGGTTCTTGATGATGTTCTCCCCGGCTACGTCAAATCTGGAGGCACATTCACTAGGCCTATTCGTAAGTACGGCAAGCACGTGTTCTCCCACAATACGACGTTCTGCTGCGTCAAGCAGCCGCCTGGCGGTCAGAAGGGTGCCTACTACGCCATCCATCACATGCGGGCGATCGTACGGGACCATCATCACCTTCTGCTACCGAGTAGACTCAAAGATTGGGCCGCGAGCGTGTCGGCAATCCAGGACACGGACATCAGACAAGAATTCTTTCGCATCCAGTCGGAGTTTGCGGAAATCATCCATCAAGATGTCCTTCGTACCTCAGGGCAGTTCTACCTCAGAAATCAACCGTCCAACAGTGACATCGACACAATCCTACAAATGCAGGCTGACAACGCCCATTCTTTCATGACTCCCACGATAGACGGCGGCTTCATCCACGCTCCGGTCCCTTGAGTCTCATGTTGTAATTAAACTTTAATGAACTTGTAGTATGTCTCTTTGGTTTCGAGAGTCGTTCAACTTAAGATGTAATCGATGCTATTAATGTCTTGCTTTTCTCTTCCGGTCGTTCTGTTGCATACTTATATATTGCTTATGTATTGTCTGTGAATTGGTACTAATGTTTCGTTTGGCTACTGCATAGCGATGCCGTGGTATGTCGTGTACAAGGGTAAGGTTCCCAGAGTCTACGACGACTGGGAGGAGTGTCGGAGACAGGTTCACCGATTCAGCGGTAACAGTTACAAAGGGTACGCCACTAGGGCCGAGGCCGAATCTAGATACGCCCGCTATCTAGTGGGAGAGGGGAGGGAGCATTGGAGGAACCGGATGAAGACGAGTTTCATCATGATGATGCTCATCGTGATGACCGCATCTCTCTTCTATGTGATGGTAGTTTAGATGATCGATATCGACTTGTAATGTGAAGACAAACTCGCGGTCTCGAGACTTGTAATATAATGTTCTATCTTTGTTCGGTCTTTTCAATTCGGAGACTAATATGATGACTTGTATTCGGAGACTAAAATGATGAATTGTATTCAGAGACTAATCTTCTATTGTACTCGATGAATCTGTTGTTGATGTGTGCTATCTATATTTTGTCCAATTATACATTTTGTAACCTGTGCAAAAAACAGAAAATAAAAAAATAAAAAAAACTAATATTCATACTAATGGCGCATCACATCATAGTGCGCCATTAGTATGCCAAAGGATACTAATGGCGCATCATTAAAGAGTGCGCCATTAGTATGCCGAAGTTACTAATGGTGCATCATGCTGTCGTGCGCCATTAGTATGCCAAAGCACCTGGGTATACATGGCCCCCTGGGAGGCATACTAATGGCGCACCTGTGGTGCGCCATTAGTAAAATATACTAATGGCGTGCTACTAATGGCGCACCACTAATGCGCCATTAATGGCCAAATTAGGTGCACCATTAGTAGGCCTTTTCCTAGTAGTGTAAGTTGTCTAAAACGACTTACAAAAGTGAAAGGATGGAGTATCTCGTTTCGAATGACTAATTATTGCAAGGAAAACACGGCCATGGTAATACATACATATTCATTTGCAAATAAAAGAAGATTCGTTTGCATTCTCAAATGTAGGCACACCAAGCAGACTAGGGTCGTGTCGGGGTGGACGCTGCTTCGGTGCCTTAAAGGCAACTGCCTTTGGGTCACTGACATGTGGGCCAGCCACCTGTTGGGCCCACATGTCATGGACACAAAGGCAGGTACCTTAATGCACCGAAGCATAGTCCTGTCAGGGTGGTCGCGTGTGTCGGACGGACGCGTAGCACCCAGCCACCCACCCCCTCCCCCCAAAAAAAGGACGACGACAATATAAGTTCATGCTTCCATGTTTCGGATTGAAATATCTGGCGGTCCCAATTCCAGCCCTGCAAAATCTCGCTTCTCCACCGTCCCCTTCCGCGCCCAGATTGCTCAAATCCCTAATTCGCCGCCAACCCTCGAATCGCCCCTCGTATCGTCTCTTTCCCCACTGTTTCCCACCTCTGTGCCGGACGACGACGATGAAGACGACGGTCGTGCTTCACCACCGCACCGGAGCTACCTCATCTACACCCTCGTCCACCGCACCGGGTGGTCCACCGACAACGTCGGCCGCCGCAACCGACGTGCCTCACAGACACCGAGTTCCACCGCATCAGGTGCGCTTCACCGACGCCGTCTCCCAGCTCACCGAGGCTACTTCACCGAGCACATCGTCGCACCTCCGCCTCCAGAGGCCGTTGGGGCTTCACCAACAGTCTCATCCACCACATCATAGCGCTCCGCTGCCACTCAAGATCTGCATCCGTGCGCGGCCAGCCAACGCCAGTGCATCACCGTCAACGGCTCTGAAGTGACCCGCACTCTAGCTAGGCAAGCATGCCCAAACGCCGGCCCGAACTAGGTATCCACACATCACTCCCTTGTGCACTGTTCTGACGATGTTTGGATATCCTTTCACTGCTCTCTTAGCTTACACGCCTATGCAACTCTGACTTTAACTCTTATTTCTTCTGGAGATATCATCTGAAACAAGCAAATTCATTTTTTAGCGAAGCATGACGGCGCTACAGGATCTGGTACACATCCTGCACACGTGTATAACCTTGTAAGTATCTGTCCTCCGGTACAGCATCAAGGTCGATTCCTCTTATTTGATCAACCATTCATCGTGTCAAAAATGCAGAGGGGGGTGCAAGGAGCATAAGGCCTGCACATCCAAGCAAGTGGTAACATGGACTTGTACATGGAACATCCCAAGCGCAAGCAGAGTTGCAGTGAGCGTGTACAATGAGCTAGCGTAAGTCCCTGCATTTCATTTAATTCGTACTGGCATTCGTGTATGATTTGTGTGCAGTGGCTGATCCACGAATTCAAGTTACCAGGGGCGAACATTTAACTTAAAAAATACGAAGGCACTTGCACTCCGAAAATCAACATAACTTGAGAAATGTGAAGCTACATGCACTTTGAAAACCAGCTAATGATCCAAAGTAGTTTAGATTATAAACACTAAATGATGCAAGCACCAAAAAACACAAAATGCAACATGGTGTACAAGGACTACAAACATGGTCTGTACCTGCTTGAATTATTCATTCTCTGGCTGAAAATATCGAAGTGTAATTGCACGTATAACCAGTGCGCAAACTGCATATCAATATATCTATCCTGCACAAGTATGCCAATAGTTTCAAACAACAGACTAGAAAAGTATTTATGCTATGTTGCCGTGATACGGGGACTTTCTGGTAGATGGCCTCAACGTTTCCTCAAGCTATGTAAATGCAATATAATTTGCTTGTCATCAATGCCTGCAAATCTCTGTCTCTCTCAACATAGTAGATCAACATTAGACACTAAATCCATCAATGAGCTTGCAAAATGCTTGCATTAGATCCCTCATTAGACACTATATGTTCATCACCAGGAGCATGTAAAATGTTTGCATCAAATCCTTCATTAGCAGTCTGTTCATTAGACACTTCAGGCTCAAGAACAACATGAGCTTGTATGTTTGCATCGGAAATTTGATTAGATACATCAGATTCAGTCAGTTCAGTGTTGATTGGGAGTTATAAAATAAGTAGAAATTGGTTTCATTTTCTCATAGATTCCCTACATACAAGCAGTTTTGCAACACCGTCAGGTTTAGCTATTAGCCAGAAATTGAAGAGTTGAATTAGATATAATCAGGGATGTGATGTACCTGCTCATTGCGCATGTTACTCTTGCAAGCTGCGACTGTCTGTTCGCGCAAGATTGATGCCATGCACGTGTTGCCGCCGCTGCCTCCCACGCAGGCTACACCCATGGTTGGATCTTCATCTTCTTGTCCTTCCGTTCGCTTGAAGCCCAGCGACCGCCCTCCAACGAGGGCGCGAGGAAGTGCTGTGTCGATCTGTCTAGTGGCGTCTAGGTTAGGAGTGAACCAGACTGGAGGCTGGAGCGAATGAATTGGGATTTTTCCTGCTGTCGATCGATATGGGAGGCGCTCGTTTGGGCCGCGCGCCTGCTATAGGGCCTGCCTTGCACTTATGTTATTAGCCCATCCAAATTGAAATATTTTTCTTCATTTTTTACATTGCCCGCTCATGCATTGGGACGAACAAAACTAGCATGGTCCCACCTGGACGACTCAAACTAGGTGCACACTTTCCAACCACCTGAGACGGACGCCCATACCATCCCCTATGGTGGCGTCGCCCCTTTTTGCGTGTATGATTGGATAGTGAAAGATATTCCAGTGGCGCTTTTGATTTACCCACAGAATGGTTGAATTGCTTGTTTCTATGAACTGAGTTCACCAATAATGTGAAGGATGCCAGTCTTTTCATCCTCTTGTAGATTGCTTAGATCTCGATATGCCAAAAGTTATCGCATGAAATATACAGTAAAAGCCAGTGTGATGTGTTTGGCTACAACTAGTCTGACTACATGTCCTCATATAACATATCAAGGACGCACCATCTTACCCGATTAACCATTCGACTTACCCATGCAGTGTGGGAAGAAAGAAGTATTGGGACTGCGTATCCAAGCAATTGATGCCATGGACTCCTTTGTACAACCTTGTAAGCGAAAAAGAAGTTGTAGTGTGCCTGCACAAAGAGCTAGCGTAAGTTCAGTTACCTGCTTCTCAGAATTTTAGTTAGCCACTTATTGCAAAATTGTTCAATTACGTCGCCTGTCTTAATTTAGTTTGCTACTGATTACATAATGGCACAGCCTGTTAATCATATTGTAGACTGCGCCTATCTATGTGTTTGATATTTACTGTTAAGAATTACATGTTTGCCTTAACTTAAATATCTACTTGTTTGTTTGACTGCTTTGCTGCTGCAACAACGGGTTACAATGATGTTAATAACTACTTTTCAGCATCCAATTGAAACTCTTTAATTCCTTGTTTGTTTAACTGGTTTGTTGTTATAACTCCCAGTTGAGATGTTTTGCTAACTTCAACTTTTCTAAATCCAATCGGAACTTTAATGGCAAAACAGGTTAGCCCAAGATCAAAGAGTGAGGTCCCCATGGACGTTGCATCATCCCACAACAGTGGCACCGGCCCAATCGTGCATTATGAATTGCCAACTGCTGATGCTCTAGAGGCTAAACTAGTGGTAGAAAGAGATTCTGCTTATGCACTTAGAGATGAAGTTGACATGTTGAGGAAGCAAACAGCAGAATCACAAGCAGTACTCAAGACAACCATTAAATATTTGGTGGATTTCAAAACGAAGCAAGCTGAGACTGACTAGATTGTTAAGGTCCTGAACGAAAAAAGGAAATTAAATTCCTACTTGGTAAATCATAGGTGAAATGTTCTTTCCATAGTTGAATAACCTTTGTGTTGTCTGTTCATGTAATCATTCAAACCATTTGTTTTAGAGATCATGTAATAATTGTTTTTTTGGGTTTGTAATTTTATTTGAGCACAAGTCTGTATTAATTGATAAGACTCGGAGACATTTCATTTGGATTGCTGTGTCAGACCTATAAATATGCCAATCGAGCTGAATGTGCATTCAGCAATAGTAGTAGTATAGATGGACCATAAGTGGCACGCATCAGAAAGGGCCAAGATGCTGGCTAAAAAAAGGATGCTCTTGTAGCCAAAAAAAAGTACAGCGGCCTGGCTTATGTATGTTAGTTGATATTATTGATCCATATACTCTATAAGTGTTTATATGTCCGTTAGTTCTGTACATTCTTGGTTGATTGACTCGGTATTTGAATCTTGATACATCGCTTGTGTACATATCTAAATGGGAGTACACATTATGCTGCGTGTGACATTTGAGTTGGACATGAAGTGTTCCAAATATTCGAATTCACCTTAAACTGGATTCTAGTTTCTGAATTTGAGTATCGGCATTTGTAAACCATATTCATATATGACAGTGGAATACATCTTTGTCATCCTTTTGAAGATATATAAAAACACATAGAATGATTTATAAAGATTCATATAGGAATACAAAATGGATTCGAATTTAGTTGCCAGGGTAAACGTGGATGCTTATTGTCCCAAAATTCGAAAGAAGCAGCAAAATGTCCACTCCCACATCGGCTGCCTGAAGCCAAGTGTTTGGGGGATGGAAATTACTGTCTACCCATTACACGGACAATCCATCGGCCCGATTTCCACTGCTCTAAATAGGGGTAGGTTAGTAACTTCAATTAGACGTGACACGACCGCCTCTGAGCCCATTCCGACACGGTGGGCATCAAACATGGGCGGCCAAACTCATTTGATTCAAGCTCGTCCGAAAGACCTCTGTTTCTCCCTCCATTCCCCATTCATACACGGTGGGCGGCAAAACAAACTCAACTCGGCCGAAATCGATGTAGGCAAATATTTTCAATAGGGGCAGGTTTGTAACTTCACTCAGACGTGACACAACCGCCCTATCTGTCAGCCCCGTTCATACACCGTGAGCGTCAACCATGGGCGCCAACCACCCTCTCCTCGCCCGAAATCGCTCTGGGCAAATATTGGCGAGATGCGAGATTACCGCCCTATCCCCAACCGACGAGACGTCCAAATTTTAAACCGGGGCTAAATTCGTAACTTTCCCATATTTCAGACAGGCGCGTCCCAAAAACATGGTTCCCCGTACCTCTCCCTCCATTTTCCCATTCATACACCGTCTGCGCTAGAACACCCCATCCCCACACCAGCCTCCGTCCGCCACCCCATCCATCGCCGCCGTCCTCCACCACATCCATCGCCACCATCCTCCACCATGCTGGAGCGCCTACCAAGACCGCGTCGTCCACTACTAGAGATGGACGTTTCTCATCCACGGCGATGGACCAATAGCCTTGCATCACATCCTCTCGCTTCATCGGCACCGTCGTCCTCTTTGCCGGGGCTGCACACACGACCTTCTCTTCCACCGCAATGGGACTTATCCCCCGATGCACCCGCCTACCGTCGCAGATCTGCTTCAACGCCACCGATAGCCATCGCACCCCCAATGCCTACAAGGCGCCGCAAGAGAGGTGGTACTTCATATCTCTAAACTTTTTGATCTCAACCAGAAAATAGATCTTAACTTGGTTACTCTACTTTCTTTTAAGATCCTAGAATTTAGTTCTTAGTTCGAAGCAAACAATGGATGCTAAATATCATTTCTCCGGTTTGCAGCTTCAAATCTGCCATGGCATAGCCATAATACGATTTAATTGATCATGCTTAGGGTTTAATTGATCATGTTGGTTCCATGGTGGTTTCTTTAATAGAAATCGGAGGGGAAACCCTCTTTTGCTAAAAAAATATGCTTAGAGTTTCCCCCTTTTATGATCACTATACGATCAGAATACGTGCTTCGTGTCATAATAACACTGCTCCACCCATCAAGCTAAACAAGCTTAGTTGTTCAAATACAAATCTGATATTATTAAAACAGAGTTGTTTAATTAGTCAGCTAAATCTTCCTAAATTAGTTTTGAAAATGCATGTTCGCCGCTCGGGTGTGTATCTCTACAGGGTGCCCACGGTGGGCCGGCCCACCCTGGGATTTTGGGTCGTCCCAGGCCCCGATTTCCCTCTGTTCTGCTGCGCGCTTCCAATCTCTACTCGCCCCCAGCCGCCTGCCTCGCCGGCGACTTGCCGTCCCCGGACGGCATGACTCTAGGAGGAGACGTCGGACTAACAGGAGGCTAGGAGCCGCTTGCCCAACAGCGTCACCGCTGCCCGGGCGCGCCGCCGTGCCTACCTTCCCAGTCCGTTCAGGGCTCAGGCGTGCAGCATCCACCAAGCCAACCCGATTTATCCTGAGATACGTCCTCAACACTCAGCAGCCACTCCTCATCACCCATTTTCTAATTGATTCATTACTCATTAGGCAGGACTGTCATTAGGGTTTGTTGTGTGCTCAGTGCTACCTACACTTAATGGTTCAGATGTATTTCGGTAATCTTTAGTACCTCTAAAGTTCATAGGGTTTTCAAAATTCCGGCCCTTGGAACACAAACTCATCATTTTGGATTGTTGGTCATAGTGGCATTGACCCAGATTACTACTGCAAGCCAGGTTTGTTGACAATTTTACTTGTCTTTCTTACTCATTCGATATAATATCCAATTATTCACGTCTATTAGTTGCAAACAATAAGTGCTAGACAAACTTCTTCATTCAGATTTTGGACGATCTCTTACTGCAGTTACAATTCTGCATACTTGTCCTAGTAAGCTCACAAGTAAATGATTGATTCACTACATCTATGCTTGCATTGTCATATTTGTTGTCAATGTTCTTTTAGGGTGGACCACCCTATTTCTAAATACTGGAACCGTAGACATGAGTGAATAGTATTTCTCTATGTGATCTCTTCCATAATGTGTGGGTAACGAACACTGCATTGTATAGAAAGAAAGTGTCATTTCTAGCTTTTACATAGGTTTCAATCTTTTCCATGGAATACAATCTGCCTACTTGCTTTGTGTCGCACTACCAACACTCCACCCTTGAAGCTAAACATTACGTCACTCATAATTGCTTAGTTTATTTGTTCAAATATGAATTTCATATGATTCTAATGTTCCTACTTTAGTTTTGAAATGGGTGCCTTCCTGTTATAGTGACATAAGGGGTTTGTATTTCTGTGTGTGGTCTGGTCAGCACGGTTGGGGAGGTGAACTTTGCATATGCAGGGGTTTATAGGGAGACACTCTTCGAGTTGAATCCGCAATGCATTCCATAGATAATCTGACTACTTTTTATGTTTTCATGAATCTCAGATTCTGAACAACATCATAATGATTATGAGCTTGCACGCATGAAAAGAATAAAGCAGAACAATGCCATGGTTGTCAAACTTGGCATTAAGGGACTGAAATCAAGTCTGGATGCAATGCAATGCAAATGCTCTCCACCTACAGATTCATGCTCAGAATATGATCCTAATAGTGATTCTGAACTAGAGGGAGACCTAAGTCAATGTAGCTCCCTAGTGGAGGAGTCATAGGAAGATGCCCTATCTTATTCACCCATCAAGGTACTTGCTCTAACTTTCCAAGGTTACATTGCTCGCACATATCTTGCAACTGATGCTTTGCATTGCTTCTACTTTGTTGAACTGCCATTAGCTTAGTTTACACATCGTGTATGTGAATACACCCTGCCTATCCATTTTCAGTACATATTCCATCTGTCATCATACCATATTTATCCATTCAAATGTTGTTCTTGCGTATCAGACATTCAAAAGGAAGAGGGCGATTGCTGATCGTGGAGGAGCACAAGCAAAGTATTTGGAAAAGGTAGTGGCACCTGATAAATCAAATATCCCATTAGGTGTAGTTGCAATATCACCTGACCCACAAAATACCCCAACTCTAGCAGACTCTAGCCCTACTACATTGGTCATTTCTGATGCCCCAACTCAGCAGACCCCAACTGCAGCAAACAGTATGATTATGCTAGATGACATAGCACCAGTTGTATGACGCAAAAACCCCATTCCAGCAAAGAGTACACCAAATCCAGTTGCCAAATCCCTTTTTGAACCAGAGAGAGCCCCAATTGCAGCAAATAGGACCCCTGTTCCATTTCTTCCCAGTTTAGAAGACGAAGCTTATGTTGTTGTTAGGAACTTTGTGCGCATCTTTCCAGCATGGAAAGATTATACCGCAGACACAGAACAATTTCCAGTCTTCCTCCGCAACTTACGCGTAAGTAATGTACTAATGTTATTCATGGTCATTACTGCATATGTTTCTGCTGACAGAAAACACAAGATTTCATTCTTTTAAATAGGTGAGGAGCAAACTGGATTGTGATGACGAGGAAGGGTTGGTTGCGCTTTTCAAGCACTTGTTGATGAAGTATCGTTCCTACCTGAGGCAAGCGCACTTCGATGGCAAGCCTCTGAACAAAATTTCTGTAAAGTCTCCGGTGCTACATTTATCCGACGGTGACTGGAATAATCTTGTTACACATTGGTCTCGGCTGCAGCGTAAGGTACTATCTATGATATCACATCACAATTTGAACTACATTTCTGCATTTTCCTTAATGTCTCACTTGTACGAAAACTGTCAGCAGAAGAACATTCGTTCTCAAGGGACCACAGAATCTCACAACTATACTGCACACTGCATTGCTCTTGTGAGTACCTCTTGCCCTGTATGACCATACTTACTTTCATAGCTGTTTGATTATGTAGCATCACTTCACATGTTAGCCTCGTAATCGTCCATTTGGTGGACATTATAAGATCCGTATGGACTCTTACATAAATTTAGAATCAACCCAATGCTTTTGAATAGGTTTAGCTCCGAAGTCCTCCTGTAAGGACTGAACGTGGTCTATCATTGTACTTACATTAACAGCTACTCCCTCCGTCCCATAATATAAGAACGTTTTGTACAGTACACCAGTGTTCAAAACACTCTTGTATTATGGGGAGAGGGATTGGTTCATTTTGTAGCATTCTGCATCTTATCTCCCTCGCCCACCATTTACTAAAAAAGATTAGATCTATATTTAATCCTACCAACAAGTAGAATACACAGACAATGTTAGTGCAGAAGTGTAGCCCATTGCTCTTGTCAGTACATTTTGTCCTGTAACGCTTGTACTTCCAGGGATTGGTAGTTGATTATGTAGCATCAATCTGCATCTTATCTTCATTATCCTCTATCCCTTCCAGTATTATCATATCTATAATTACTCTCTACAAAATGTAGAGTACAGGCAATGCTTATGAAGAAGATTCTATGCTGAAATTCTTGAGTTATCCTTCCCTTGACATGGAGAAGGGCATTATAAAGCCGGTGTTAACTGTTAATGTAAGTCAGTCCTTCTAAAGCCTTTATCCTCAACTGTTGTTTAATTTGCTCGTACTCCCTATTGTTTACTGTTGTTTAGTTTGCTGTTTCTACCAAAATGCATGTTCGTAAGAACCATAAGTTCTAAGTTTTACTTGTAATACCAAATTCCTTATTCATACCATGCACATTACTTAATACTCCCTATATGTATGCTTGTTTTTGTGGATCTATAATCCAGTGTGTGGTGAAGCAGCCCACGTTTGCACCTTGTCATCTCCTGTTTTATCTTACTGATGTGGCTGATGATATGAACAACATGCCATGCACATTATCCAAAATAGATACAATGATTTTCTTTGCCCTTCATCTATGATTGTTATGTTGACATGGTAATCCAGTAGTGTGGTGAAGCTCCCCGCATTATGAACAATGCCAAATTATGCTATTGATATTTTGAACTTACTCTTTATTTTCTAATTTGAAATTGGATAGAATTGACATAACAGTTATCATCTTTGTTTATACACGTGCAAAACCTGTCATCTCTCTGCTTTGTTTTAGGGTGATATGGCTGATGGCATGCACAAGTCTGCTGAAGGCTGTGAGACAAACCCAACATATATTGCAGCAAAGAAGGCAAAACATCTTGAAGATAGCGAGACAACCCCAAAGTCTTGTCTTGATGCAGTGTTCAAGTTACTTGAGACTAACAGTCAGACAAGCTCACAAAATTCGTTGTCTGAATCAGTTTGACTTCTTCAGTCCCAAGTTCTAGCAGAAAGGCATTCTGCAACTTAACTTCGACTTGAAGTCCTATCTCTAAGAAAGATTGCGGAGAACACCAATGAGAACCTCATCGCTAAACAGCTACACCTGGAAGCTATGACTGACATGCTAGGCCGGTCTCACAGCCTTGCTCAGCAGCTTGCGCAGTAGTTCCCCCGCAAGGCTAACCTTTCTTGAACTGTCTTGGAAGTGGTCTCGATTTAGTATTATTTTGTTACGCTGCAATGGTGCCCATTTTTTGTAATCTGCTTCTTCGTTGCGCTTTATGATCACTGGTGGCGAACTTCGATGCCTAGTGGATGTAATATACCTTAAATCCTT
The DNA here is from genome assembly GCF_003073215.2 of Triticum urartu. Lineage (NCBI taxonomy): Eukaryota > Viridiplantae > Streptophyta > Magnoliopsida > Poales > Poaceae > Triticum > Triticum urartu. The sequence goes on along the minus strand of NC_053027.1, from coordinate 140,805,312 downwards.
TATTGTATAGTGTAGGTTTATTCTTAGTTACTATGCCATAATTTCTTTATTGTATAGAGTAGGTTTGTTCTTAATTCCTACTAGTTACTACCATCATTCGCTATCTGAAAAAAAAATCAGATGTAGTCGAACGAACCGAAACATTCGACTCTAACAGGCCAGGTTTTTAACGGGCCACAATTGGGCCGGCCTGCGTCTTTCTTGGGCCCGAATGATTGGGGCCTTCACACATTGCGCCAGGCCCAAACTTACACCGGCCTATATTTTAGTTGGGCCTTTTGTCAACCTAGCGCCTAGTTTGGCCCAGGTAGCGTTGGGCCATTAACAGGCTGAATATTGTACTGGCCTGTTACGACCGAGATGAAACCACGGGCCTTTAGCAGGCCAAAATGCACGTTGGGCCTCAATTTTCACTAGTCGTTGACGGGCCTTCAGCAGGACGAAATGTAGACCGGGCCATTTTGGTCCCAGTTAGCTCACGGGCCGTTACCAGGCCGAAACATATCTCGGGCCTTAGTTGGCCCACTGATATCATGGGCCTTTAAGAGGCTGAAAGCTTAGCACAGGCATCAATGGGCCGAATTATGCGACAGGCCTTTAACAGGCCCAAAGTCACGTTGGGCTTAACCGTTGCCACCTTTAGCACGGGCCGTTAGTGGGCCCGATGTCCCGTCGGACCATATATGGCCCATGGGCAGCACGGGCCATTCCCAGGCCGAAAGTCACACCGGGCTGAAATGGGCCCATGTCTACATCAGGCCTCTAACAGGCCGAAAGTCACTGGGCTGTAGTTGGGCCCAAATATTCGGCGAACAATTAACGGGCCAGATCTGGCTTCAGGCCGTAAATGGGCCCAAATATTGGGCGAACAATTAACGGGCCAGATCTGGCTTCGGGCCGTAAATGGGCCCAAATATTGGGCAAACAATTAACGGGCTAGATCTGGCTTCGGGCCGTAAATGGGCCTTTATTAAGCGGGCCGTTATTGGGCTGGCCCACTAGTACCTGATTAAGTTCTACAGGCCTTTGACTGGGCCGGCCTTTTTAACCTATATGGGCCTCTGTTGGGCCCAGCCACATGTCGACGTATCATAGGCATGTCTCCTCCAATGGACGGGCGACATCTGGCCCACTGACGAGCTGACAGGTGTTCCCTTCGGCCAATCAAAATTTTACACGTGAAAATTTCCCATTGGCCAGGGCTGTTAACGGGTTATCGGATCCAAAATTCGACCCGATAGCTTAACGGTGTTCCGTTACGGTGGATGCCACGTGTCGTTCACCCTTGATGAAAGCACTTCTGTGACGCGTGATTTATCGTCATGGAAGTGGACACTTCCGTGATGATAATTTTGGTAATGTCATGGAACACTTCTACGACAGCACAGGTATGACTATCTTGATTCTGTCATAAAATCGTCATCGATGTACATGCATGACAAAAAATGCGACCTACTGTGACAAACACGTATCATCACGGAAGTGTATTTTTTTGTAGTGCTACCCTGCAGGAACCTCCACCAGCGCCTCCTCAAGCTCGCTGCCGGCCCTCCTCCTCACCCCGTTCTTCCATTACTGCGCCCCGCATTGCCTGAAGCCGCCGCCGCATATTCCGTACCTCTCTTGGCCTTCACATGAACCTCAGCACCTCCTTCTCCTAGTTCTTTTATTCTTACCATGAGAGCAGGAGCATGCCGCCGTTGCCCGAAGATATTTAGGCTGATTGCCAGTTGTAAATCATCGTCCTGGACTCTGCCCATTGTGTTAATCCGATTTCTTCTTGGAAGAATCCGATGTTGCGTGTGGATTTGTAAACCTCCTTATTCGTTTGCTCCACTTGTTGTGTGGATTTGTAAACCTCCTTATTCGTTTGCTCCATTTGTTGTCTTCTAATGCAACAAGGCCGCTGAGTATAAAAATTGATGGGATTGGGTGCAAAGCAGCGAGGTGGGACTATTATTAGATTTTATAGAGAAAATCAACTGCTGTGCTTCATGTGTGGGAGACGGACGACATGGGCTTTTTTCTTTTCCCGGTTGATTCTATACGGATTGGGGCGACGCAAAAGTGTGACGAGGGTGAGCGGACATGCAGAATAGAGAGACGGGCCAAGGCCCAATTGGATCGCAGCCCAGCTAAGCGACCAAGAAAGAATATAGACAAAATTTAGTACCACCTCGAATATGTTTTAAATTAAAAGCATAAAATCATGGGAAGAAGCGTATTGTGACGATGAACCCGACAAAGTCAATCCGTGCTTTATTATTAGGAAAAGAAAAGATATATAATATATATTATATATATGAGTACATACATATGGAGCAAAATGAGTGAATCTACACCGTAAATAAATACGTAGTTCTCTCATTTTCCTCTCTGCCTTGGTCGCGGTGTAAAATCTTGAGTATATTACTATTGACTAGTGTCTTTTTGACACGCATTTATGTTGATACGGCTTGAATGCCAACGACGCGGAGGGTAGAGGTTCCCGAAACATTGAACGGTCAATGATGCCTCCGCATTCAATTAGCATGCAAAGGTAGGAGTAAGTAATTGGAGAAGCAGAATGAAGCCAACACGATGTGAATGCAACACAATTTGGACTCTCATATAAAGGCGCCCCACCACTCCAATCCATCTACTCCTAGTCTCTGCGCAACACTGCCCACTCCAATCCAAGACCAAGACCAAGTGACCAAAAGCCACAAGCACCCATGGCGTCAATGGACGCGTGCGGCAGTCAGCTGTGCCAGGTCGTCCAAGACGCCGACCTGTGGCCCCACATTTCACAGTGTTTCTAGACTCTGCTGGCGACCGCCAGCGTCATAGCCCTTGTCAACACCGGCTTCGCCTCTCGCATGTGCCATATGATGGTCGACTCCATCCGCTGGTTCACCGCCATCAAGAAGTGCGTGGACGACCTTATCGTACTGCTCCAGCCCGCGCTCCCAGGCTCCTCGTTGCCCGCCACCCTCATCGGCCTTCAAGGTGATGAACTCTTTGAAGCACTGGTGGCCCTGCAGCTACCGGAGGTCGCAACGAAGAATGTGCACCTCGAGTCTGCACTCGCCACGCATCGCCTCGCCATCCAAGAAACCGTCGATCTGCACATCCACGTCTATGAGGAAATCGTCTACATAGGCCACTATAAGGCCAGCGAGGACAGAAAGTCGTTGGCCTTCTTCCAGTAGCTGGAATCTTAGGACGCCATTGTTCTGAAGCACGTCGACCTGGCCAGGAAAGCCACTGCTACTTAGCCGCCATTCGGTGGGCCGGTGCCCTGAGTTGAGTAGGTGAATGTCCTGTAACCAGCACTGCATCGCCTTGTGGCCTTAATGTTCTATTAGTGTATGGCATTTTTATTCCAGTCATAAATGACATGTGTGATCCCTTGCTCTTATTTGGCGTTAATTATATGTAGTATCACTGTCTTCAACCTGGTGTACTACCTAGGTCCTGGTTTATTAGTCCCTTTTGTAATTTGTGCTAAATTTTGACCAAAGATTTAACTTACAAAATGTTAGTGCATGTCAACAAAAATTATATCATTTGATTGTATTTGAACATAGTTTTCAATGATATAATTTTGGTGACATGCATGAACCTTTTGTTAGTCAAATTTATGGTAAAAATTTGGCACAGATTACGACGGGGAGCAATAAACCAGGACGGAGGGAGACTGGTCCGTCATCATCGTGTTTTGTTTCTAATTTTGACTTCAGCGAACCAACCTACATGGAGGGAGTGTTGTATATATTGGCACGACAACCCAACTTATATATTCAAAACTGAGCGTTAATACAAGTCACAAGTTCAAAACAAGAAAGTGGAACAGGTACAACATGCATGTTCCGTTTGCGTCGCACCCCCACATGGTCGCGGTGCACAATGTAGTAACTAGTCTCTTATTGACCCGCATTTACATTGATACGGCTTGAATGCCAAGGAGGGAGAGGGTAGCGGTTCCCGAGACGTTGAACGGTCAATGATGCGTCCTCAATTAGCATGCACAGGGAATTAATTGGAGAAGCGGAATAGAGCCAGCACAATGTGAATGCAACAGAGTTTGACTCTCATATAAAGGCGCCCCACCACTCCAATCCATCTACTCCTAGTCTCTGCGCAACACTGCTCTCTCCAATCCAAGACTAAGTGACCAGAAGCCACAAGCACCTATGGAGGTGATGGACGCGAGCGGCAGTCGACTGTGCCAGATCATCCAAGATGCCAGCCTGCGGCCCCACACCGCACAGCGTCTCCAGATGGTGCTGGCGACTGCCGGCGTCGTACCCCTCATTGATGCCGGCTTCGCCTCTCGCATGGATGGCATGATGGTCTACTCCATCCGCAAGTTTACCATCGCCAAGAAGCACGCAGGCGACCTTCCCGTACTGCTCCATCCCACGCGCCCAGGCTCCTCATTGCCTGCCACCCTCATCGGCCTCCATGGTGACGAACTCTTTCAAGCCCTGGTGGCCCTGTAGGTGCCGAAGGTCGCGATGATGAATGTCACCTCGAGGCCGCGCTCGCCGTGCAGTGCCTCACCATGCAAGAAACCGTGTACCTACACATCCACGTGTACGAGGAAACCGTCTACATAGGCCACTACAAGGCCAGCGAGGACTGAAAGACATTGGCCTTCTTCCAGTGGCTGGAATCTTTGCACGCCATTATTCAGAAGCACGTTGACCTGGCCACGAAAGCCACAACTACTTAGCCACCATTCAATGGGCCGGCGCCCTAAGTTGAGGAGGTGCATGTCATCGATGGATGCATCTTTCTTATTGCCTCCTGTAACCATCATTGCATCCCCTCATGGCCTTCATGTTTTATTAGTAGTATATGGCATTTTTATTCCAGCCATAACGTTTTCACTATGAGGTGGGGCCGCTGAGGGAGCCCTAGTTTAGGGGGTCCTCGAGCGTCCGGGCTATGTAACCTGGGCCGGACTAATGGGCTGTGAAGATACAAGATAGAAGACTTTCCCCTGTGTCCGGATGGGACTCTCCTTTGCGTGGATAGAAATGAAGATTCATTTCTCTGTAAACCGACTTTGTACAACCCTAGCCCCTCAAGTATCTATATAAACCAGAGGGTTTAGTCCGTAGGGGCAGTCATAATCATACAGGCTAGACATCTAGGGTTTAGCCGTTATGATCTCGTGGTAGATCAACTCTTGTAACCCCTATACTCATCAAAGTCAATCAAGCAGGACATAGGGTATTACCTACATCAGGAGGGCCCGAACCTGGGTAAACACCATGTCCCTGTCTCCTGTTACCTTCGATCCTTAGACACACAGTTCGGGACCCCCTACCCGAGATCTGCCGATGTTGACACCGACATTGGTACTTTCATTAAGAGTCTCATTGTGCCGTCATCGAAAGGCTCGATGGCTCCATCGATCATCTACAACAATGCTACTGGGAAGGAGATTTTTCTCCCCATCTAGATCTTCGTATTCAGCGGCTTCGCACTTCGCGCCAACTCGGTTGGCCACCTAGAGCAGATCGAAAACTACACCCTTGGTCACCGGATCAGTTTTGGAAATCTGAACTATGCCACTGATATCCGAGGAGACTTGATCTTCCAAGGATTCACGGCCCAACCGCCGCTCCGGCCATAGATCCGGAGCGCGTCACCAGGTCCGAAGATGGGAGTCTAGAGCCCACCGGACCCTCTACGGCCATAGAGCTCAACACTGGAGAACCGGAGCGAATAGTGTCACCGATGGTCATCTCAAGACTAAACTCTTCTCTGGACACTGGCTCTGAATCCTCGAAGTTTGTGTCATGCAAGCTCGGCACGGGAACTTCTATCCCCGTCCAAACCTCACTCTTGAACGAGGCTTTGGACTTAATGCGATCCCTCGCTCTCACAGAGAAACCACTTCTGAATTACGCCCAACCCAGACTAGGGGCTGAAAATAGGGAATTTTACTTCCCACCCACCACCCACTTCATAGCCACTGTCGATGATCTAACCGACATACTCGACTACGCCTCCGAAGACATCGACGGTATGGACGACGATGCTAGAGAGGAGCAGGTCCAAAACCCGCCGTTCACTGGGCGCTGGATGGCCACTTCCTCATACGACGTGTACATGGTGGGCACACCTAAAGCAGGCGACGGCGATGATGAAAAGGATCCAGTCGAGGACGAAACTCCTGAGATACCACCAAAGCGTCGTCGCCAGCGGCGCCACTCTAAATCGCATCGCGGAAAAGACAGCAATACTGACACCAGAGACGATGACACTCCAGAAAACGCCGAAGACCAAGAAGACCCATCGAACCAACATCCGAACAGGATGATCGAAAGGACGGGCAAATTGACCCTGACGATCAAGCAGGGAATGAAGACTCGAAGGATAGCAACTATCTACCACTCTCCAAGGACGACATGAGCCTCGACGACGAATATTTCATCATGCCAGAGGAACCCCTCGAACAAGAGCACTTTAAGTGCCACCTAATAGCGACTGCAAGAAGCCTAAAGAAAAAGAGGCAGCAGCTTCAAGCTGACCAAGATTTGCTCAACGACAGATGGACCAATGTCTTGGCAGCTGAAGAATACGGCCTCGAACGCCCAACAAAGAGTTACCCGAAGCATAAACTGCTACCCCAATTCGATGATAAGGCACTGGAGCCCATACAACCCGTGCGTAACGCGGCTGACGGACCTGACCGACCACCACGTGACCGGGACAGAACAGCAACTCAAGCCGAACACCAGCCCACACCACCTCACCATAAAAGCAGAGAAACAACAGCTCGGGGATACACTTATGACCAACGTCAGGACCTGGACAATAGAGCCGGCCTGACCAGGTCAATCTACGGATCAAGGGGGCATGCCCAAGCATGAGACGACGGCCATCAGGCCTGGCGTGACAAACACAACCCCACCAGGGCCGAAAACCGCATACGGACTTCATCTGAACTGCATCGTGATGTCCCCGATACAGAGGCGCCGCACACCCCCTATGCTTCACCGATAAGGTAATGGAGCACCAGTTCCCAGAAGGGTTTAAACCCGTCAACATCGAATCATACTATGGCACAACAGATCTTGCAATATGGATTGAAGATTTTCTTCTCCACATTCACATGACACGCGGTGATGATCTACACGCCATCAAGTACCTCCCCCTAAAACTCAAGGGGCTAGCACGGCACTGGCTGAATAGCCTACCAGAAAACTCTATTGGTAGCTGGGAAGACTTGGAGGACGCATTCAGAGACAACTTCCAAGGTACCTATGTTTGGCCCCAGACGCCGATGATCTTAGTCACATAATCCAGCAACCCGGAGAATCAGCCCGGCAACTCTGGACCAGGTTCTTAATCAAAAAGAACCAGATTGTCGATTTTCCAGATGCCGAAGCCCTCACGACCTTCAAACATAGCATCCGAGATGAGTGGCTCGCCCGACACCTTGGACAAGAAAAGCCGAAGTCCATGGCAGCCCTTACCGCACTTATGACCCGCTTTTGCACGGGAGAGCATAGCTGGGTTGCTCGTAGAAGCAATAGCACCAGCGACCCTGGTACCTCCGAAACCAGGGACAGCAATGGCAAGACACGGCGCAGCAAGCACAAGCGTCGAAACAATAACGAAGGAACCCAAGACACGTCGGTCAACACTGGATTCAGTGGCTCCAAACCCGGTCAACGGAAGAAGCCATTCAAGGAAAATAGAGATGGCCCATCCAGTTTAGACAAAATACTTGATTGGCCTTGCCAGATTCATGGCACCCCCGATAAGCCCGCTAATCACACCAACGGAAATTGTTGGGTCTTTAAGCAGGCCGGCAAACTCAACGCCGAACACAAGGGGAAAGGGTCGCCCAGTGACGACGATGACCAAGAACCTCTTCAACCGAATACAGGGGGACAGAAGCAATTTCCCCTCGAGGTAAAAACAGTGAATATGATATATGTCACACATATCCGTAAGAGGGAGCGCAAGCGCGCACTACGGGACGTCTACGCCATTGAGTCGGTCGCCCCAAAATTCAACCCATGGTCGGCTTGCCCGATCACATTCGATCGAAAGGTCCACCCAACCAGTACCCGTCATGGAGGTTCGGCAGCTCTGGTCCTCGATCCAATCATCGATGGACTCCATCTAACGCGAGTCCTCATGGACAGCGGCAATAGTCTCAATCTACTTTATCAAGACACTGTCCGCAAAATGTGCATCAATCCGTCAAGAATCAAGCCCACTAAAACTACCTTTAAAGGAGTAATACCTGGTGTAGAGGCCCATTACATGGGCTCAATCACGCTGGAAGTCGTCTTCAGGTTGCCGAACAACTTCCGAAGCGAAGACTTGACCTTCGACATCGTCCCGTTCCACAGTGGCTATCACGCACTACTCGAATGAACCGCTTTCGCCCGCTTCAACGCGGTCCCGCACTACGCCTATCTAAGGCTTAAGATGCCCAGTCCACGTGGCGTCATTACAATCAACGGAAACACGAAACGCTCCCTCCGTACTGAGGAGCATACCGCGGCCATTGCGGCCGAAGTACAAAACGGCCCTGTCAAGCCACACACCTCATCAGCTATTCAGCCGCTGGACTCTATTACACAAGGCCAGCCAATTTCGCATACTAACAGCTCGGCAATTCCAGAGCAGGATTAGCAGCTTTGCCTCCGTCGATCGCCATGTATATCCGCGAAAGTCGTACTGCGCGTGCATAATTACGCACTCAAAGTACCTTGGGCATTAGCGGAGGCACCATACGAACAGGACTATAGTACGGCTTGGCCCTATACGGCCTTCGCCTTTTCTTTAATTATTTTTTATCTTTTACCACAGGTGCATTAAAACCTGATCTTCCTATGGACTCATAAGGACTCTCTCTGAGCCTGGTTGCGTATGAATAGTTGAAAACCATTCCTCTCAAGGAATCTTTTCTTACTCAGACAAAAGCGGTGTAGACGTGCGGCAGGAAGGTGCAAAGGATTTTGTGGACCACAACTTCACTCAAGAACCTGTATAAAGCTTTTTCCTTAGCTTTAAACCCCTGGCATGTAAAATGACCTTGGTGATTATGGTACCCTCTGTAAGATTACATTTTGACGTATCAACCAGGTTCTAGTAAACCAAATTCTTCTTCGGTATCATCTTTACTTATAGACTTTATTCCTTCTTCTTAGTTGCCTCACGCACACACCTCGACACAAATTGCCAAGGGCTTTATATGGCAACACATATGCTGCCAAACAAAAAGTTCGAGCAGTTTCATAGCACAATTGGGCGTCCCGAGCTCGGCTCTATATGCATCGGTTCTGAATCATGTCTTTGGTCAATAGTTGGGTTGCCCCGCTCTTGAGAGCCGGCCATGGTCGGAGGAGTTGCGGAGGGGGGGAAAGCTTGGAACTTGGGCGCTGGAGCTCAAGGATGGGAGGCAGAGAGAGAGAATGAGGCATGGGATGGAACAGTTGGATTCTATCCACTTATATGGACTGCGAATATCAAGCATGGGGGATTACCAAAACTCATATTGATGAGAATCCTGCAATAAGAGGACACGATCTCTACTTTGCAAGACGTGTCAATAGGAGTTGCGTGTTGAAACATGAGGCGGGAGGCCCAAAATGGTTCGAAATGATAGTAGAGCTAAGCATGACGTTTCGCTAGAAAAAGCTATCGGTGGATATATCTTATTTTAAATATTATGCTTTTATGGAAGGAGGGTTAAACTGTTAAACAGATCCGGACATAGTTCTTGTTGATCAACTGCTTTAAAGTATTGGGAGGAGGAACCCGCCTTGTAATGTCGAAGACAATCTGCGTGCCGAACACATCATTATTGAAGCCTTGTTCAGGGGCTACTGAGGGAGTCCTGGTTTAGGGGGTCCTCGGGTGTCCGAGCTGGGTAACCTGGGCCGGACTAATGGGATGCGAAGATACAAGATAGAAGACTTTCCCACCGTGTCCAGATGGGACTCTCCTTTGCGTGGATAGCAAGCTTGGCGTTCAGACATGAAGATTCCTTTCTCTGTAAACCAACTTTGTACAACCCTAGCCCCTCTGGTGTCTATATAAACCGGAGGGTTTAGTACGTAGGGGCAGTCGTAATCATACAGGCTAGACATCCAGGGTTTAGCCATTACGATATCGTGGTAGATCAACCCTTGTAACCCCTATACTCATCAAAGTCAATCAAGCAGGACATAGGGTATTACCTCCATCAGGAGGGCCCGAACCTGGGTAAACACCGTGTCCCTGTCTCCTGTTACCTTCGATCCTTAGATGCACAGTTCGGGACCCCCTACCCGAGATCTACCGGTTTTGACACCGACAGCCGCAGTTGAGCAAACCGACCATCAGCAAATCCCCACCCCGCCCACCGCGCATTGGCTGGGTTTAGAATTAGAAGAGAGAAACGAGGGAGAAGAGCTAGCTGTAGCACGGACGTTGTTGTCAGATGGGACTCGTGTTGATAGAATAGGAGTACTGAGAACGCATACATATTTTTTTGAGGGAAAAAGTAGTCGTACGTCTAGTACCACAAGTTGGGTGCATGCGACCTATACCTGTCATCACTTTAGGTCTCCTTTTCGAACCGCAGCTATGCTTCATAGTACATATTTTTTTCATGCACTTATCCTCCTATATGTACTCCTAGGCTATTTCCACATGCTCCCTTTCGCCGACATATGCAACATAGAGCATCTGGGCCGTAGTACATGCATGACTCGGAGCATATGCAACCATGCCAGGGTACTTTACATTTCAGACCTCATGAATTACATGCAAACCCCCCGTAGAAGAATAAATACATAAATGAATTACTAGATGAAACCGGATTATTTTTGTAGAAACCGGAGCACGTTCATTAAATTTTGGACATAACACGTTTATAAAAAATGATCGGGCCTAAACCTGTCTAAGGGCCTCTTTAATTCACAAGATACTGAAAATATAGGAATGTGGAAGGTATGATGGCGATGAACCGAGACGAGGAGAACTCTAACTCAGTTAGAGGTTAGAGTTAGATTCTAACCCTGAACTAGCCCTGAACTAACTCTAACCAAAGAGGTGTTTGGATGGCAAGGTTAGATTGACAATAAATGCTCTTTCTCAATCATTTAACTACTTTGGACCATATTTCCTACCGGTTTGGTTTGGCCGGCTCTTGTGTGGCCTCCTCCCGCTCAAAATTGACATAAACGAACCATCTTTACAAATCAAGCATGCAAAACATGATAAATTTTATTTTGTCCATACAAATGAGATATCCCACTTAAACATACAAGTCGTCAATCAAGCTTCACAAAAAAATTACACTCCATGAAACAAAGCATGAGCTAACTCATCACGGAAGTCATTCACGATAGGGAGGGAGCCCGGAGCCCCTCACGCACCCAGGGAGGAGCTCGTCATCGTCGCTATGGAGGAAGGCTCTATAGATCCCAAGCCCTAGGAACCCCTCCGACTCCGGCGCTTGCGAGTTGAGGTCGAGACCGGCATGGGTAGTAGGGCCGCTTGCCGATGACTGCGAACCGAATCTTTGGGCCTCTAGAAATAATGCAAGAATGAAATTGAAATACCTAGAAAGGTGAACTGAGTCTTTGGGCCTCTAGAAATAATGCAAGCCTAAAACTGAAATACCTAGAAAGGTGAACTGAATCTTTGGGCCTCCAGAAAGATTTATTACCTCCTCCAGCAGCATCAAACAATTCCATGCGTGCACCACAAATCTATACCAAGTTTAATCAGGATCTACTTTTCCAAATCAGAATTAGCACTAGAGCGAGCAAGATCAGTGATATAGCTGTGAGATAAAGAAGAATGAACAAACTCACCCCTCTCGCGACCTCCCTGGTAGATGCGCCGCCGCCGCGCATGATGGAGGGAGAAAAACGATCGATGAAGGGGGGAGCGGGGCAAGCTTCGGAGGCCGGAGGTAGATGGCGGCCGGAGGATGGGGTCGAAGGCCGGAGGGAGAGAGCGGCCGGAGGAGGGAGAGGGTGAGCGGCGGAGCGGCGCTTGGACGGGCAACACGATGGGGAATAGAGAGGGGTCATGTGAGGGGGGGTCGGACGGAGCGATCTGGTGCGGGCAGGGGAGATTTTTTCTAGTTCTCTTTTAGTGGGCCCGAGGAGAACTAACCCAATTAGAACCTCTCCACCGGGCTAGTTGTTTAGCTGGGTTAGAGAAAACTAGCTCAAACTAACCCCTCCTGTTTGGATACATTGAGGCTATTTCAACCCAAACTAGCTATAGCTCAGGGATCCAAACAAAGAGGAGTAGTACTGTACATGCTACAGACTGGACTGTAGCACATTGTTTTTTATGGCCATATCACCACATTGTTTTCTACTGCTGGTTCACTGGGTTGCCGTGGTTCGCACTGCTGGTTCACTCAGGGATCCAAACAAAGAGGAGTATGGCCTATCGCCTACTGGTTCACTGGGCTGCCGTGGTTCGCACTCCTCCGACATGGGTAGTAGTACTAGTATATACACTATATATACCGCATGATTCTTTTCTCCTTCTTACGTACTCCGCCGACATGTAGGAGAGCCAGCATCTGGGTCGACATGTCATGCACCAAATTAGACTAGGGAATGAAGGGGGGCATCACCCTGGTTTTAGCGCTAGTAATTCACGACTATAGTGAGTAGTCATATCACAAGTCTTTCCAGCAGTAACGCATTGTTAAATCGAACAACCCTACCTTTCTAGCAGTAAGTAAGTTGAATCCGCTACACCCCTCACCCTCCTCGCCTCTCTATCAAATCGCCTATGCGAAAAATGACGTGCGTACTGCCCGGGAAAAGCCCCGCCCTCAACTTTTAACTACGCGAAATGTAGCTGTCGGATTTCGGGTTCCGGCAAAACCCTGAAGGTTCCCCCAAGCACTCACCCTCACCGCGATCTCAAGGCTTAGCGCGTCGAACTCGCAGAACAAAGGGACACAAGATTTATACTGGTTTGGGCCACCGATGTGGTGTAATACCCTACTCTAGGGTGGTGTGGTGGATTGCTTCCTGGGCTGAGGATGAATAGTTACAAGGGAAGAACAACCTCCTGAGGAGAGGTGCTCTTATGCTTGGTGAGTTGGTGATGATGATGGTATCTCTCTCTCTGAATTAGCCGCCCTGCTCCCTACTGTGATGGCTAGTCCTATTTATAGAGGCTCACGTCCTCTTCCCAAATATTAGGCGGGAAGGGATCCCACAACGGCCAATTTGAAGGGGGACAGCTAGTACAAGCTATCCTGACAAAAGATGGTCTTCGCCTGCCAAAGGTTCTAGTGATGACGCCGTCTTGGGCTCCACGGTGACCTCCATCCTGCCGTCCTGCTGGTCTTGGCCTTGTTGCACCGATATGGAAACCTTTGCTTGACACCTCGGGACTCCGCGCATGTGCTTGCCTCTTTAGCACCAAAGAGGAAACGAGGACGCTGTGCGCGTTGGCGCCTGTCTAGCTCCCACCTAGCCCTGGTCGTCATGGCTTGCGTCACAGGAACCTCACGAGGTGCCCCTTTCCTTGATATCTCCGCCCCTCGCGAGTCAGCCTGGTGAGGCTACCCCCAAGGATGTCTTGTGTCGTTCGCCTTGCGAGGCTTGGCCCCTCGCGAGGGTCTTGAGTGTTTGCTGGTGAAGATGAGCCGTACAGGGCCGCTGGTGGAGCCACGCCGTGGGCCGCATGTAGGCATGTCTAGGGACCACCGTTCCCAGGACGCCGATAGTAGCCCACGGGCCCAAGGCGCGCTCGGACTTGGCTTCGAGGCGAAGCCAAGGGGCAAGTGTGGAGCGCCATGGGCTCCAACAGCCTGCAGACTTGTTTGACGCATGGCGATCAACGAGACATGGGCGTCTCCGCTTCCCCACGCGGCCTTGGTAAACGCCCGACTTCACAAGTCCCTGATACATGCAGAGAAAGGTCATCATTACCTGTGATCATGGGGATCGCCGGTTGGCCTTCTCCCACTACAAATGAGGAGGGAAGCGGAGCCCCCGTTGCCATCTCTTCCTTCTTCGCTCGCTTCTTCTCCCTTGCTTCATCACTAGAGGCAGCACTCATGGCACCTACAAAGAGGTTCTCGGCCGCAGAAAAGGGGAAGGCCCGCTAGGAGGGGCCGACGAAGAGGTTCTCAGTCGCAGAAAAGGGGAAGGCCCGCCAGGAGGGGCCTGGCTCTCCGCCGCCCAAGAGGGGGCGTGGTCTCCCACGTAAGCACGGCGCAACCCCCATCGTGGCCCCTCGCGGCAGCGGCGGCGCCTCCCCGCGCGGCGGGAGTCGCCCAGGTCGTGGCAGTCCCGTCGATGAAGTGAGGCGCGCCAGGGTTGCACGGCCTTCTCGGCCGCGCTTCCATTCGGCAGAGGTGACGCCGGAGTTCATCGTGTGGTCGGAGAACCCGGCTGGCACCTGGCTTCAGCTCCCGCGCTTCTTCGCAAGTGAACTGCCGGCCACGGGTCCAGACGGTCTTTGGCTGCATGCGGACGGCTGCTGCAACAAGGCCTCGTGGGTTGTGGTGGAAGTCTCCGGCGCAGGCAACGAGGCCCTAGCCCGCGGCTGGCAGACATTTTCCCATGCTCACGGCCTGGGTAGTCGGTGTGCCCTCCACTTCAAGTACGACGGCGACGCGACCCTCTTCATGTGGTATCTGAGGAAGATGGTCGCCGTGTTGGGTGCTGCCCCAACGACAATGACGGCTACGAGGTACTCGGCCTTGGCGACGGTCGTGACGAGGACGAAGGTGGCCCCGTCCTCGGCACTGGCCGCGGCTCGTCCACCTACAGCGGCTCCTCCTCTAGCGACAGATCCAGCAGCGGTGGCTATGACCAGCCGCCGTGCCCATTTCGAGGGTGGCAGCGGGTCGTCTCGTCGCCGCGCTCCAGTGAAGCGCGAGGAGGGGTCTGGCTGAGCCCAGGAAGGCGCCATGGGCCCATCCTCGCGAACTGCTGCAGGGGCACGCGCCACCTTTGTTTTGTTCTTTCCTTCTTGCATTTAAGAAGAAACAAGTATGGGCCCTACAAGGGCACATAATGAACCATGATTTCCAAGTCGCTATGTTATGTTTATCGCCCCTGCGTCGTGTTGCGGTACCGGCGTTTTATGTAGGCGTGTAGAGATAACTTAGCTTGATGTGTATGAAGTAGTTTCCGCCTCGTGAGGCATGCGTTTCCCAGTGCCTGGCGAGGCCTCCTTTGCTCGGGATGCGTCTAGGGACTGTAAAAAATCGTTAGGAAACTCTTATTCTTCCGAATCATGGTCGTAGGAGCAGCCGGCCATGACCCAGCACTTCGCCTCGCGGTACCCGAGGGGCACGGATTTGAGAGAGGTACACAAGCTTGCGGGCTCGGGCGAGGGTGCACTGGTAGAAAAAGGGCCTATAGTCCCGGTTCGTAAGGGCCTTTAGTCCCGGTTCCTGAACCGAGACTAAAGTGTCGGTACTAATGCCCTGTACCTTTAGTCCCGGTTCAATCCAGAACCGGGACTGATGGGCCTCCACGTGGGCAGTGCGCAGAGCCCAGGCAGGAGACCCTTTGGTCCCGGTTGGTGGCACCAACCGGGACCAATAGGCATCCACGCGTCAGCATTTCTGTGGCTGGGGTTTTTGTTTTTTTGAAGGGGGGGGGTTTGGGGGTTTTGGGGGGTTAATTTAGGTGTTTCATATATTGTGTTAGCTAGCTATAATTAATAGAGAGAAGTGTCCTCTCTTACGTCCGTGCTTGGTCGACGCTACGTACTATACATACATATAGAGAGGACTAGACACGCTAGTTAGCTAGTAAGCAAATGAAGGAAACAGAAGATCGTCATGAACATATATGCATACAGAGAGAAGTGATATCGACCACCTCTCCTTCTCCGAGAGATTGGTCGAACAACAAGTTCTCTTATATCTATCCGACACTACCGGCTACATATATACAATAATTATCTCTTACAAATATAATCATACGGACTCATGGTCCACATAGTATTCTCCGTCTTCAGCGATCACTTGGTCAAGAAAGAATGCTGCCAATTCCTCTTGAATTGCTCGCATGCGAGCTGGTGCTAGGAGTTCATCCCGCTTCCGAAACATCTAATTTGAAGAAGGGGGTCAATACATATATATATGAATGAATGAAACTCAATACAAATGATGGTAATAAAATAAAATTGTGAATGTTGTTATTTACGTACTTCATATTGTTCGTCAGAGTACCCGCCCCGCTCACAGGTCGTGTGGCGGATGGACTCGCAGACGTAGTATCCACAGAAATCATTCCCTTTTTCCTGCCACAACCACTTTACAAGAAATAGAGGTCAATCAAACTGATAAGCAAGAATGCTAAATGGTATTGATGAAACTAGCGCTTGAATCACTAGGAGATGCGCGGAACATGCTACTATAGTACTTACTTTCGGGTGTCTAAATTCCAGCTCCTTCGGCAGTCCCGGAACTGTTTTGGTGAATTTTCTCCAAACCCTGCCGGACAAAGAAAACAATTACTTGATATCAGGAAATGAACAAAGTTGCTGATATGGTGGATAATGATCGATTTAACTTACTTCTTGAGGATTTTAGTCATGTCCGCATACTCCTGGGGATCTTTTCATTTAGAGTCCAAGATGGTTACTACTCCCTGCTCAAGCCTAATCTCTAGGAGAATATAGTGGAAACTGCACACGCATGCATAACTCATCAATTACATTACTATAACCTGGACTAATATATAAGGGAAACCGAATATGCACAAGACAGTAACACTCACTTGAAGTTGTAAGGAAAGAGTATTATATCTTTGTTTTCATTTTTTTGAATGATCGTC
Organism: Triticum urartu; assembly: GCF_003073215.2. Lineage (NCBI taxonomy): Eukaryota > Viridiplantae > Streptophyta > Magnoliopsida > Poales > Poaceae > Triticum > Triticum urartu. The sequence continues at coordinate 140,788,525 of NC_053027.1, read as the reverse complement.
GCAAGTTGGCCTCGGTATCTCCGGGACGATGTTGAACCTCAGTTGCATCTATGAGATATGTGTTAATGAACCCAATATCACCAATTTGTCTTTTATTCAATTCGGTGATCTTCATTCTGCATAATATAGTGAGGATAATTATAAATACATGCAATGAAAGAGATGAGCTATATAGAGAGAGTTAATGACAGAAGTAGTAGTACTTACAGATAGTAGCAGGTGATCGTTGTTTTATCGAGGGCCAATTGATTGAAAAACTGATAGAACTCCTCAAATGGAATAGGCAACAGTTCAATTCCAACGAGGTCATGCTCCGGTTTAACTCTCGCATACAAAGTACTCCTCCCCTAGACTCTCTGCAGATTTTCAAGTACCAATCATGTAATCTTCGCATCATCGTTGTTAAAGATTTTTCATCTTTGATGAGAGGCTTCCCGTACTCGTATCTGTGTATCTGCACCTCCATGGTATCATAATGTACATCGTCCGGCAGGTAATCATCAACATTTCCATAACCGGGCACCATCCTCGGATCGACGATGTCGCTAGGCACCTTGAGGGGGGGGCACGATTGCTTCGCTTGTTCGCCGAGCTGGGCAATTTGTTTCCCAGCTGCTCATCGTTATTTCAGGCTTTGATCACTGACTGTACTTCTCGACCGCTCCGCTTCGGCCCATGTCTTTGCAATAATGCGCTCATAGTTGCCTTTCGGTGGAGACTTGGGTGGTTTTGCCAGGGCAGCTAGAGTGCGCTTCACTTTCACCGGATCTACCTTCTCCTCCGGAGGTGGATGTGTCTTTGCTCTCAACCCTTGAAACCAGTCATCCACTTTGGTTTGCGCGATCTCGGCGTTCTCCTCCAGGGTCCTCTCATATGGTAACTTCTCTGGAGTCTTCAGAGAAGGACCGAATCTGTATGTCCTCCCGCCTCTGGTTGTACTGCTAGACGCCGACCGAGCAGACGGAGCGGTTGTCTTCTTTACTTGCTTACGAGGCGGAGGAGAAGGACTACGACGCACCGGAGCAGCTGGAGCGGCGGCAGGTCTCTTCCTCCCTTGCTGACGAGGCGGAGAAGGAGGAGGCTGGCTGCTCGGGCGCGTCAGCGCAGGCGGAGAAGTAGGCGGAGTGCCGCCACGTGCCGTAGAAGGAGCCGGCCGAGGGCCCTGATCGTCACTCGCCGGAGGAGGAGGCGGTGGAGGTGGTGGAGTGCCCTGACTCGCCGGAGGAGGAGGAGGAGGCGGAGGCGTCCAGTTCGGAAGGTTGATGAGCTCCTTCCGCCATAGGCATGGAGTCTTCAGAGCAGACCCCAGCCGAGTCTCCCCTTCGCCGGTAGGGTGGTTAAGCTGGAGGTCCTCAAATCCCTCCGTTATTTCATCCACCATCACCCTAGCATATCCTTCTAGAATCGGCCGGCAGTGAAAAGTTGCGCCGGGTTCAGTAGGATAAACAGAGCCAACAGCCGCCTTGACCTTCAAATTCATCCATTGCGTCATAAGGTGGCAATTTTGAGACTCCGTGATAGCATCCACGGGATAGCTAGCAGGAGCCATCAAGGCATGCTCCGGCTAAAGCAGCTCGGTGGAAGCCACGCTGCTTCTGCACTGAGATGGCGGGGTAGCTTCGGGGGAGGCTTCGGCAGTACGTTTGCTGTGATTTGCTTCTCGTTCCTCTATCGCGTCTACCCTTGCTTGCAGCACCTGCATTTGGGTCTGCTGCACTTTTTTCCTCCTCTCATGGGACCGCCTGCGTCCGGAAACCCAACCTTCCACGGAATGGAGCCTGGCGTGCCTCGTGTCCGTCCAGGGTGCTCAGGATTCCCGAGGGCCATTGTGAGCTCGTCGTTCTCTCTGTCTGGAAAGAACTTCCCTTGCTGCGCTGCTTTGATATACTGCTTAAGCTTCCTGACTGGTATGTCCATTTGATCGTTCGTCCAAATGCACTTCCCTGTTACAGGGTCCAAGGTTCCGCCAGCCCCGAAGAACCAAGTCCGGCAATGGTCTGGCCAGCTAATTGTCTCTGGTTAGATCCCTTTATCAACCAGATCATTCTCAGTCTTGTCCCACTTAGACCGGGCTACGAGGTAGCCACCTGACCCCATGCGATGGTGAAGCATCTTCTTCGCAGAATTTTGCTTGTTTGTCGCCGACATCTTCTTACTCTTTTCCGATGTCTTGTGGGCCACAAATGCGGGCCAGTGATCTCTGATCTTCTCATATCTGCCCTTGAATTCTGGTTTCTCATTATTTTCGACAAACTTATTCAGCTCTTTCTTCCACCTCCTGAATAGTTCTGTCATCCTCTTAAGAGCAAAAGACTTGATTAATCGCTCTTTAACTGGGTTCTCTGGATTATCCTCTGGCAGTAGGGTGAAATTTGACTTCAGCTCAGTCCAAAGATCATTTTTTTGCATATCATTGACATAAGACACCTCAGGGTCTTCTGTAGCCGGCTTAAACCATTGCTGGATGCTTATCGGGATCTTGTCCCTAACCAGAACCCCGCACTGAGCAACAAATGCGCTCTTTGTCCGGAGGGGTTCAATCGGTTGGCCGTCGGGCGCGATTGCTATGATCTCAAACTTTTCATCCGAGCTCAACTTTTTCTTTGGGCCTCGTATCTTTACTGAAGTTGTGCTCGATCCAGAGGGCTAGAAAAAAGAACAAAGACTTAATTAATATGTGTACATACCAAAACAATGAATGCATCAATCAGCTACTCAGCACAGGCTTAACTAATATATATACCTGGCCGGACTCGGTTCGGTCACCGGAGCCGTCATCACGGTCTCCTTCTTGCACCGGCATTGGATCACCAGAGCCGTCCTCATGTTCTTCTTCTTGCACCGGCATTCTGTCACCGTAGCCAGCTTGTTCACCCTCTCCTTCCAGACCATCGGTTTCGTTGAGAAACAACGAGACGGCATCACTTCCTTCTGCGATTATGTCCCTCAACAACGCTTCTTTTGCAGTGTCGTCTAGGGCGGTGTCCATAGTTTCTACAAATATTTACAACATGGCAATTATTATTCAAACATGACAGATGGATATATTAGTGCCAAACGTAGAACTAGCTACCTAATCATAGTAAGCTATCGGGAGGGGGTATATATTGACAACGACGACACTACATCTATGTCCCTCGACGACCCTCGTTCCCGATAAAAAAAAGAGGAAGAAGAAGAAAAAAAAAGAGGAGAAGAAAGAATAGAGGAGAAGAACTCCTCTATTCTTTCTTCTCCTCTTTTTTTTCTTCTTCCTCTTTTTTTTTATTCTCTTCTTCCTCTCATGTTCGAGAGCATCGCCGAGGGGTCGAGAGGTTGCCTAGTGTCAAAGGATTCAACAAAACCATGTCTTCATCATTAGGCGAAAGTAACATGTGCATGATGGTACAAAGCTCTCCAAAGTTATTTTGGAACGGAGTCCTAGATAGGATAATTCGCTTTTTGGTACAAAGTTCAGCAAGAACCTTCCAAATATCGTTATTTGGAAGGCCTTTGCTGAAATTCATACAAGAAGGCAAATTATCCTATCCGGGACACCATTCCAAAATAATTTTGGAGGACTTCGTCATGCCCTGGTTACTTCTGGCTAATGATGAAGCCATGGATTTCTTCAATACTTTGACACTAGGAAACCTCTCTCGACCCCTCGGCGATCCTCGACCCTCGAACCCTCGACGACCCTGGAACCCTCGACCCCTCGGCGATCCTCTTCTTCCTCTCATGTTCGAGAGGATCGCCGAGGGGTCCGGAGGTTGCGTAGTGTCAAAGGATTCAACAAAACCATGTCTTCATCATTAGGCGAAAGTAACATGTGCATGATGGTACGAAGCTCTCCAAAGTTATTTTGGAATGGAGTCCTAGATAGGATAATTCGCTTTTTAGTACAAAGTTCAGCAAGAACCTTCCAAATATCATTATTTGGAAGGCCTTTGCTGAAATTCATACAAAAAGGCAAATTATCCTATCCGGGACACCATTCCAAAATAATTTTGGAGGACTTCGTCATGCCCTGGTTACTTCCGGCTAATGATGAAGCCATGGATTTCTTCAATACTTTGACACTAGGAAACCTCTCTCGACCCCTCGGCGATCATCGACCCCTCGAACCCTCGACGACCCTGGAACCATCGACCCCTAGACGACCCTGGAACCCCCGACCCTCGACCCTATAGAACCCTCGAACCCTCGACCCTGAAACCCTCGACCCTTGACCCCTTAACGACCCTCGATCCTCTACCCTAGTTCCCGACCCTCGACCCCTCGGTGATCCTCGACACCCTCGTTCCCGATAAAAATTAAGAAGAAAAAAAGAGGAGAAAAAAAGGAGAAGAAGCTCCTCTATTCCTTCTTCTTCTCCTCTTTTTTTCTTCTTCTTCCTCTTCTTCCTCTCCTCGTCTTCTCCTTCTTCTTCTCCTTCTTTCTCTACTTATTTTCCTTTTCCTTATTTTACTTTTTCCTCTCCACTAACATAAAATGCACTAACCTAAAATGCAACAAACATAAAATGCACTAAATCGATCAACTAACCTAAAATCAGTGATAAAATGCACTAACCTAAAATTGATATCTACTAACAACTTAAAAAAAATTAATACATATATGAAAAAATGCATATATGAAAAAAAACATCATCATATCATCAACAGAAAAAATAGTATTTTTTTCTAAAAATCTATCTTTTGCATATATACATCAACATATATATACACTAACCTAAAATGCACAAAAATGCTATCGGAGAGGGAGTATATCGACCCCCCTCATGTATCCACATACATACATCTATACATACATACATACATTTCTCATATATACATACATACATTTCTCATATATAAGTTTTTCTTCTTCTTCCTTTCTTCCTTCTTCCTAGCTAGATATATAAATTTTTGCATATATAAAATACATATATACTTGCATATATGTATAAATTTTTGCATATATAAAGTTTTTCTAAAATCTAACTTTTGCATATATGAACATATATACACAGAGAACATATACATATATGCACATTTTTATAATAATGAAAAAAAATAAGAGGAAAGGGCGCCAGCGGCCGGACCCAAGGTGGCGGCGTGTGGTCGGGGCGAAGGCGACGGGGTTGGGGAAGGGGCGGCGTGCGCGGCGACGGCGACGGGGTCGGGGAAGGGGCGGCGCGCGCGGCGACGACGACGGGGTCGGGGAACGGGTGGCGCGCGCGGCGACGGCAACGGGGTCGAGGCAGGGGCGGCGCGCGCGGCGAAGGCGATGGTGTCGGGGCCGGCAGGGGCGGCGGGCGCGGCGACGGTGTCGGGGCAGTGGCTCGGCGGCGGCGACGGCGAGGTGGACCAGCCTGACGGCGTCGGGGCAGGGCTCGGCGGCGACGGCGGCGAGGAGCAGAAGGCGTCAGGGCGAGAAGAAACAGATGGATTTTGGCGAAAACTGCAAAGTGTTGTATATATAGCAAGAGCATTGGTCCCGGTTCGTGCTACGACCCGAGACTAATGCCCCCCTTTAGTCCCGGTTGGTGCCACCAACCGGGACCAAAGGCCTCTTTTCAGCAGCCCAAAGGGCGGGAAGCGGCGGCCTTTGGTCCCGGTTGGTGGCACCAACCGGGACTAAAGGGGGGCATTAGTCCCGGGTCGTAGCACGAACCGGGACTAATGTCGCCCTTTAGCCCCGGTTGGTGCCACCAACCGGGACCAAAGGCCTGTGCTGCCCCGAACCCAAATATTTAGTCCCACCTCGCTAGTTGAGAGGGAGGCGCACCTGTTTATAAGGTGCGGTGCGCCTTCCCTCTCGAGCTCCTCTCTAAAGCAGGCTTTCGGGCCTAACACTACAATCTATGCCTGTGGGCCTACTGGGCCTCCCGCGGGCCTGAATCCTGGCCCATGGTAGGGTTTCTAGTCGTATTCAGGCCGTGGGGGCCCAGTAGGTGGAACTTTTTTTGTTTTTTTTGTTTTTTTGTTTCTACTTAGAACTAAATACTTATAGTTTTGTAGTGATTTCTTTTTTATTTTAGGTCACAAAAATTATAAACTTTCTGTTAGTGCCATTAGTTTTAAAATTTGAATAGTTTAAATTTGATTTTTTTTAAATTTGTGTGAATCACTAGTTTATGAATAACTTTACTATAAAAATTGATTTTTGAGTCAATCTTTTTCCTGCTATTTAATATTACTGTGTTTTATCATTATACTCAATTTGGTAATTTTAGTTAGTCATAACAAATATTATAGGGGTGAGCCCTATTTTTTCCAGTTTTTTTGTTTTGTTTTCTGCATTATTTATTTCCTTTTGTTTTTTGCTTTATTTTTTAATTCTTTTTGCTTTTAGTTTTAGAAAAATTATAAAATTTCTATTAGAAAAATTATAAACTTTCTTTTTTAATTCTTTTTGCTTTTAGTTTTAGAAAAATTATAAACTTTTGTTTTTTGCTTTATTTTTTAATTCTTTTTGCCTTTTAGTTTTTTTGTTTTCTTTGTTGCTTTATTTATTTTATTTTGTTTCTACTTACAACAAAATACTTATTGTTGCTATTTTTATTTTTTTTCCAATTTTTTTGTTTTGTTTTCTGTATTATTTATTTTCTTTTGTTTTTTGCTTTATTTTTTAATTCTTTTTGCTTTTAGGTCAGCAAAATTATAAACTTTCTGTTAGTGCCATTAGTTTTAGAAAAAATATAAACTTTCTGTTAGTGCCATTAGTTTTCAAATTTGAATAGTTAAAATTTGAACATAGATGCACCTATAGAGAAAATTCGACCTAAATTCATAGTTTTCAAATGAACTCTGAAAAAGTTGGCATAGCATACTCGTCTGTTACAAATTTGGCATGGTATCATCATAATAGTTGCGGGAGAAAGTCTTCACTTTTTCTTCGCTTGTGTCATTTGCTTATTGCGCCGTAACCATGGATAATCTTCATTGTTTATCAGGATGCTTGGGTCAGCCTTGACATTGAAGGGAGGAATTTCATGAAACTTTTCATAATCTTCAGACATGTCTATCTTGCCGTCCACTCCCAGGATGTCCCTTTTTCCTGAAAGAACTATGTGGCGCTTTGGGTCATCGTATGATGTATTCGCTTCCTTATCTTCTCTTTTTCTCGGTTTGGTAGACATGTCCTTCACATAGATAACCTGTGCCACATCATTGGCTAGGACGAACGGTTCGTCAATGTACCCAAGATTTTTCAGATCCACTATTGTCATTCCGTACTGTGGGTCTACCTGTACCCCGCCGCCTAACAGATTGACCCATTTGCACTTAAACAAAGGGACCTTAAAATCAGGTCCGTAGTCAAGTTCCCATATGTCCACTATGTAACCATAATATGTATCCTTTCCGCTCTCGGTTGCTGCATCAAAGCGGACACCACTATTTTGGTTGGTGCTCTTTTGATCTTGGGCGATCGTGTAAAATGTATTCCCATTTATCTCGTATCCTTTGTAAGTCAATACAGTCAAAGATGGTCCCCTGGACAACAAGTACAACTCATCACAAACAGTGTTGTCACCTCTGAGACGTGTTTCCAACCAACTGCTGAAAGTCCTGATGTGTTCACATGTAATCCAGTCGTCGCACTACTCCGGGTGTTTGGAGCACAGACTGTTCTTGTGTTCATCGACATACGAGGTCACCAAGGTAGAGTTCTATAGAACTGTGTAGTGTGCTTGAGACCAAGAATATCCGTCCCTGCATATTATTGAGTCTCTTCCAAGAGTGCCTTTTCCAGTCAGTCTCCCCTCATACCGCGATTTAGGGAGACCTATCTTGTTAAGGCCAGGAATGAAGTCAACACAAAACCCGATAACATCCTCTGTTTGATGGCCCATGGAGATGCTTCCTTCTGGCCTAGCGCGATTACGGACATATTTCTTTAGGACTCCCATGAACCTCTCAAAGGGGAACATATTGTGTAGAAATACGGGCCCCAGGATGACAATCTCATCGACTAGATGAACTAGGACGTGCGTCATGATATTGAAGAAGGATGGTGGGAACACCAGCTCGAAACTAACAAGACATTGCGCCACATCACTCCTTAGCCTTGGTACAATTTCTGGATCGATCACCTTCTGAGAGATTACATTGAGGAATGCACATAGCTTCACAGTGGCTAATCAGACGTTTTCCGGTAGAAGCCCCCTCAATGCAACCGGAAGCAGTTGCGTCATAATCACGTGGCAGTCATGAGACTTTAGGTTCTAAAACTTTTTCTCTGGCATATTTATTATTCCCTTTATATTCGATGAGAAGCCAGTCGTGACCTTCATACTGAGCAGGCATTCAAAGAAGATTGGCAGTCTTGTGATCATCGACGACATCCACAACATGCAACTCCAATATCATCTTCTCCTCCTCAATTTTTTTTATTTTTTCCTTCAAAAAATTGTTTTCTTCTTCAACTAAATTTAACCTCTCGACAATAGGGTCGGTTGGCATTTCCGATTCACATACATCCTAGATAAATAAAATCTATGTCACGTTGGTCGGCATAATTTTCATAAACAATAAATGAACCAATAGTTATAAAGATAATATACATACCACATCCGAATCATAGGCAGGATGAGGGCCGACGGGGGCGGATACCAAAACCATCGCACTATATAAGATGCAATAATAAATGTAAGAAAATGATACAAGTATCTATCTAAACATACAAGTAAGAATATTTTTCCTTTCAGAAAGAAGATAAGAACAAGAGGCTCACCACGGTGGTGTCGGTGATGAGATCGGCGCGGGTGATCGACGGCGGTGAAGACGGGGACGGGGCGTGACGGACCGCTAAATCTAAACAAATCTCGAGGAAAATGGAGCTTGGAGATCAAGCTTCGAGAGGAGAAAGCTTAAGTAGTGTGGCTGGGGCATTCCATCGAACACCTCATGTGCATAGGAGGTGAGCTAGAGCACCACAAAGCCCTCTCCCCCTCGGCCAGAAAAAATAGAGCAGTGTGCTCTGCTCTTGCGCGAGGGGGTATATATAGGCACCTCATTGGTCCCGGTTGGTGACATGAGCCGAGACTAAAGGGGTGCCTTTGGTCCCGGTTCAAGCCACCAACCGGGACCAAAGGTGGTGGGCCAGGAGCAAGGCCCATTGGTCCCGGTTCATCCCACCAACCGGGACCAAAAGGTCTAGATGAACCGGGACCAATGGCCCACGTGGCCCGGCCGGCCCCCTGGGCTCACGAACCGGGACCAATGCCCACATTGGTCCCGGTTCTAGACTGAACCGGGACTAATGGGCTGACCCGGCCTGGACCATAGCCCTGTTTTCTACTAGTGTGTGCCTCGCGAAGAACAGGAAAAAATGCTCACGAGGGCACCTGTCCAACCCCCTCGCGAGGCATGCGAGGGAGAGCACGGACCAAAACAAAGAACCGAGGGAAGAACAGAGGAAGAGGAAACCGAACCAAGGCGACAAGAAAAACCAGAATGCGAATTTCCATTAAGAAAAGGGGCAAGCCAACTACGGAAAGCAAATGAAAAGCCGTGTCCAGCACCTAGTCTAGTGTTCTCACCAGCGCGGAGCTAAGTGCTGCCACTAGGACGTGGGAGGGAGCCACCGAGGCCCGAGGGCGGCACTCCTAAGACTTCAGGGCGTGTACAGCCCCACTCATTATTATGTGAGAGTGTCACGAGCGGAGACCTTCATAGGCACGGGGCCTTGCTTCACAGGCACCGGGCCTTGCTTCATGGGCAGAACCTCTGGAGGTGCTGGATGTTCCAGGCGTTCTGGATGGGGATCCCGTCCTACGTCTCCAGGCGCGCGGCGCCAGGCCTGAAGACACAGGCGATCCTAAAAGGGCCCTCCCACATGGGCGATAGCTTGTGAAGCCCTTCCCTGGAGAGCACCCGCCCCAGGACAAGATCACCCACCTCGAGCGTCCTGGAGTGGACGCTGCGACAGTGGTACCGTCGCTCGGAGTGAGGCTTCACGGTGGCGTTCCTCCCCCAGCACAAGGCCCATCCTCTGCATGGCATCCTGCTGCGTCTCATCAAACGCTAGGACCCACGCGGAGCAATGCTTGACCTCATGAGGGAGAACCGCTTCTGCTCTTTAGACGAGGAAGAACGGGGTTTCGCCTGTTGGCTTGGTGGCGGTGGTGCAGATGGACCATAGCACAGACTGGAGCTCGTCGTGCCAGCCCCTACTGCAGGCCTCGAGCTTCTTCTTGAAGGTCCTGGTCTTGAGGCCCCTCAGGACCTCCGCGTTGGCCCGTTTGGCTTGACCATTGCTCCTAGGGTGTGCCACCAAGGCATAGCAGATCTGCATTCCAAGGTTAGCACAATATGTCTTGAAGAGATTGCTAGTGAACTGCGAGCCGTTGTTGACGATGATGCGATTAGGGACCCCGAACCGGCTCACGAGACCCTTGATGAACTTGACCGCAGATCCATCCGGGATGTTGCGGACGGCTTCTACCTCCGCCCATTTGGTGAACTTGTCGATGGCGACGTAGAGGTAGTGGTTGCCCTGAGGCACTTGAGGGAACGGGCCTAAGATATCCAGCGCCCAGACTACGAACGGCCACAAGAGCGGGATGGTCTGGAGGGCCTGAGCTGGCTGATGGATCTGCTTGGCGTGGAATTGGCAGGCCTCGTAGGACTTCACCAGCTTGGTCGCATCACTGAGTGTCGTAGGCCAGTAGAACCCGCTGCGGACCGCCTTGCCGACGAGGGTTCGTGATGATGAGTGGTTCCCACAGTCTCCGTCATGTATGTCAGCCAGCAGCTCGTTTCCCTGTCCCCTGGAGAGGCATCATAAGGAAACATCATTTGGCCACTTCCTGTATAACTCATCGTCATGGATGCAGTATGCAGTAGCCTGTTGGGCCACGCGCTCCGCGTCCTCCTCCTTCTCCGGCAGCATCCCTTGTGTCAGGTATTCCTTGAGCTCCTTGGTCCAGCTCCCCTCCCGAGGCACGAGTGCCAGGAGCAGGCGCGCTCCCGAGGCCGGGGCGTAGGCCGGGGCTCCCGAGGCTGGTGGTTGGGGGAGCTCCTCTCGAGGCGGCGCCGGCCCCGAAAGTGGAGGTGCTGCCGACGGCTTGAAGAACCGCTCCTCAAAGACGCCAGGCCCTTGTGGTTGTCACTTGGACGTCCTTTTGGTGATGTCGTCAGCCTCCTTGTTGGTGCCACGGGGCATGTGCTGCAACTCTAGACCCAAGAAATGCTTTTCCATTTTACGTACCTCCGCGAGGTATGCTTCCATGTGCTCGTCCTTCGGCTCGTATACCTTATTGGAGAAGTTGACGAGGAGCTGCGAGTTGCCCCTGATGGTGAGGCACTTCACCCCCAAGGCCACTGCGGCCTTGAGGCCAGCGATGAGGCCCTCGTACTCCGCGATGTTGTTGGAGACCTTCTCGCCCTGCTGGAAGCAGAGCTGCATGGCGTAATAAAGCTTGTCCTGAGTGGGCGAGATGAGTATTTCTCCAGCCCCGCGCCCTGGCATGCGAACGCGCCATCGAAGTACATGACCCAGCCATCTGGTGCTTCACTTCCTGGCGAGAGGGATCGGTCCTCGCCTACTTCAAACCCCAGGGCGTCAGTCCATTCTACCATGAAGTCGGCGAGCGCGGCCCCCTTGATGAACATAGTTGTGTTGAACTCCAGCCAGAATGCTTTGTAACGCCCCGAGACCGATGTGCCAGGTGTTGTCCAGTTATTCGCCGTCGTTGCCATGTCATTCGCTTGCGTGTTGCATCTTGTCATGTCATCATGTGCATTGCATCATCATGTTTTCAAAACTTCCATCCGTCCGGGTTTCCCAGTTCCTTCTGTTGTCCGTTCTGAGCCCAGACACACTTGCACGCGCCCGCGGCATGTCCGAAATATTATTTTATAAGTGGCCGAAAAATGTTCTCGGAATGGGTTGAAAGTTGGCGTGCGCTGTTTTTATGTTGTTAGTAGGTCGCCCGCCAAGTTTCATCGCATTCGAAGCTTGTTTGACGCCCCAACGTTTAACTATAGCGGCAGTATAGCCGGTCTAACGTCGGACGATTTCGGTCTCCGGAAACAGTTGCTGGGCTGCACTCCTTCCCTCTCATCTCAGCCAACCTCCTCTTCACAGCCCACCAAACCCCACTCCGACCGAAGCCATCGGATCGCGATCGGAGGGTCCAAAACCCCCCCCCCTAAATCCCCTAACCCTAGCTCTTTTGCTATATATGGATACCCCCTTGTCCATTTCGGGAAACCTAGCCTCCCCCTACCCTCAGCCGCCACCTCCCACCTTGTTTTCAGCACCGTCCGTCCCTTCTCCGCCACTTGGCGCCGTCCCTGAGGGTAGAAGCCGCCAGCGCCGCCGCTCCTGGCCATCCATGATGCGCCACGTCACCCCTCCAGCGCCCCCATCCACCGCGGCCCGCTCAGGCCCGTGCGGGGCCCGCCCGAGCCCATCCAGGGCCTGAGCGCCTCCCGCTTCCTCGCTCCCGATCTAGTTCGAGGGGAGGAGCCCCTCGATCCAGAGCCCCGCCGCCATCTCGATTTGCCTCGCTTCGCCGGCCACCTGAGACGCCGCCGACGAGCACCAGCAGGCCGTTCACGCCGCCCTGCTCCTTCCCCATCTCCTTTCTCCCTTGCTCTTCCTCTACTCTAAGCCATGCGCTGCCGCCATTTTTGTAGGAGCCACCGCCCAGCTCGTCGCCGGCCCCCTCGGCCTCGCCCGTCACCGTTGACCGCGTCCGGTGCCGGATCCGAGCTCCCCACGCGCCGATCTGCTCGTTCCCGGCCTTCCCTGCCTTGCCCCGTCGACGTCCTCGCCGGACCACCGCCGCCGCCGCGCCTGTTCCCGCCTCTGCTTCGAGTAGGAGGAGCATCCCTATCCTTCGTTGACCGATTCCAGATCGACCGGCCCTGCCCTCCAAGGCCCAGCGAGCCTCATCAGCCTGGCAGCGACCGGCCCAGCCACAAGCCCCGCGGCCCAGCTTCCTCCTCCACAAACTGGGCCTCAGCCCAAAGTGAGCAGCCCCTCTGTTTTTTTCCTGTTGTTGGGCCAACAGTTTCGGCCCGAGGTGTCTTTTTTTTCCTGCTGCGAATTAATCTATTTATCCAGTGTTTTACAGATTTGCAGAAAAACCCTTTAGGTTCATGCATATAATAACTCCACAACCGTGCATCGGATCTAAATAAATTATATATGAAACTTGCTTAAAATTATGTGTAGATGAATAATATGCCACTTTCATGCATGTTTGAAATGTTTAAAATGCTGTTTGTTTAATTTTTCTCATATGCCATGTTCAAATGATTTAATTCATAACTATTCAACCGTAGCTCCAAATCTAACAAACTTTATATGTAAATGGGGTAGAAAAATGCCTAGTTTAACATGGTGGCATCATCTTGCATGTTTAATAACTATAAAATATGGTTTAGGGCAGAACAGTACCAATCCTTAAAACATGCATATGAGGAGTTTCCGGACTCGTTGTTTTGTTGTTCCGGCCTCATTTAAACTTGCCTAGATTAGATAGTTTCATCATGCTTCACCTCTTGCCATGTTAACCAGCATTTATTATTGTTGTGTACTTAAACGGGAGAGAACTAAATAATTGATGTGGTGTTTTGTCAATATGCAACTCGTTGCATATTGAGCTCCACTTAATTTGTAGGATTGTTTGTGCATCTTGCCATGCCATGCATATTTAACCCGGACATGCATCATACTTGGTTGTGCATCATGCCATGTTTATGTGATGGTTGTTTACTATGTTGTTTGCTTCTTTCCGGTGTTTGCTTCTTCGCGTTGGTTCCGGTAACTTCGCGTTTGTGAGGATCCGTTCGACTACGTCCGTTTGTCTTCTTCATGGACTCGTTCTTCTTCCTTGCAGGATTTCAGGCAAGATGATCATACCCTCGAAATCACTACTATCTTTGCTTTGCTAGATGCTCGCTCTTTTGCTATGCCTATGCTGCGATGCCTACCACTTGCTTGTCATGCCTCCCATATTGCTGAACCAAGCCTCTAACCCACCTTGTCCTAGCAAACCGTTGATTGGCTATGTTACCGCTTTGCTCAGCCCCTCTTATAGCGTTGTTAGTTGCAGGTGAAGATTGAAGTTTTGTTCCTTCTTGGAACATGGAGATGTTGTTCTTTGTTGGAACATGTTTTACTTGTTGGGATATCACAATATATCTTATCTAATTAATGCATCTATATACTTGGTAAAGGGTGGAAGGCTCGGCCTTATGCCTGTTGTTTTGTTCCACTCTTGCCGCCCTAGTTTCCGTCATATCGGTGTTATGTTCCCGGATTTTGCGTTCCTTACGTGGTTGGGCTATAATGGGAACCCCTTGACAGTTCGCCTTAAGTAAAGCTCTTCCAGCAATGCCCAACATTGGTTTTACCATTCGCCACCTAGCCTCTTTTCCCTTGGGTTTCGCGGACTCAAGGGTCATCATTATTTTACCCCCACCCCCCACCCCCGGGCCAGTGCTCCTCTGAGTGTTGGTCCAACCTGTCAGCTGCCGGTGACCACCAGGGGCAACTCTGGGCTGGCCTACCCGTACCTAAGACAATCTGAGTGTGCCCTGAGAAAGAGATATGTGCAGCTCCTATAGGGATTTGTCGGCACATTCGGGCGGTGTTGCTGGTTTAGTTTTACCCTGTCGAAATGTCTTGTTGTACCGGGATACCGAGTCTGATCGGAATGTCTCGGGAGGAGGTCTATTCCTTTGTTGACCGTGAGAGCTTGTGATGGGCTAAGTTGGGACACCCCTGCAGGGATTTGAACTTTCGAAAGCCGTGCCCGCGGTTATGGGCAAATGGGAATTTGTTAATGTCCGGTTGTAGAAAACCTGAATTTGACCTTAATTAAAAATGCATCAACCGCGTGTGTAACCGTGATGGTCTCTTTCCGGCGGAGTCCGGGAAGTGAACACGGTGTTGGAGTTATGCTTGGCGTAGGTTGCTATAGGATCACTTCTTGATCATAGATTTCTCGATCGTGCTTTGTCTCCTTCTCTTCTCGCTCTCTTTTGCGTATGTTTAGCCACCATATATGCTAGTCGCTTGCTGCAGCTCCACCTCATACCTTTACCTTACCCATAAGCTTAAATAGTCTTGATCGCGAGGGTGCGAGATTGCTGAGTCCCCGTGGCTCACAGATACTTCCAAAACCAGCTTGCAGGTGCCGATGAGTCCGTGCAGATGACGCAACCAAGCTCAGGAGGAGCTCGATGAAGATCTTGTCCTTTGTGTTGTTTCGTTCTAGTTGATCAGTAGTGGAGCCCAGTTGGGGTCGATCGGGGACCTTGTCGCATTTGGGGTTCTTCTTTTATTTTGGTTCCGTAGTCGGACCTTGATTGTATCTGGATGATGTAATGCTTTATTCATGTATTGTGTGTGAAGTGGCGATTATAAGCCAACTATGTATCTTTTCCCTTATTGTATTACATGGGTTGTTTGCGAAGATTACCTCACTTGCGACATTGCTTTCAATGCGGTTATGCCTCTAAGTCGTGCTTCGACATGTGGGAGATATAACCGCATCGAGGGCGTTACAAGTTGGTATCAGAGCCTTCCCCGACCTTAGGAGCCCCATTGCTTGATCATTTTTAGCGGCCGAGTAGTGTCTAGAAAAATGTTTTGAGTCATTTAGGAATTATATATCGGAGAGTTTAGGAATTCTTTTTACTTCCCATTCTCCTCATCGCTCTGGTAAGGCATCCTGACGTAGAGTTTTGACTCTTCTCTTTTCAAATTTCACTAAAAAAATTTAGGATCACGCGGGTATCTTGGAATGGTTCCGATGGTTTTGTGACGAGAACATTGTCTTGGTGCCTCCTGTCAAGGGTTTTGTGGAAGTGTCCCGGGGAGTTGAGCCCCGAGGTGTTGTCGTCATAATTTTATCGTTGCAGTTCTGGAATACCTGAGTTTAGTTGCGCCGACATCGAAAATCTCTTTTATGCAGTTGTTGGTGAGATAACCTCGACGCCACCCAGTACTGGGGCGGGAGTTCGGGAGTATCGCCATAACTTATATAATGGATGCTTTTCGAAGGTTGAGGTAGATGATTTCTGAAGGTTTCTTGGTTATGTGTTGAAGGATGGATACAGCTGGATGTAGGATTTGCTAGTTTTGGGTGAGATATTATGCTTCCCCTGTATCCCCAACACCTGATTGCATAACCGGGAGAATTTCGGGAGTTTATAAGTGGGAATTCAAGTAGCTCTTAGGATATCTTTCCGACAGATGTATGATATGAAATTGGGGTTCGACGTCTAGTGGTCCGCCTATTCACGGTCGGTTTTACAGTGGTCTCATTGTGTCTTAAAGAGTCCTTGGCTATGCCGACTCGGGGACGCTTCGTATGTCATGTGCACTGCCTTGTACATGATGGTGCTGTACGATCGAGCCCGTGTAGGCCCCACCACGAAAACTTCGGACGAAATCTCTATCATATGTTTGTTCCGGCTTATTTTGCAAGTCATAATCCTTTGTTTTTTGTTTTTTTTAGTTGTGGTATTCGAGTTGCTTCGAAGTCAAATGTTGATTCCATACCTTCCCTAAGCGGTGTTCTCATACTCCGATGGGAATACAAATCCTCCATGTTCATCAAGATTGTATTCGTCAATCCTTTTTCACCGGCGTGTTTTCTCTTCTAGTCGATCCGAATATTTCAACATCCGCAAGATCCAATCTCAGCTTTCTCAACGGAGTCGTTTTCTTCCATCCCAAGTTGCCTTTGTTTTCCCCCCCCCCCCCCCCTTTTTTTTTGAGGACTCGGATTTCTTTATCAAGTATCCATTTTATTATGGAAGTCTCTTCATTCTTTTCTTTCAATATTCTTATCCGGTGATTGTCATGAAGATTCTAACGGAGCTTCTAGTTTATCATTCTTTGTTCTTTTATCTTCTCCGATGGAACCAATTCAAGCATTGAAGATCATATCATTTCCTCGTTTCAAATGTCTGCTCTTGTCGGTTCACCTCATAATCATTCCCCGCTTGCTATTCATCTGTTCCGTCATGCTTAAGATATCTCGAAGATTCATGTTTCCACTCTGCTTTCATTCAAGCTATTTCGAGGTCCTATCATATTCATGCCTTTTATTCAACCGGTGCAATCTCTCTTTTCAAGTAATTGTTCAACGGTGTATCTTTTGAGTGGGCCCTAACCCATAGGTCTTTTCCCAGGATCTTACCTGACTCTTCTTATTTTCCTGGAGCTATCCTCAAATTTCCTTTTGAAGTTTGACGTAAGAATGATTTATCATCAGTCAAATGCTTTTCTCCAAGATCTGTCGAATTCTTTTCATCATTGGTTCAACCTTTATAATTTTCCATCCCGGAGTATCTCAACGATTCTTGATGGTGTTTCTCATTGTCATTCTCATATTTTGAAGACCGAAGAAGAGTTTCTTTTAAATCTTGCTCCATTCTCTTCAAGATTCGTGATTCTAGCTTGTTGCCATCCTCTCATAATTATTTTCAATTGTGGGAATTCTTTTCACCCATCCGGTGCAATTCAGGAGTCTTTTCAGGTTGATTATCTGGAGTCCATCAATTCAGGTTTATTCATTCTCAGTTATCATTCCTCAATCTTACCGGTGCATCGTTCAAGTGATCTCTAATCGGTCTGTGATCTATTTATTTCACTTACATCTAAATCCTCTCAAGTATCTTCATTCTTCTTATAATTATTCCCGGTGTTTCTTTATCTTACTTCGTTCATTTCCAATTCTTACAGTGGTTCGTTCAAGATTTCTCTTCCTTGTTTATCATATCAATTAATTCGTTGTTCCAAATCCCACCGACGGTTCCATCAAGTCCTTATCAAGTTATCGATATCTCTCTTAATCCTTGCTACGAGAATAAGTAGTGTGCCAAATTCGTTGCTTGGCATCAATTTAATTGATGAAGGATAAGCATAATGTAATTCTTATTCTTGTTTCATCCAAGTGATTAATTCCTTACTCCGGAGCCTCATCAAATTCTTGATTTCATTTGTTCATCTTTCTTTTCTGGAGTTCCAAGCTTTTCCGCATTATCTCGTCGCGAAGCTCCATCTAAATCATTGCAAGGCTTCACCTTGTGTTTTCAACTACCCTTTCTTTCCGTTTGATCATTCTTTTGTTTAACGGAGTTCTTCATGGAGGTTCTACATGATGGTTCATCAAGGATTTATTTCCTTCTTGAAGTTTTCATCGAGATTCTTTTAAGGAGCTCAAGCTTTCTTCATCTTGCAATCCGGAGTGCAATTCTTTCTTCCGTACCATTGGAGGTGGTATTATGTCATTCTTGATAATTTTCCTTCGTTCTTCATGTTTCTCAAGCTATCAAGAATGAGGTATTTTAAATTCATCAACCTCTTCGTTGGAGTTATCTTGTGTCATGTTTTCACCTAAAGCCTTCCCTAAGGATTGTTGCTATTTACGGCGCTTATAAATGATCCAAGTTCTTCTTTATCCTCCTAGTGAAATATTTTTCTCGTCTCCTTGGTCATACCATTCCAATTCTTTTTCCCGTTAGTGGCAGAATTTCACCTCATAATTTTGAGATGGCTTCTATAAGTCCATAACAATCTTTCTCTTTTCGTTGTTGGTTTTTCAACAACTCCGTTCTAGCATTTGTTGTAACCGTGCTCTCTCAAGATCTTGTTTCCCTTCGTTCCGGAGACATTGCGATGTTGCTCTCCTCAACCCATCTTCTCGGATTATCAGGACCATGTTTTGGTCGTGCTTATCCTTTTTAACCAGAGTTTTTGTGTCCCTTTTCTCAACCTCTTTCATGTTATCTAGTTTTTCATCTCTTTTGAACCAGAGTGCTGTCCGAGATTTTTCTCACCCCCTTGCCCCATTCAATCAATAGTTATGGAGGTAGTGTGTTGTTGATTTCATCAAGTATCCTCTCATCTTACCAAGTTCTTATTCAATTCCTTTTCTTTTCAATCGGAATGCTGCCCGAAGTTGTTCCCCCTTGTTCCTCTTTTCTAACGGAGTGTTTTCAACTTCGTTCATCTCCGTTGCATTCTTTTCTCGATATGGCTTAACCTTTTCAAGGTTCTTTGGTTTCACTCGTTTGTCAAAGAAGCAACTTAGTCTTACATCTTCTCTGTCTCTTCCGTTGTCCCTCCGGTGCCATTATAGATCTCGGGACGAGATCCTCTCATAGTGGTGGAGTGTTGTAACGCCCTGAGACCGATGTGCCAGGTGTCGTCCAGTTATTCGCCGTCGTTGCCATGTCATTCGCTTGCATGTTGCATCTTGTCATGTCATCATGTGCATTGCATCATCATGTTTTCAAAACCTGCATCCGTCCGGGTTTCCCAGTTCCTTCTGTTGTCCGTTCTGAGCCCAGACACACTTGCACGTGCCCGCGGCATGTCTGAAATATTATTTTATAAGTGGCAGGAAAATGTTCTCGGAATGGGTTGAAAGTTGGCGTGCGCTGTTTTTATGTTGTTAGTAGGTCGCCCGCCAAGTTTCATCGCATTCGAAGCTTGTTTGACGCCCCAACGTTTAACTATAGCGGCAGTATAGCCGGTCTAACGTCGGACGATTTCGGTCTCCGGAAACAGTTGCTGGGCTGCACTCCTTCCCTCTCATCTCAGCCAACCTCCTCTTCACAGCCCACCAAACCCCACTCCGACCGGAGCCATCGGATCGCGATCGGAGGGTCCAAACCCCCCCTAAATCCCCTAACCCTAGCTCTTTTGCTATATATGGATACCCCCTTGTCCATTTCGGGCAACCTAGCCTCCCCCTACCCTCAGCCGCCACCTCCCACCTTGTTTTCCGGTAACGTCGCGTTTGTGAGGATCCGTTCGACTACGTCCGTTTGTCTTCTTCATGGACTCGTTCTTCTTCCTTGCGGGATTTCAGGCAAGATGATCATACCCTCGAAATCACTACTATCTTTGCTTTGCTAGATGCTCGCTCTTTTGCTATGCCTATGCTGCGATGCCTACCACTTGCTTGTCATGCCTCCCATATTGCTGAACCAAGCCTCTAACCCACCTTTTCCTAGCAAACCGTTGATTGGCTATGTTACCGCTTTGCTCAGCCCCTCTTATAGCGTTGTTAGTTGCAGGTGAAGATTGAAGTTTTGTTCCTTGTTGGAACATGGAGATGTTGTTCTTTGTCGGAACATGTTTTACTTGTTGGGATATCACAATATATCTTATTTAATTAATGCATCTATATACTTGGTAAAGGGTGGAAGGCTCGGCCTTATGTCTGGTGTTTTGTTCCACTCTTGCCGCCCTAGTTTTCGTCATATCGGTGTTATGTTCCCGGATTTTGCGTTCCTTACGCGGTTGGGCTATAATGGAAACCCCTTGACAGTTCGCCTTAAGTAAAGCTCTTCCAGCAATGCCCAACATTGGTTTTACCATTCGCCACCTAGCCTCTTTTCCCTTGGGTTTCGCGGACTCAAGGGTCATCATTATTTTACCCCCACCCCCCACCCCCGGGCCAGTGCTCCTCTGAGTGTTGGTCCAACCTGTCAGCTGCCGGTGACCACCAGGGGCAACTCTGGGCTGGCCTACCCGTACCTAAGACAATCTGAGTGTGCCCTGAGAAAGAGATATGTGCAGCTCCTATCGGGATTTGTCGGCACATTCGGGCGGTGTTGCTGGTTTAGTTTTACCCTATCGAAATGTCTTGTTGTCCCGGGATACCGAGTCTGATCAGAATGTCTCGGGAGGAGGTCTATTCCTTCGTTGACCGTGAGAGCTTGTGATGGGCTAAGTTGGGACACCCTTGCAGGGATTTGAACTTTCGAAAGCCGTGCCCGCGATTATAGGCAGATGGGAAGTTGTTAATGTCCGGTTGTAGAAAACCTGAAGTTGACCTTAATTAAAAATGCATCAACCGCATGTGTAACCGTGATGGTCTCTTTCCGCGGAGTCCGGGAAGTGAACACGGTGTTGGAGTTATGCTTGGCGTAGGTTGCTATAGGATCACTTCTTGATCATAGATTTCTCGATCGTGCTTTGTCTTCTCTTCTCGCTCTCTTTTGCGTATGTTTAGCCACCATATATGCTAGTCGCTTGCTGCAGCTCCACCTCATACCTTTACCTTACCCATAAGCTTAAATAGTCTTGATCGCGAGGGTGCGAGATTGCTGAGTCCCCATGGCTCACAGATACTTCCAAAAACCAGCTTGCGGGTGCCGATGAGACCGTGCAGATGACGCAACCAAGCTCAAGGAGGAGCTCGATGAAGATCTTGTCCTTTGTGTTGTTTCGTTCTAGTTGATCAGTAGTGGAGCCCAGTTGGGGTCGATCGGGGACCTTGTCGCATTTGGGGTTCTTCTTTTATTTTGGTTCCGTAGTCGGACCTTGTGTGTATCTGGTTGATGTAATGCTTTATTCATGTATTTGTGTGAAGTCGCGATTGTAAGCCAACTATGTATCTTTTCCCTTATTGTATTACATGGGTTGTTTGCGAAGATTACCTCACTTGCGACATTGCTTTCAATGCGGTTATGCCTCTAAGTCGTGCTTCGACACGTGGGAGATATAGCCGCATCGAGGGCGTTACATGCTTGTAGCTCGATGTTCCATTCGGCGACTCTTCCAACAGCGTTGGGGCTCCTAAGTACCCTCTCCAGTGGGTAAGCCGATACGACCTTGATTGGGTGGCCTTGGAAGTAGTGCCGCAGTTTACGTGAGGCCACCAGAAGCGCGAGCAAGAGCTTCTGAGGCATGGGGTACCGTGCCCTTGCATCCCGCGGTACCGTGCTGACGAAGTACACTGGGTGCTCGACAAGGGTGGGAACGTCAGCGGAGCCTGTGCCTGCCAGAAATTGGGGTGTCTCCTGAGATGACGGGACCTTAAGAGCCTGATCGCCTACTGGGACCTCTGCTGGCACGCGAACGAAGCCTTGCTGGGCCTGGTTACTCGTCGGCATTGCTGCAGCCCTTGCGGTGCCCTCTGGATCTTGTATCGCCTCGGCTGGTGGTGCGGCGCGGCACGGCGGCCCCTAGGCCTGGCGCTCTTCCCAAACCACCACTAGGGCTGCGCCAGCGGAGTAGGGGGTGGCGGGAAGGTAAAGCACCCAGGGCTCAAGAGGGCGAGGCGCCACCAGCACCGGAGGACTGGTCGGGTATCTCTTGAGGTCTTGGAATGCTTGGTCAGCTTCTGGGGTCCACTCGAACAGGCCCTTCTTCTTCATCAGCTTGAAGAATGGCAGGGCGCGCTCTCCCAGCTTGGAGATGAAGCACCCCAGCGAGGTCACGCAGCCTGCAAGCTTCTGCATCTCCTTGAGACACTACAAAAAAATACACTTCCGTGATGATACGTGTTTGTCACAGTAGGTCGCGTTTTTTGTCATGCATGTACATCCATGACGATTTTATGACAGAATCAAGATAGTCATACATGTGCTATCGTAGAAGTGCTCCATGACATTACCAAAATTATCATCACGGAAGTGTGCACTTCCATGATGATAAATCGCGTGTCACAGAAGTGCTTTCGTCAAGGGTGACCGACACATGGCATCCACCGTAACAGAACGCCGTTAAGCGGGTCGGGTTTTGGATCTGATAACCCGTTAACAGCCCCGACCAATGGGGATTTTCCACGTGTAAAATCATCATTGGCTGGAGGAAACACGTGTCGGCTCATCATTGGGACAGATGTCGTCCACTCATTGGACAGAAGGTGCCTATGATACGTCGACACGTGGCACGGCCCAATAGAGGCCCATTCCTGTGAAAAGGCCGGCCCGTTTGACTTGGTCAAAAGGTGGCGGGCCAGCCCATGGAAAGCCTGTTTAACGGCATGTTCGCATATAGCCCATTTACAGCCCACTAACCCAAGGCCCGTTACGCCCTATCTGAATTAGGCCCAGTAGCGTCATCTGGGCCATCCAATATGATTCCAGCCCGTTTTCACTTCTGGCCCATGTATGGCCCATGACGTCTTTCGGCCCATATGAGGCCCTATGTAACTCTTGGCCTATTAACGGCCCGTGGTGAAACTTGCCCGTAATGAACAGTGTATCACTTTACCCCCATTAACGGCCCGTGGTGAAACTAGCCCGTAATGAATAGTGTATCACTTTATACCCATTAACGGCCCGTTATTCCATTGGGCCATTTGCAGCCCATATTATCTTTCGGCCTTCTCAGATCCCATTTATTCTTGGGCTCATTTCCAGCATTCGTTTACTTACGGTCCGTTACTGTCATTTTCTGCGTGTGGGCCAAATTCAGCCCGTGGTTATAGTCGGCCCATTTGTGGTCCGTTAATACATTGGGCCGTTTCATAGCGTCATCAAATACGGCCTATTAACGATGTCCCATTATGGTCGGCCCATGAACGGACGATTCCAACTCTAGCCCGTTTACGGCCATAATGCGGCCTGTTATTGGCCCATGTTTGGCCAATCGATCATACGGCCCGTATAAGGCCCATTGATGATACGGCCTGTAGAAGGCCCATTGTTTCTACAGCCCGTAGAAGGCCCATTGTTTCTATGGCCCGTAGAAGGCCTACTGCTTCTATGGCCCGTAGAAGGCCTGCTGTTTCTACGGCCCGTAGGAGGCCCAGTGTCACTACAGTAAATATTTGCCCATGGTTATTGTGGCCTAGTTTTAAAAAATAGGTTATTGCAGCCACTAGCAAAACGCGGAAAAAGAACTGCACTGACTACAAGCAAACAAATAAACAAGACAACAAGGAAATAAATAAGCAAGCAACTTATGCTAGGCTATCACGGCTATTACACATATTACATCCACTGGGCATCAAAGTTCGCCACCAGTGCAAATATAGGGAACAAAGCAGCATATAAATGCCGCAGCAAAACAAGTCCAGAACTGAAACCACTTCAGAAGAGTTCAAGAAACAATATCCTGGGTACCCATAATGCTGGCAAGATGCTTAGCAAGCTTATTAACTTTCTCTTGTTTGGTGCTTAAATCCTCCAGCGCTTGTTGTTGCACAAGAAAGTACACATCTGAATTCTGCAGGGACTTCCTCAGTCCTTCGGCTTCTTGCCGCAGCACAGCTGACTGATGCCTTTCAGCTTGTAGCTGAGACTGAAGAAGCCGAAGTGATTCTGGCAGCAAGTTCGAAGAGCTTGTGCCAGCGGTACTGGCCAGTAACTCGAACACTACATCAACGCATGACTGTGGGGTTTTCTCACTGTCTACAAGATCGTTTTTATCACCTTTCTTGGAGACCAACAAGGTTGTCTCACTATCTTGAACCTTATCTGCATTACTTTCTCTACCATTGCATAGTAGGGTGCTCTTCTCCAATATTCTGTTTGCATACTACAAGAGAAATAAGCAGACACATGATAGGTTTAGCTTGTAGTATACGAAACTCATTTTGGTAAACCGGTTCAGTAGTAAGGTAGGATAACAGCATGAAACAAACATATATCTATGTACTATGGTCACTGTATTGTCCATATCATTCTAGTTTATGTTCCCTAATCACGATAGAGACACAGTTCAACTCATATATTTTAAGACACAGCAGCATAGACAGAATATAAGTGTGAGAAACTACACAGCATTGGCAGCACTTGTAATGTGCATCACATGAGAACATAACTGTTTATACAACTTAAACTAAAATCAACATAGAGCAAGAAGTTAGAACAGCATTCCAGTTAAAGAAATAGGTTTAAAACATACCTGTTGCACCATTGGAGTTCCAATTGGATCCTTCAAATTCGAAAGTAGTTGGTATGAGTAAATACAGTGATGCAACAGCAAAGGAGTATGGACCATAGCTACGGAATCTGACCTAAGAACAGTTGCTCTTCTGCTTTAAACGTGGAGTTTGGGTTAGTTGTGGTGGTCTTCGTGCTTTGGGCACTGCAGTAGCTTTACAAACTGCTCGTGTGGGGTTACTCTATGGTGGACATGGTGTTTTGTCAACTATAAGTGGGTTACTATCCGCTGGGGTTGCGGTTAGATGGGTTGTAGCTGGTTCTCTGCCCAACGGTGTAAGTGTGCAATCTGGAATAGTCTCGATTATGTGTGGTGGGGCTAGTTTGTGGGCCAGTACAACCATGGTTCTATCTGCATCGACGGGTAGCACTGTCTGAAGAGTGGGTTTTTGCTCCCTTAGATACTGCCATCACCCCCTCCAATTCAAATGGCTGATAAACAAGAAAAGAAATTGAACATACAGACATTGTATGATAGACACATGTGGTAATTCACATATATGTTCTCTAACCAAACAGGACAACATGACACAATTTCACATATATCATGCGTAACTAAACAGGATAGCATGACACGGTTTCAGATATATGATGGATAACTTAACAGGATATAATGGCATAATTCAACATATGATGAGTACCTAAATAGGATGACATGACAAAACTATATGATGTCTTTCTAAAATAGGTTGGGATGAAATAATTCACATACATGTTGTATAAGTATACAGGATGGCATGATATAATTGACATAATTGATCCATATACTAAGCAGCTGGCACTCGCATGTATGATCTCTAAACTAAGGAGATAGAATTCAATATTTTGCATATGATGTCTAAACTAAGCAATGCAAGACACCATATGCATCATATGAGAAATACAAACATTGCAACTTAGAGCATACACCTCAGGTGGGATATAGGACTGGTCATCTGTCTCTGAATCCTCCTCTGAGGAACTCCCTATAACAATCGAGATATATGCTTTAACAGGTACCATTGCCTGCTCTAAAGACCTTGTTTTCACTCCAGATTTTTTCATAACCGGCTCAAATGGCTGATACACATGAAGAGTAGTTCAATATACACAGATTGTCGACAAATGGAATACGTAATGAAAAAAAGATGGCATGATATAATTCACATATATGATGTCTGGCTCCATGGCGGTGCATAATTCACATATATGATAACTGGCTGAAAAACATGGCATTGCATAATTCACATATCTGATATAGAAAGCAAACAGGAGGCATTCACACAAAGCATGTCTAATCTAAGCAGATGGCATGGCAATGCAAGACACCATATGCATGATATGAGCAATATAACCCAGCCAAGTTAGATCATGCACCTCGGGGGGGGGGGGATACGACTGGTCATCTCTCTCTGAATGCTCCTCTGAGGAGCTATCTGTAACCAGCAAGAAATCTGCATCGACAGGTAGCACTGACTACTCAGAAGACCTTGTTTTCACTCCAGATTTTCCCCTGACCGAGTCAAATGGCTGATGCATAGGAAGAGTAGATGAATGTATAAACATTGTTGACAAATAGAATACATTATGGAAAAAATATGGCACGATACAATTCACATATACGATGACTGGCTAAACAGGATGGCATTGCATGATTCACGTATATGATGCCTGGCTAAAGAAGATGGCATTGCATAATTCCCATATACTCCCTCTGTTCCTAAATATTTGTCTTTTTAGAGATTTCAAATGGACTACCACATACGGATGTATATAGACATATTTTAGAGTGTAGATTCACTCATTTTGTTCCGTATGTAGTCACTTGTTGAAATCTCTAAAAAGACAAATATTTAGGAATGGTGGGAGTATGATATAGAAACCAAACAGGTGGCATTCACACAAAGCAAATCTAAACTAAGCTGATGACATATAAGATGTATAATGTAAGCAATGCAAGGCGCCATATGCATGATATGACCAACATCAGCATGCCCGGTTAGAGCAAACACCTCAGGTGGTAAACAGGCATGGTCGGCTCCTTCTGAATCTCCATCTGAATAGTTATCTTCCTCTGGAATACAATCTGGAAATGCAGGAGGGGGGCACTTTGCCCACCATGGAGCGGCGTCTGCATGATATTATATTCGCACGCAACGGTCTTCTCTTTTTCTCTACATGTTCAGTACGATTGTGTAGAATATTTGACATGCATAATAAAAAAATAGTTAGATTTTGTAAGGCCTAAGGGGTGCATGCAAAAATCAAGACTGACGGTAGCAAACGAGTGGATGGATCCAACACTAATGATAGTAGGTAGATTATAGCTTCAGTTTAAAAAGATAGACAATGGATCATCTATTGTTTGTTGCCCACCCAACATGAACCACATAGAAGACCCCAGATGAACCAGATAGTAGACAGATACTATTCATTGCTGGCTCGATATGAGACCCATGGGCAATTCAAAACTCAAGATTGAACCATAAAGTAGCAGGTAGTAATAACCGATGTATAACGTAAGCAAACACGAAAGACTGCGACCTCTCTTCCGGAACAGTGTAGTCCTCAGGTTCATCTGCTCAGTAGATGATGGTAATGCAGTTTGCGTGGCTGCCAGCAACGGGGAAAATGATCTGAGGCGAAAGGAAGTCTGCAGGGGGATCTCTGCTGCAGTGAACTCTTCTGTCGATGGTGCACCTCAGGTGGGGTGGATGACGGCACGGCAGGAGCAGGACATAACACACAGAGTTTTCTTTGACGCCTATCTGAAAATGAAGTAAATTTGTAAGGGCTCCTTAGAATTGGAGGATTCTATAAACGCATGGATAGGAAAAACACAGGAATAGGATAGGAATGCATGTGCAAAACAGAGCATTTGGAAACATAGGATTTCAGTCAACCTGGGTGTTTGGCTCACATGAATTGGAAGAACAGAGGAATGGAGAAACAAAGTGATGCGACGAGTGTACAACCACTTTGGTATAGCCTTGTGGACCTCAGCATCATTGGGTTGGACGTGGAGGATGGTGATGATGCTGGTGTGACTGTCGGAGGCGGGGAACAAGATCCGAGGCCTCTTGAAACGGCGCCGAGGGTACTGCTCCGCTATGATGGATGGTTCCGTCGTTGGAGCAGCTCCGCTAAGGTGTACGGCGACGAGGCTGAAGCATGACAAGACAGAAAACGTTAATCTGAAGTGGGACCCTAATATCATCTGCAATAGATGATGTAAAATACATCACCAAAAAGTGCTAGATGTAAAACGCATCAGCCGCGCCACGGCCGCTCCGACAGATGCTGTAAGTACTGTTCACTCTGAACTTAACTGAAGAAAATGAACTTCACAGTCGAAACTGAATTTTACTGTCGAAACTGATTGAACTAGTAACAGAGCATTGCAATAGATGTTTAGGGCGTTCGAGCACTAGTAGCAGAGAAGCAGTGATCTAAATCAGCAGACGCTCGAGCAGGGAACGCACTAGCAGAGAGCAAGTCATGCAGTAGCACCGCGAGCGAGTGCTAAAGTAGCAACTCTTGTAGCTGTCGGAGGTCGTGCAGCAGCAGTAGCGCAAGCGAGAACAAGAGCAGAGCAGCAACACGAACGAAAGCAGGAGCAGTGCAGCAGCGCGACCGATAGCAAGAACAGAGCCGCAGCGCGAGCGAGAGCGAGAGCCGGAGCAGCTGCATCTAGTGTCGTTGTGGAAGTCACCGCCAAGGAAGCAACGACATGGGGGAGAGACGTCGTGGATGATGTGGCCGGCGATGGCGCCGTCGATGGAGACACGCCATGTCTGCTCGATATCGAGCATCGGCAGCCCCGTGAGATCGAATAAAAGATAAAATTCAGTGGTGAGTGCAGAACCTCCTTGGTGGCGCCGAGTTGGCCTCGGCTTCATCGGAGGAATTGGTGAGGGTGTTGCGGTTCCGGTGGGGCAGGTCAAGACGGCGTTGTGGGGATTGAGGTGGCGTGATAGACGAGGCGAACGCCGGGGCAGCTCCTTGGAGGTGGAGGACGGGGCGGCTGATCTGGCGGGACGACGAGATCGACAACGGATCCTCATCCGGTGCGGTGGATGAGGGACGGCGAGCTGTTGCGGTGGATAACGTAGTCGGGGAAGAGTCTTCGGCTGGGCGGCGATCGGGAGGCCAACGGAGAACCGTGGGGTTTCGTGGGTTTTGGCGGCCTCGGTCTACGAATGGGGGGGAAGGGGGAGGGGGATGCCAAGCATAGGGACGCGCTTGTCCGAAATGTAGGGTAAGTTACCAGCGTACCCCCACCGGTTTTGACACCGGGACATGGAGCTTCATTTCCGGTTGAGGGGTAGAAGGGGGATTTCGTGTGTCTGGGCTGCGGGAGCGATTTCGGATGAGGAGGGAGTTCTCACGCGCGTCCAAATTTTGGGATAACAAGGCGCGGCGCGGGTTGAAGAAGCGGGAGTTTCAAAGCAGGTGAGACAAAAGATACTCGAGCTTGAAAATTTCGGGATAACAAGGTGCGGATTCCTTGTTCGGCAGAACAAGCTTAACGTGTAAAAAAATTCATACAAGACACAAGAGAGTCATGCCCCTTTTACTATATTGCTATAGATGCCATTGAAAAAAATACAAGAAAAATGTAAAAAAAATCAAGAGAACAAGATTACCCTGCACAGTACCAAATCGATTCGCACTTCCCTCAACAACAACAAAAAACAAATCAATTTCCACCAAAGAAAGAGTAATGTCCCTTTTTATATGATTACAGATGCCATGATCTCGAATTTGAATTTTTGAATCCACATTATGTTGAATTCGAATATATCGTTAGGTGACCTTGCGGTTTATAATTGATGTAGTCGTACATTTTGATCTTCCATCATATATGAACATTTTACTCCACCATGTGAACATATATATTGTCGTCTACCATATGAACTAAATTTGAATCAATTTTCCTTATTTGAATACAATTGTTGTCAAGTTATACAATAATTTAAATATTATCTTGATAACAAAAAACATACATATAGCAGTAAACATATTTCACTATGAACTACATGTACCATACACTCTCCAATTCAAATATTTGTATCCATTTTATGTTGAATTCAAATCATAGTACATTATTGGTCTAGGTAGCGAGATGTTTGGGATAATCTAAACCCTGTTTTCATACATATAATTTTTGGCTGAATTGGGACAAGTTTTGGTATAAGCCTCTTGAAAAACCGGAGATTCTCTCAACAAGCCTCGTGGTTCCGAGAGGGAACGTGTCACCTTTGTGTGTGAAACGATATACGCTACCTCCCCCCTGATGTTATTTACAGAGGCAACATAGAACTATATGAATGCCCTGTTAAATTTTGAAATTATTTCGGGTTCATTTGGCCTTTTTATACATTAATTGAGTTTCTGGACTTTTAATGTGCATAATCTAAATATGAATTGCATGCACATGCTTCGGTGCACCAAAGTGGGTTGAAAAACCACATGTGTGTCCTTGGTTGAATTTCTAGGTCCCATGGAAGAAATGAGAATCAAATTCAAACATCTGGGCGTCATGACTCGGCCGAGAACATCGAGAAACTTTGATTTTAAATTCATGTAAATCCAAAACTCGCCTGGAAATCATGAAACTTGGCATGGTGTCATGTCATGGCACTAACATGTTGTTGTAAAAACAATTGGGCCGATTTGGAAGCTCGTGGTTCTAAGAGGGAATGTGCCACCTTTGAGTGTGAAACGATATACGCTGCCCCCCCCCTTGAGTTTCTTAACAAAGTCAACATAGAACTACATTAGTGCCCTGTTGAATTTTGGAATTATTCCGGGTTCGTTTGTCATTTTTTATACATTAATTGAGTTTCTGGTCATTTAATGTGCATAAGTCAAATTTGAACTACAAGCACATGCTCTCGTGCACCAAAGTTGGTTGAAAAATCACATTTGTGTCCTCGGGTGAATTTCTAGGTCCCATGCAAGAAATAAGAATAAAATTAAAACATCTGGGCATCGTGGCTCAGCCGAGAACATTGAGAAACTTGGTTTTAAAATTCTTGTAAATCCAAAACACGTCTGAAAATCATGAAACTTGGCATGGATGTCATGTCATGGTACTACCATGTTGTGGTAAAAACATTGGCCGAATAGGAACAGATTTTGGTATAAGCTTTTGCAAACCGAAACTTCTCTCAAGAAGGCTCATGGTTCTGAGAGGGAACGTGCCACCTTTGAGCGTGAAACGATATACATTGTCCACCTTGAGTTTATTTACAAAGGCAACATAGAACTACATGAGTGCCGTGTTAAATTTTGGAATTATTCCGGCTTCGTTTGGCCTTATTTACACATTAATTGAGTTTTTGGTCATTTAATGTGCATAATTCAAATTTGAACTACAAGCACATGCTCCCATGCACCAAAGTTGGTTGAAAAATCACATTTGTGTCCTCGGTTGAATTTCTACTCCCTCCTTCCATCTATATAGGTCCTAATGCGTTTTTCGAGGCTAACTTTGACCAAACATTAGAGCAATAATATATGACATGCAACTTACACAAAGCATAACTTCAATTTTGTATGTCAAAGGAGCTTCCAATAATACAATTTTCATAGTATACATCTCATGTGCTATTAATCTTGTCAATAGTCAAAGGTTGTCTTAAAAAACACATTAGGCCCTATATAGATGGAAGGAGGGAGTAGGTCCCATGCAAAAAATGAGAATAAAATTCAAACATCTAGGCATCGTGGCTCGGTCGAGAACATTGAGAAAATTGGTTTTAAAATCATGAAACTTGGCATGGTTTCATGTCATGGTAGTACCATGCCGTGGTAAAAAAATTGGCCAAATAGGAACAAATTTTGGTATAAGCTTCTTGCAAGTCGGAGCTTCTCTCAAGAAGGCTCGTGGTTCTGGGAGGGAACGTGTCACCTTTGTGTGCATAATTCAAATTTGAAATACAAGCACATGTTCAAGTGCACCAAAGTTGGTTGAAAAATCACATGTGTGTCCTCGGGTAAAATTTCTAGGTTCCATGCAAGAAATGGGAATGAAATTCAAAATTCTGGGCGTCATGGCTGGGTTGGAAACATTGAGAAACTTAGTTTTTTAATTCATGTAAATCCAAAACATGCATGAAAATAATGAAACTTGGCTTGGTGCCATGACATGGCACCAACATGCTGTGGTAAATTTGTAGTCCGATTTGCGAAGGCGCACACAATAACAATCAACAAAGTCATTTTGGAACAAGTGCTGTCACGGAAACACAAGTATTATTGAAACCGTGGGTGTTCTACTTACTAGTACCATTTACGTGCCGCCACGCGTCCCCATTTTTTATTAGCTAGGAGGCACCGTGCAGGGTAGCTATTTGAGTACGAGAGGCGTGCGATCAGACCCCTGCGCGTGCTTATCGGGAGGAGAGCCCTTTGACCTCCATCGGCCGTCCACCTCTCTCCCAAGGTCTCCATTAATGGCACCCGAGCCTCTGTTTAATGGCGTGGCTATGTCTCACTCGACTGAGATTTAAGAGAGAAAAAAGAAAATCTGAAAGCATGGATCTTGATGTAAGATCCGACGGACCTATATAGCATCTACTGCGACTTATAGCAAGACTGATGAATATATAAGGACGATTAATTTTTTTATCAAAGAAGGGCTTGCCCCTTCCGATTTTCATTACTGAAAACCACCACAATTCACAAGAAGTTCAGCACAACTCCAGCCTAACACGAAGGACTAAAAGCTACCAAATTGAAATCGCAACATCCCAAGAGGACAACAAAGGCCAAACATCCGCGCTAGAACCCAACATTTCACAACCGATGACACAATCCACATCCTAAACCGATTATTACATCAAAAGAAACCAGGAAACTAGTCTCTGCAGCGAGCGGCGATGAGCTCTTCCGTGTCCTCAAGACGCTGCTTGAGAACATCCACGGATTCCTCCAACAGCCTTTGGCGCTCGTTGCGGAGCATGTCATTCTCGTCCATAAGTTTCTTGACAATGATGCCAGCCCTCTTCAACAAGGCACTGGTCTCCTCCTGCTGGTCTGCACTTCGGACGATCTTCTCCCTCAGCAGGTCACGCTCAGCCCGGAGCCTCTCATTGCCCTCCCTTAGTTGCCCGATGACACCGGTAGCCTGTTCAAACGAGGCTATCATGTCGTCCTGCAACCTCGCCGAACCAGAGATCTGATCCATCTGGCTATGGATGATTGCATGCATGAGCCTGTAACAGTCGTCGCCTACCCGCGAGAAATTTTCCCAGGCCACCGCGGCGAGCCGGGACATCCCTACTGCATTCGTGGCGCGGGGGACATCTCTGCTGCTTCCGTGGCGCGGCCAGACCAGTCTGCTGCATCGACGGCGCGGCGCGACCTCCATGCTGCTTCAGCGGCGCGACGGGACCTCTGTGCTGCTACTTCCACGCGGCGGGACATGTCGGCTGCTCTCGCAGCGAGGCGGGACATATCTCGTGCTTCCGCTTCCATGCTCGCCTCTCCCTAGTGGCAATCTCTTGACTCAGAACTCACGCTGGCCATGGCAGACGCAAGGGAAGGATGTTGAATGACTTGTTTGTTTTTGTGGATGAGGAGTTGAGGAGGAATGTGCAGTCATCTTGGCATACTAGTATTTATAACCGAGTACTCATACGCTCCTAAGTGGGAAACCGTTTAGGTTGTGATTGGTGTGAACAGGTTTGCAATTCAATATAGCGTGGAGTAATTTGGAATGTGACGAGACACAAGCTCAAAATTTATTGACGGTTCTAGTTTCGAAGTGCGGCACTATTCCTGGATGGAGTACTTCTTTTTCTACTCCCTCCTTTTTGGTTTTATAGGGCTTATCTCAAAATTTTAGTTTTTCCATTTTATAAGGCTCAATTTGGTCGTTCCCCAACACATGTTCATATTCCAAGGTGCATTAAATCATTGCATGCAAGTATTAAGAGAAAATTGACCAATGCATGTACTTTATGCATGCATGCATTGCAATTAATGCATTAAACCTATCTCTCGGGACTTCTCGCATGCACCATCGTGCCACCCACAACAACTTGTACTCTGAGTTTAGTAGTACGTTATACAGGAAGAGAGGAGGTGCATGCACGCACTCGTCCTCTCACACACGCGTCTGTTTTTTCTCGAAAAGGAGGGTGATGACCCCCGGCCTCTGCATCTGGGAGTCACACACGCAAATTATTGAAATATATCGAGTGCAGTGCTTTGATGTGTCGCGTCAACTCGTAAATCAACGAGGAGTTTGATTATCCTCTCCCTCGCGGACTTAACTGCACCTGTGTTTGGCTGTATGACAGGTTGGCCACACACCTGTCGGGCCCACCTGTCATACACGCAAAGGCAGGAGCGTCCCTCCCTCGCCCATGAGCGTGGTGGCTGGCAAGACTGGGAGAAGCTTTCGCTACACGCTCTCCCTCCCGCACGCGGTGGATATGCAGCAGTTCAATCGGTGTCAGGTGGCCAGAAGCGTACTGTAGTACTCCTCCAATGCAGTAGTATTCCATCATTGTTCGACTTCCCAAAGAGGCGAAGAGCCAAGCGCAGCCCGGACGCTCGTGTGGCAGTTTCATGTGTAGAGTAATCTAGGATAGCGTGTGTCATGCCTATAAGCTTAAAATTGTTGGGGTCGGCTCCATGCTATGTGGTCGTCTCGAAGTTTTTAAAAAAAATAAAATAGTCTTCTGGCCCTACCCGAAAACTGCCGCGCGTACTACCCGGGAAAAGCCCCGCCCTCAACTTTTAACTACGCGAAAATAGTTCGAGCTTGTTTGTTCTATATTAATACAGTACTTACTGTATGTTTATTCACCCGTGGGGTTGTTCAATGAATGGAGGGGCGGGGAGCACAGGTGAACAATACTGTAGTACTACTAGTAGTAAGTAGGAGTTGTACAGTAGTCACCTTAAATAGAGAGTTTCTTTTCTTTAATGCCACGTACACAAATTGAAACGCTTGTTGTGGAGAGAAAAAAATATAAACACTCCACTATATATGGACGTAGGGGCCTGAGCGCTTGCTTTACTAGGGTTGCTCTCTTCATTCTCTCACCCTCTCCAGATATAAACAAGATAGCGGTAGCGACATTTTCTCTCTGCTCACCGCTGGTCACAGATCCGGCCGGATCCCTTCGGCCGGTGTGTGTAGAGGAATAAAAGGTGCATCGTTCACGCGGTCATTGTCGCCGAGGGAGGAAACCCACAGCTACCGGAGGGGCCCGATCCTCTGCCCGTGTCGTTCTCTCCGACACATGGCCGGCTCGGAGGTCCTCTGACCCTTCTTCCTCCATGTCGTATTGTCCACAGATCCGACCTGCCGCCGCCGACATCTTGGTGATCCTCAGGTATAAGTTCTTCAAAAGTGGCCTTGCTCTACTGCCCCAGCTCCACACGTGTCTGCATGTGCATATTTTTCTACTCCCATCAGCTCTTCCAAAACCACCTAAATTTTTAGTATTATTAGAGGTAAAGCTACTTCATGCATTCGAATCTAGGGCTTTGTTCAAACAACGAAGAAAGGGGGGAAAGTTGTAGCATGAATCTAGGACTTGATTCAAAGAGGAAATAATATGGTGAAAGTAGTAGAGACCGGATACCCAACCGGTCTCAGGTATCCGGTCTCTT